>NC_056743.1:1141699163-1142027386 GCF_019279795.1 Protopterus annectens | reverse complement strand
TTGCCAGTGCATTGGTGCTAGAGTAGTTTTCCCAGTTGATGGTGGGGTAGTTGAAGTCTCCTAGTATGAGACTGTTGGTTTGGACCTTGATGGATTCTAGGGTGCTTAGGAACGTGGAGTGAGAGTCTAAGGACATGTTTGGGGGCCTATGGCAGGCTATGACCTGGATCGCAGTCTTACCCAATTACTTACTTGTACCTGAAGTATCTCAGATGCATTATGCTGGGCTACTAGTCTGGAGGTGTACATATCCTATATGAAAATGGAGATGCCACCGCCTTTGGAGCTTTAGTCCATGTTTTGGGGCTGAAAAGTGTAGCCTGGTAGTGCAGAGGTGCTTTCTGCCGCTTTTAAACCAGGTCTCCATTACAGCACAAATGTTGATGTTCTGCATTTTGAGGAGTGCTTTGAGCGAGTGCATCTTGAGATTTAGACTTCTAGCATTGAGCAGTATGACCCTCAAAATTGCATTTATTTATAGCTGTTAGTTTGGTCTTTGGAACACTGCCTAAAAAAAGGCACTATAGGCCTTAAGAGTATCTGAAGTGTGAGAGGAAGCCAGAGAGACTGACATAATCCAGTGAGAATGTAGGGAAAGCATACCAATACTAACAGAATTGTCCAGTGAAGCGGCCCTGGTAACCATAGTAATAGTGTTGATCCCTGACATACATATTGCTAACCAATCAAACTACCTGTTAACAAAAAATGTAGTACCATAAGAAAGGCATAGGTGTATGTGTTATAAAAGTTGTGATACATTGGCTTATAAAAATAGAATATCTGTAGATAGTGTATTCATTGATTTTAAGCTCACTTTATATGAAACTGGTCATATGTACATCTCATCTAAACATACCTTACAATATAAACACACAGAAATCCACAGTTGTACTAAAACCTAATTAACTAGCAATGATTAGTGGGTTCTGGGGAGCTTCACCCCTCCTAACTTAAAACAATCTATAAAAAAGTTGACATCAGTGATCATAAAATTAAATCTATTTAAAACTAACACCAGTGGTTACAAAATGAGTATTTGTCCTTATAATTAGAGTTGCATGTAGATGTATGCAAGGATTAGATGAAATGTTTCTTGGGTCACTTTTTATGAGATATCTAAGGTAATGTAAATGGCATCCATGTGGGTGTAAATGCTAGTTTCATCACAGAAACTGCATTCAACTGTAACTTGCATTTGCTGAATTCCTGAGGATGAGATGAAGAGGAAATGTAGCTGAGTATCATCTGTAGTTAATTTGCATTATGAGAGAAATGTATTAACTGATGAACAGAGCACAAACTGTACATTTTTTAGCCAAGGGTATTTCTGGGCTCAGTTGCAGCTGTAAAGTTGGGTAATGGACTGGCTTCCAACAAATGAAAAAGCCAAAAAGGAGAGATGGTGCAGACTGCACAAAAGTTTAATCACGTCTCCACACAATCAAATGAACGCTTTTTTTAAAACACCTGCGTTTTCGTCCTAAAATGGACTTCATCAGATATAGCAACCATGTTACAAACATCCTTTTTATACATGATTAATTCTACCCTAACCAATCATTTCATACTTGCAATCTTGAATGTACGAATGAGCTTTCACATTTCATCAGTGTTAAAACTGTATGTCACTATTTTTCTTACGATAAAAATCTTTATTCATAAATAGTTAAAATTAATAAAAATCATTGTTTATATTAAAAAGTCATTTTAAAACACTTTTAAAAAAATTTATTTGTGGTTTGTGTTAGTTTGGAAATCTTGAACGTTTATATGTTTTTCCTAAAAAGAATGTGTGTGGATGGACGAATGGACTGGCTTCCCATAGAGAATTACTTCTCTGTATTATGTACAGTGAGTAGTCCTGAATAGAATATTGCATTCTCTTGAATAGAGCAAAACAAGTTTTGGAGCATGAGTAATGCAAAGATGTTAAGCAGGGTATTACTTCTAGTAAACTTTCAAAGAAATGAACACCATATTTTATAGGATTATCATGCATAACACATTTATAGAGACTTCCACAGATCAGTGAGGTTTTTAACAAGCATGCTTTAAAGTTTTGTACTTTTGTCTGACCCTGGTCTTAGTTTGTATTATTGAGATGTAATAAAAAACAAAGTATTTCCATTTCAGCAATAAAAATGAATTGCAAGGAATATAATCAGTCACATGTCTCTGTATGTTTTGTAGAGGAAATGTGTAAGACTCAACATGATGATAATTTAAATTAGAAACACAGTTATTTAACTCATGAAGCCAGGGGATGATGGGTGGGCTACCTCATAGTACTGCAAGTAAATAAACTGAATTTTATTTAAGTATGGGATAGAATGTGGCGATAATGTGAAAGTATGTGTATGTTAAAGTGAGAGAAACATTTTAATTGCAAAGAAAGAGTTGTCTCTCAAGCTTTGCTATTAAAACAGTTTTTATTCAAACCGTTTTATACAGTTTGGAGTATGATTCCTTTGTGTTTGTTTGTAAAAAGGAACATGACTTGTAAAAAAATAAAAATATATATTTTTTTAAGAAGACAATAGAAAATTTGCTGAGTCCATTTCTCTTTTTGTCTCTGCAGCCAGCATTAAAGGCTATAATGGTGATTTTCTGCTTGCTGGAAGACTGCATCGCTGTTTCACTGTCTGTCTATGGATTTATGACCTCCAAATCTATCATTTGCTGCCCTCCACAGGTATTAACTTCTGGTGTAGGTTTTGCTGTGTATCCCTATTTCAAATACTTTATAGTGTTGACAGCTGCTGATCACTTGCTAGTGCCTAATGTTTATCAGTGGAATACCTCCCTTGAGGAATTGCCAAGATATTTAGTTTAGAGCAAGCTTTAACTGTTTTCATAGTTATTTACTGCATTTTTTATTATCTGCACTTAAAAGTACATTTTAGTCGAAATTAGTCTAATTCAAGTCGAAAAGTGTTTGTTTGCTGTTTAATTTAATTGTTTGGCTGCCCACTAAAGTGTGCTAGCCTATACTACTGACTTATTGCCTTTTCTGCATTTCTGTGTGTTTCTATTTAAAAACAAAAAAATATTCCTTGTTTTCCTGCCTCTCCTAAACTAGTTAGACCAGTTTACAGGCCTTGCTGTATCCTGGGCTGTGTTGTAGTTCCTGTGTTGTCCATTGCCTTACTTGGATAGAAGGAAGATGTTCTTCATCTCACATTGCTGCAGTCCTAACACTTGGGTAGTCCGCTGTCCCAGTCGGCCCGAATACCAAAGTATAAGGCTGACGTCGGTCAAGGCGCATTTGTCTGACATCAGGACGTCAGGGTACAAATGCGCATGACCGACGTCATATCCTCAGTCTTTTTTGCCGCATGGTCCGATGCAGAAGCAGTATTGCGAGTGCAGGTTGGCATTCTGAAATTTTCTGAAGTCGGAGTTTCAGACCGAATCAAAGTTGGCTGGCACCCGCTGGGGAATATTTTGTTTTTTCTTGCCTCAGTATTTAACCGGATGTCAGAAAAAGTGAATAACTGTATTTCTTGTGGGAAACAGATACCTCATAGAGATTACCATACATTGTGTATACCTTGCTTAGGGCCTGAGCACGACGTTGTTGGCTGTCGCTCTTGTGCTAGAGTTAACAAACGCACTATTAAGAGAAGATTAGATTGTGCCAGGTTAGTTTTGGGAAGCGTAATTACAACATGCCGCCGGATGCTCACGCCCGCTTCGCCTAAAAAGCGCAAAGACAAAGCAGCGAAGCCTAGGGTAGAAGAACAGTCTGTCCCGGACAACGGTTCTTTAGAGGGCTCGGTGGAGCCGGTGGTTCTACCAGAAGTTCCTTTGGATTCTCAGGGAGAGACTTTACTGTTACAAGATGTGTCCTCTCAGGAGGTAGGCCAGGCTGAAGGGGCTTCTCAGGTAGCTGTTCTCCCCTCCCTTCCTAAGGTGGTTAGGCCCTCCCCTTCTGTTTCCAAGGCTCCTTCTAGAGGCCGGCCAGGGTTAACTTCAGTGGGGGTCTCCCCTTGTTCTTCAGGGTCTCTGCCTAAGAAACATATGCTTAAAATGGCAGAAGATTTGATTACTATGATTAGAGGTTCTTTACCCCCCCCTGATAAGAGGCCTAGGGTGGAACCTGAGCTTGAGAGTTTTGAGCAGTGTTCGGAGGCTTCTGAGTCTTCGGCTGAAGACTTGCAGGAGTATCCTCCTTATTCTGATTCTGATGTAGATGACTCTACACCTTCGGATTTTTCTTTTTCAGAGACTCTTCATTCCATGAGGTAGCATTTTAAATGGGAAGGTCAAGATTTCTCTGATTCTAGGAAAAGGCTTAGGGAATTTTTGTTTCTACCCCAGCATATGCCTTTAGCTATACCTCCTGTTCTGGATGTGGTAGAGGATGTTTTTGCAGAGGCTTCCCTGAACCCTGATTCTTTGCCTCCTGCCCCAGTTAAACCGGACAGGTATTATAGAGTGCCTGAAGCTCATAAGTATCTTTTTAAGAGTCCTAGGGCAGACCCAGAAACTGTTTCTCAGGGCCCTAAAGGGGTTAAGGCTTCTGTTGTTAAAAATCCTGTTCCTTCTGATAAAGAGGCAAGGGCTTTGGATAGATGGGGGAAAAAGGTGTATACTTCTTCCACTTTAGCCATGAGGGCTTTGAATTGCCAGTTTCACATGTTGAAATACCAAAATTATCTCCTTTCACAATTGAAGTCTAAGGTAGATGCTCTGGAAGGTATTGAGTGTAAAGAGTTGCAGGATTTGGTTCATGTTTCTGAACAGGTGGGTAAGCATTCCTTGCAATGTGGTTTTGATGTACAGGCCTCTTCGAGGGTGGCAGCCACTGGTTCTGTTCTCAGGCACGCCTGGCTGAGGGATCAGAATTTAGCTGAACATGTAAAGACAAGGATTTTAGATGCTCCTTTACAATCTGATGTGTTGTTTGGTGCGCCTGTGGAAACGGTTTTAAAGAAAATGGAGGACAAGGCTAAGTCTATGCAGACTGTTAAAGATTTTTTGCAGGTTCAGCCTCCAAAGTTTAGTAGAAATTGGCCTACTAAGGGGTGGACTTATCCTTCTTATGATTCTCAGTCTAGGGGTAGATCTAGACGTGGTAGGGGCAGAGCTCAAGGTTCTTTTAGGCCTAGAACAGGCAGTTCGCCTGCCCAGTCTTCTGGTGAGGGCAGGGGTCAGTCCTTTCGTAAGCAGATCCAATGACTTGCCTTTTCAACTGCCAGAGCTTTCTCGTCTGGCAGCACCTTTGGGAGGAAGGCTGGCACTTTTCAAGATGGTAACTTTAGATCTCAAGGAGGCTTACCTTCATGTGCCTATCAGACTCAGTTGCAGGAAGTATCTGCTCGAGCTGGAAATTCACATTATCAGTTCTCTGCATTGCCCTTTGGCTTATCTACTGCGCCCAGAGTATTCACAAAAGTTCTGGCTCCAGTTGTAGCTTTTTTCAGGCTAAAAGGAATACAAATCTATCCTTACTTGGACGACTGTCTGATTCTGGCTCAAGAAAAGGACGAGCTTCTTCAGCATCTGGAATATGTGATAGCAGTGCTAAGATGCCTGGGGTATTCTGTGAACGAAATAAAGTCCAGTCTAGTACCCTCTCAAGACATGTGCTTTCTGGGTGTGAGACTGAATACAGCAGCCCAGATGGCCTTTTAACCCCGGACAAACAAAAGAGTCTATCCCTTTACTTCCATCAACTATCTCATCAGTCCGTGCTGACTGCAAGGACAGTCCTTCAAGCATTAGGGTTCATGGCATCTTGTATTCTGGTGCTTCCCAATGCCAAACTGCATATGAGGAAGCTGCAATGGTATCTAAAAAATGTATGGACACAGCACTGCCAGGATTTGGACACTGTCATTCCAATAATACCTTGCATTCAAAAGGAATTTTTGTGGTGGGCTCAGGAATGTCACCTAAACAAGGGACTCTCTGTGACCCGCCCAGAGGCGAGTCAGATTCTAACGACAGATGCCTCAGACATAGCTTGGGGAGCTCATCTGAATGGAAAGTGGATACAAGACAAGTGGCCTGCCAGACTACAGCATCTACATATCAACATGAAGGAGATGTTAGCAGTCCAGTTTGCATTAATGGCTTTCAAGGAGTTACTTCTTCCAGGGCAGGTGTTGATTCTAACAGACAACACTACTGTCATGTGGTACATCAACAAGCAAGGGGGAACACATTCTTATCCTCTATACAGGCAAGCAATGATTTTGTGGGAGACTGCGCTCAGCTTGCAGCTAAATCTACAGGCAAGGTTTCTGCCAGGAGCACAGAACTCCTTAGCAGATGTGTTAAGCAGGCAAATCATGGATCCCCACGAGTGGAAACTGGATCTTCATGTATTTCGACAATTGACAGTGTCCTGGGGAACTCCAGACATAGATCTGTTCGCTTCTCCACTAAACCACCAGCTGCCAAAGTTTTGCACGAAATGGTTTCATCACACAGCTTGGAAAGTGGATGCTCTTTCGTTCAGTTGGGAAAATCTTCATGTGTATGCCTTTCCACCTCTGCCTCTCCTCCCAAAGGTACTCCTAAAGGTCAGACAAGACAAGCCAAGGATGATTTTGATAGCTCCAGATTGGCCTCGGCAACACTGGTACCCATTACTGAGGAATCTGGTAAGGAAGCCTCCATGGCCTTTACCTTTAATTCCACACCTTTTGTCTCAGAGGGACGGTCATCTCCTCAATGTCAAGCTTCACTCTCTTCATCTAACAGCCTGGCATATTCTGTTTTGAACCACAGCAGGTCTCAACTTCCTCAACAAGTTTTGAATGTGATTATGGAAGCCAGAAGGCCTAGTACACGTAAAGTGTATGCAGAAAAATGGAAGAGATTTTTATTTTGGAGTGCAGCAAAGGATTTGGATGTTTCTGAGCCTAATTTGAGTGTGGCTCTTCAATATCTTACTGAGTTATTGGACAAAGGTTTGTCTTTCTCTTCCATTAAGATTCATGCTGCAGCAATTTCAGCTCACTATGATTGTGACCCACCATTGTTTTCTCATCCTTTGTTCAAGCAATTTCTTAGAGGGCAAAGAATATAAGACCCCCAATGAGAGCTCCTACTCCTGCTTGGGACCTCAATTTTGTGTTGGAGAAACTTACTCTACAACCTTTGAGCCTCATGGCTACTGCTGAATTGAAATACTTGTCATGGAAGACTGCTTTTGTTGGCCATTACTTCTGCAAGAAGGGTTTCTGAATTGCAGGCCCTTATGGCGGTTGAGCCTTTTTGATTTTTCATAAGGATAGGGTATCATTACGCACTAATCCTTCATTTATGCCTAAGGTGGTTTCTAGTGTGGCTTTAAACCAAACTATTCATTTGCCTACTTTTTATGCAAATCCCCAAAATAAGGGGAAAAGATTTTGCACACTTTAGATGTACACAGGCAGTTGCGTTATTATTTAAGCAGGACTAGGATTTTAGGCAGTCTCAGCAGTTGTTTGTTTCTTTTGCTTTGAGTTCCCAGGGCAAGCCTGTGTCAAAACAAACTATATCTAAGTGGATTGGGTTTTGCATTGCATTCTGTTATTCCCATCATGGCAAGGAGATTCCAGCTGGGATTAGGCCTCATTCCACGAGGGCTACTGCCACTTCAACAGCATTTCTAAGGGGTGGCAACTAGGATATTTTGGAGGCAGCTACTTGGAGTTCAGTGCATACTTTCTCCAAGCATTACCACCTTCCTCTCTATTCTAAATCCAGGGCTGGTTTTGCCACTGCTGTGTTGCAGGGCATTTTGGCAGCTCCTGCTTCATTATAGTTTAGCCATCCTCCCTTACCTCTGCTTTGGGATTCTACCCAAGTGTTAGGACTGCAGCAATGTGAGATGAAGAACATAGTACAGTTTTGTACCTACCATAAATGTAGATGTTCAAGATCCACATTGCTGCAGTCCAATTTACTCCCTCCTTCCCTCTGTGTTTAGGGGTGGTTGTGTGGGTGGGGTTCTATTTTGTAAATTTGTATATATTGTACATATATTAGGTACAGGAGTGTTTGGTGTTTTTGGTTTTGGCCTTATCTTTTAGGGTCTTCTGACATCTGGGGCAAGAAAAGACTGAGGATATGACGCCGGTCATGCATTTGTACCCTGACGTCCTGATGTCAGACAAATGCGCCTTGACCGACGTCAGCCTTATACTTTGGTATTCGGGCCGACTGGGACAGCGGACTACCCAAGTGTTAGGACTGCAGCAATGTGGATCTTCGAACATCTACATTTATGGTAGGTACAAAACTGTACTTTTCTTAGCTCACCAGTGGGAGTGGGGAGCCTTGAATAGCCTACCTGTCCTTGAGGGAAGTGACCTCAGCACAAAAAGCTGTAGTAATTGGTCGTTTTGGACCATTTCTAGCTCTTTTGAAGTTCCCTGGTTAAAATCTGCCTCTGGCATTTTTTTGAAGCCATATTGCTCAGACACAGCTCCACGTGGTCCTGTTGAGTCTTCCTGGCTACAGAGAACTGGAAAAAAGTGACTGCTTTCCTGATTAAGTATCCTGCTGTTTTTTATATTTGTTTTACCTTCTACTGCTTACCTAGAGCAAGCTTTAACTGTTTTCATAGTTATTTACTGCATTTTTTATTATCTACACTTAAAAGTACATTTTAGTCGAAATTAGTCTAATTCAAGTCGAAAAGTGTTTGTTTGCTGTTTAGTTTAATTGTTTGGCTGCCCACTAAAGTGTGCTAGCCTGTACTAGTGACTTATTGCCTTTTCTGCATTTAGCGCGGAGTTTCCACTAGAGCACCATCGGGCAGCGCCGGTTAAAAAAAGGTTAAACTATTTCTGGCTCTGTAAAGTCTGCTCTTCATTTTTTCCTTTAGAACTGCTCTACTTGAAATCTAAACAGTCTATTCTCTATCTGTAAAGCTCAGCACTTGTTCCTAAAGCATTTTTAGTCAGGTAAAACACTTCTATATTATACAAAGTACTTCACTAGCTTAAAACCCCCTTGAGTACCCACTTACCTATAGGTCCTTTCTGACTCAGTTACACAGCAAACTTTTTCATTTCTTCTAGCATGTCAAAGGGTCAGTTGCTAGCGTCCTCTCCTGCTCAGCTGGTGAATCTGGGAATATTGAGGCAATGTTACAATTGCCTCATGTACACAGACAACCCTCTCCTCCTCCCACAAAACACAAATACATGCGAGAGATGCAACTATATAGCCAAACTGGAGGCTGAGCTCTATCAACTCGGGACTGGCAAAACCAGACAGGAGGAGAAGGTAACCATACACACCATAAACCCAGTCTCACATAGAACTATCACAACTAAAAATCAAACACACAAACACACAAAGACATACTCTGAGGCACTGATCAAAAATCTACCAAAACAGCAGAGGCCTTCAAAGCAGACACCCAAGCAACTGCCACCTCATGACATAACACAAGCAACACATAGATCACAAAGTCAGTGTGAAAATCAGTCACAGCCCTTAAGGCCAAACACAATGCCAGACACACTTGTCATAGGTGACTCCATAGTCAGACACACTGACATCCCACTCACCAGACTGAACAAGGAGAGGGTCACAGTAAGCTGCCTGTCGGGCGCTAGAATCCGCCACATAACACAAGCACTCAGGTCACTCCACAGCAAGTACAAGTATGACTCAGTCATTGTCCATGCTGGTGTGAATGACCTGAGACGCCTCCCTGGACTACATTAAAAGAGACATAAAGGAGCTCTCAGATTATGTAGCCCAGGCTGGTATGACTCTGACCCTGAGCAGTATCCTACCTTCACCAAGAATGATGCCACAATACAGAGACAAAATGATCAGTTTTAATAATTGGCTTAATTTCTGGTGTCATTCTAAGGGGATCCAATGTCTGTCTGCCTGGAATGACATGCTTGACAAGCCACGCTGCTTCACAAGGGACGGCTTGCACCTGTCACCCCTGGGTTTCCGGATATTGGCAAAGGCTCTTGCCACCCCATAGTGCCATTTTTAGACAAGGCTCAAATTCTAAACCCACCGCCCTAGAAAACAATAATGGAAAAAAACTAAGGGTAATGCTGCTCAATGCCAGAAGTCTAAATCTCAAGATGCACGCCTCAAGCCCTCCTCAGTATGGAGAACATCGATGTCTGTGCTGTGACTGAAACCTGGTTCAAGGCTCCTGAGAGCACCCCAGCACTATCAGGTTTTACCTCATATCATGTGTTCCGGCCCCAAAACCCAGACCGTACCACAAAAGGAGGGGGTGTATCCATATTCATCAAGGATACCCACATCTCCAGGCTGGTGGCAACTCACGAAGCATCAGAGACCATTCAGGTGCAATTAACCATAGGCAAAACTGCTCTACAGTTTGTAGCATGTTACAGGCCACCCTCTCAAACTCAGGAACCCTACACAGCCTTCCTGAAGACACTGGAGAGTATAAATGTCTCTCCAAACACCATCATATTGGGTGACTTCAACTACCCAATTATAGACTGGGAACATTACTCAAGCCCCAATACCCTAGCCCAAAGGTTCCTGGAGTTCATAAACTCAAATGCTATGGAACAACTTGTCACCATTCCCACAAGAGGTGAAAATATACTAGACCTGATCATCACAAACATGGGGACAAAATGCTCCACACCGGAAGTATATCCCTCATTGGTGAGATCAGACCATAAACTAATCTCACTGAAGATCCACATCCCGCCCCCACCCCCAACAAAAAAGACCACAGTGAAGAACTTCTCAAAAGCCAACTTCACACTTCTTAAGACTGGTGTGGTATCCTTCAAGGCCCCTGAGCCATTGGAAACCACAACCCACGCTGCTGAATCCCTTACAAATGCTTTCTACGAGCACCTCCAGGATTGCATGGATCAAGCAATCCCAAATAAAATCAAGACCCTTTCCACCAAAGGCAAGCGCCCGATCTGGTGGACCCCAGCCATAAACAAACTTTACAACAAGAGGAGAAAGCTACTACAAGATGGAGCAAAATCCCTAAAAGGGAAGACATCTCTGATCAATACTAGTAAAAAACTACGATCACTCATAAAATCATCCAAGGCCAACTTTGAGAGAAAAATCGCCAAGGACTCAAAAGACAATCATAGGGCCTTCTTTAGCTATGTTAGAAATCTGGGTGGAAACTCCCAGATATGCTCAGAATTGGTCCAAAATGATACAAAAATCACTGAACCCACAGACATTGCAAACATACTGGCAGACAGGTTCAGTGAAAATTTCTCCCCCCCAAAAGGAGAAATATCTATCCCAGCAGAGTGTAGCCTCCCAATCATCTCAAATGCCCAGGTGAGAGCTGCTCTCTAAAGCTAAAAACACAGCATCAATGGGACCTGATGGTGTCCCCAGCTGTGTGCTACACAAACTCAATGAGGAACTAAACCCACACATAAGGCTGCTGTTTAATCTTAGCCTTACCACAGGATACGTACCCAAAGAGTGGCGTACGGCAACTGTGGTCCCACTCCACAAAGGCGGTGCTTCTACGGACCCTGGTAATTACCGCCCATAAGCTTAACAAACCTGGTCTGCAAAGCTATGGAGAGGATCATAATGGAACTCATAAATAAAGACATAGGGGACCTACAGACTTTGGATCCTACCCAATTCGGCTTTGTCAAGGGCAGATCATGCCTCTTGAACTTGGTCGACTTTTTGAAACAGTCACCAAGGCCATTGATGAGGGTAAGGCAGTTCACACAGCCTACCTTGACCTTGCAAAGCTTTCGACACAATACCCCACTCGGGTATCATAGAAAAGCTCACCAGCTTAAATGTAAACCCATATGTCACAAGATGGGTTGCAAACTGGCTCAAGGACAGAACCCACAGGGTTAGAGTTGCTGGTGCCATGTCAGACTCAAGCCAGTCACAAGCGGTGTCCCACAGGGCTCAGTCCTGGGCCCCCTCTTGTTCGGCATCTACTTTTCAGAAGTGCAGGCAAACATAGGAGGATTGTGGCTGACAAAGTTTGCAGATGACTGCAAACTGGGCGCCATAGTTGAAAATCCATCAGACACAGATATCCTTCAGAGAGGTCTCATAGAAATGGATAACTGGTGCCAGAGTCATGGCCTTAAGCTAAACGCCAAAAAATGTATAGTCATACCCTTTGGTAAAAACAAGGTAACCCCAAGTTGCCACATAGGTGGCAATCCATTAAGCACAGAAGAGGTTATCAGGGACCTGGGGACCTAAGTTGACAGTAGCCTTTCTTTTGACACTCACATTGCCAAAGTGGTTAGGAGGACCTTCTACATTGCCCACCTGATTATGAAGGGATTCACATCCAGATCAAGGGAGGTCATTGTTCCCCTGTACTCTTCACTTATCAGACCAATGATTGAGTACAATGCCCCATTCGGAATGTATCTTACCCGTCACCTGCAGCAATTGGAAAGACCCCAAAAGTTCCTCACCAAAAGGATAAAGGGGCTCAAAAATATGCCATATGCTGCCCGACTGAAGAAACTCCAGCTCTATTCAGTCGCATACCGTCTGCTCAGAGGTGACCTGTGCCTGACATACAAGGCCATGTCCAACCCGGAATTAATGGACATGCTCCACCTCAAAAAATCCAAATCCACCAGAGCCACAAGAGCAAGAGACTTAAACCTCAACACGGATATAAATAGGACATGCTGGAGGGACAGATTCATCACCCAGAGACTCCCTATGCTGTGGAACAGAATCCCGGTCCATGTGAGAGACAGCACCTCGCTGCCTCTGTTCAAGAGGAATCTTGACCAGTGGATAGGAGATCGTAGGTTTACCCCGGGGATCATCTCTGTATCACTGCTGGACAGAGGCACGGCAAACTAATGGGTATAGTATTCTTCAACCTAAGGGGTGGTGAAAGCCACACAACTCTGGCCAGGCTTATAAATGCCCTAGGGCAGATAGCCTAGTATGAACCTATGAAGTATAGCTCAGAAAGTCCATGTTTGCCTATTTTTACATGAAATGTGTTTACAGTGAATATTGGAAATAGTCAGACTTTAATGGTCAGTAAAGATAAATAAATGGAGCATGGAGTTCAGTACTTCATCTTAGAAAATGGGCTGCATTCATACTAAGAAAAAAATAAGTCTTAACATATTAACATTAAATATAATGCTGAGGACTTTTGAGCTCAGAGTGATACATATGTAGTTACTTAGAACAGAAAGTGTATTTGATAAAAAGTTGTCTGAGCTACATGACATATGAATAACTGTAATACATTTAATGGGGAGCTGTATCCAACCTTTGTACAGAAGTAACATCCCAGGTTAAATGTACTTGGAATAAATTTAGTCTGACATAAGATGGTCCAAAATAGATTGC
Source organism: Protopterus annectens (assembly GCF_019279795.1). Taxonomy (NCBI): domain Eukaryota; kingdom Metazoa; phylum Chordata; order Ceratodontiformes; family Protopteridae; genus Protopterus; species Protopterus annectens. The sequence continues at coordinate 1,142,014,072 of NC_056743.1, read as the reverse complement.
AGACTATAGTGATCACAATGAAGCAAATGAAAAAAATAAGTCGGAGAAACAAAGAAACTAGACTTGTACGTATGACATAATAAACTACACTTATGCTTATGATATAATGTATTGAGGTTAAGCTGCTACAATATAGTTATAAAGTCATTCAAAGAAGTTTAGATAGGGATGGAAATAGAACAAAATCTTACTGAAAGTTTTCTGTTAAAGGAAAAAACATTTTGTTTTACCTTTACAAAGATTCCACATTTACAGCGTTTAATAACTACAGGCCCACTGAAATCCTCTCTCCCCATCAAAAATACTTGAAAATGTATTTATGCTGAGCTTCTACATCACCTAAATTCAAATAATCTGGTGTCCTAAAATACAGTATGGTTTCAAACACTGCCCTTTTTCACTTCACCCACACTGTAAACCAGCATAGAAGTAATGGTAACCTAGTGTCAATCATGTTCCTAGACTAATCCAAAGATTTTGACACTATCACATCAACATTTACTCGCTGAAAACTCTTCTATAGGACTTTGTCCTCCCTTATCTTGATCCTTAATTGTCTATCTGGAAGGCAACAAGTAGTCAAATGGCAACAGGACCTCTCCTTTATTCTCCTAGTTACCGTAGGTGTCCCTCGGGGCTGTGTACTGTAACCCCTTCCCTTCAGTATTTGTATAAACCTGCTTTACACTGCCATAGTCCAAGCAAATAATAGTGCAATATCCAGATTATTAATGTGGTCAGGCCCCACAATATCCAGACTCCCAAGAAATCACTCAGATTTCTTTCTCTTCAGTTGAAACCTGGCTGAAAAATTCAAACCTGTTCCTTAATCCCAATAAAACAAAACTGATGCTCTTCCCCACTAAACATTATCTCCATCAAAAACAATCTTTCTTGGTTATATCAAATAGGATTAAAGTTGAGGTAGTACCACATACTAAATTACTGGACATTGTAATAGATGATGATATTAAATTTGATCAACATTGTTTTTTTTTTTTTAAACAATTTAAAAAGACCCAGCAGAAACTTGGATTCCTTTACAGAGCAAACAGTACCTCCCAGACCCAGCAAAAAAGACCCTAGCCTCATCATATGTGCTTCCAACCCTGTTGTATGCTTCACCTTCTTTACCAACCTAAGCTCATCACTAAAATCCAAACCTGCTTTCTGTTATAGCAAAGTATCTAAATTTGTTACCAACACTGCGCACCAAACTCACCTCTTCCAAGTTTTAAACAGTTAAACTGTCTAGAGCTTAACAGCTATGTACCATACCCTCTCTAGTTATGGCATACACACTTATTCTTCTGTCTTTTGGCTTTTCCCGGTTAGGGGTAGCCACAGAGGAACTCCGGTCCGCTAATGATTAGCAGTAGATTTTTACGTGCTGGCTTGCTGGGCCTAGCGCACAACCTTCAACGAAGGAATGCCCAACGCCCATTCACGCATGTCGACACACAGAAGATGCTGTAACTGAGAATCGAACGTGCAACGTCTAACTGTGAGGCGACAATGCTACCGCAGCACCACCACCGCAGTATTATGGCATACACACTATTATCCTGAAAAATACCCTGCATTAAATAAAATTTCTACTGAGCACAGCTAAACAAACAGTTCATCTAGGGACTTGCTATACCTCTGTTATATCTCCAAACTCTGTAACACCATCTCTACTGATGTAAAAATAACTAACAGACTACAGAACCATAAAATCCAGCTCAAACAGTGCCTTACCCAGTGATGGTCATGCTGATTTTCATCACTAGGTCGAGACCTCTAGTGAAAGCACACACTTCCTATTACCTATTGCTAACTTTTTGCTCTCCTGCACTTCAATCATTGGACTCTTAACTTGCACCCTTGCACTTAAGTCAGTATACCCCTCTTCACTAACTGGCGCCACCTACTGCTGTACCACTCTCATGCATTCCCTGTATACCCAAGTATTAAACCAACCAGATGCACTAATTTGGAACAGGCTGCATATACAGAACTTATGGTATACCCTGCTGTCTCACTCGAATGCTGTTACCACTGTCCTCATATACAGTACTAGTATCTGCCTTCCTACATAATTTTGTACCTCTTGAACCCTTTACAAACCTTTCTGTACTGAAAAGTAAAAACACTAAACTTTACAACAATATTTCCCTTATACAGTATAAATCCATTACTTCCTGCAAGATTTTAGTGGTACCAAAACTGTATAAACTTTAAACGTGTTGATATATATATCTGGCTTGAAACTGGGTTTTTTTTCTGAGAAATGTAACTGTTGTTTTTCTGAGAACTATCTGAAAATTCAGTAGTTAATATAAATGTACTGTGATGGAGCTTTTCTCAGCGGGCCTCCTCTGAAAATGGGCTCTGCCTAGTCAGACTTTCCCTATCAGTAAAGACAAATAAACAGAGCATGGAGTTCAGTACTTAATCTTAGAAAATGGGATTCCCTCTTTAATATTCTTGGCTGGTTATAAAATGGTCCAAAGGGGTCCATTAATGTACAAACAGAGCCTGAGAAAAATGTAAGTGTTGAATTATGACACTGAATCAATTTACCAGTAAAGGAAACACTGAGAAAGCTACCATTATATGCGGTGAGAGACAAAGCTCAAAAAAGTCTAACTCATAAAATGAAGCATCATCTTTGTAACCATTTGTTGTGGTTAGGGTCATGGTGCTGGCAAACTCCTCAGGGGTAGACTAGACTTCCTATACCTAGCAATATTCTCCAGCATGTACTTGCAGGATCCTTCGAGTTTCTCAACAGGCTGAAAGAGTCCTTTCTTATCCCAGGGTCCTCCTTCCAGTAGATTGTGCCAGTATGCATTTGGTAGGTGGAGCATTCTCACACAGAGACCACTCCATCCTCATTAACTCCTGTCAACATGAGTGAGCAATGGATATACTCCAAGTTCTTCCTGAGTTATTAGCCTCTTTACTCTGTCAAGAAAAGCAAGTGCATCTACCTGTAAAGGATCCTCATTTCTGATGCATTTCTCCATTAAGTTATCCTTTTGGTGACTATCTGAGGCTCATGACCATATGTGACAGTAGGGGCAGAAACCTGCCAGTTCGCCTTTATCCTGTCAATTAGGTCTTGACTCTTTACCGCACACCAGCATAGTGCCTGCATTAGTGCTGATGCACAAATCCACTGGTCAGTCTCCTGATTCACTTTGCCCTTATTCATGAAAAGGTCCCCAAAATTCTTTCCACCTGTGGTACCTCCCACCTTGATCTCTAATTTGGTGGTGTGTATTTTGCACTCATTTCCAGATCAGCCATACCTGGAGATTGAAAATGCATCCAAATATGAAGGACTCTAGTAACACAATCCATGCAATAAATTACAGCAGATGAGCAAACAATTATTTCCAGGGGGGACTGTACCCGTTACACCCCCATGTAGGTGAATTTTGTATTTATTCTAATTCCATGATCACACGGTCAGCCAATGCCACAAAACAGGGGCATAAATCCCTGACTGCAACCTAGATTTGCTTAGCAGCCCAGGCATCTGAGGCAGTGGCAGGGTAGGTTGGGCACATCTTTCCTGGGGGAAGGGGTTTATCTTGGTGTCACCAGTGTTTGATCCCTAGTGGATGCTGGGGATGTGGAGGTGGGCATTGTTCAAAGAGGGGGAGGAAATTGCCGTATGCAGGGTGATAACACCAGCCCATCCCATTGTATGCTTGCCTCTTGGACATTGCAGGCAAGACAAGAGTACAGCTTAAATAGAAACCTTGCACAGCAGCAGAGTGACACGGTCACAGGATGCTGCACTCTCCTTGTTCAATCCCAACCCTGATCAGAGGTAATTCAGAGGGAAGGACAGACGATGTAGGTAGACCCAGTGAGTGAGGAGACATCAAGTTCCACTGATTTTCAGCTGCATTGAGAAAAAGCTGCGTTTAAAAAAAAAAACTTCAGGATCACACAACCACTGGGAAGTCTACAACTGCATGAAATGTGCTATTCACAAATAGTGCAGTCGATTGCAGTAAATGCCTTAGTTGACTACTACACACAGTTCTAGTTTGTGACATTCTTATCTTGCTGAGTAATTGCATTCTACTTCACAACTGAACAAAGGCCAGAATGTTTGGAAAATGAAGTGCAATTTTTTATTTCCTAACAGCTCAGCTATTGAACTGCAGCAAACTTAAAGAAATTACAGCAGGCAAACTAACTTACATTTGAAAAGCATGTTAGCAACAGATTTTCACATACAGCATTCAGTAAAGCATTATGTAGATACTTTACTATTGAACAGAACATATTCAGCCATCTAACATGCAAAACAATTGCATGCTCCCACTGTTTTTAGTCCAAACCACTTTAAACTCTAAACTAAAAAAATGGGTTGCATCACTTAAACCAATAATGTATATGAGATGAAACTATAATTATCATTTTTCATTAGAGGGATCTGATTCAGCGAATCTGTAGTTGGTTTACAGTCAGTTTATTTTCAAATAACCCAAGCTTATATCACATTTACTTGAACATATGAGCCTGACTGGTCTCCTAGGCCTGCATTTAGTTGCTGAAATCACCCAAGTTTGCTTCAGAGAGCATAAGTCTTCAGTTGTCTGGGTCAGTTTTGTTTGAGACTTATACAGCTGAGAACCTGTTGCTCACATGTGTGTATCCTTAATGTGCAATTCAGGCTGATGGTCACCCAGAATAAGAGTATGACTGGCTTTACTCACCCTGTCATTGATCAGTTTTTCTCTGAGCTGTAGTAAACTCTGCCAGGTTTCCCAGTAGCTGAGATGGTGCAGTGAATGTTCTAAACACATGATTGTGTGTGAGATAAAATGTTCTATTGTTCAAGATGTTTCTTGAATCTGGTGATGTCCTTCTGTATCACTGTTGCAGTATTTTTCATCATAAGGATTTCCTGCCAAGGACAGACCAATATCCAGACAGTATTCCAAAACCGTTAGATCTTGCATGCTCAGTACATCATGTGTGTGATCCCCATTCAGGACATAGGGCGTATAGGAAATGTACGAACTCTGTTACTCAGAACTTCTTTTCCACCAGTCCAAAAGCCATTGTTGCTCGTCGGTCTGAATGCCTTTTTGCTGTGCTAAATACCTAGCTGTTAGAGAAGTGCCCCATTGGGGTATTTTTTTTTTTTGGTTACCTAGAGTTCATGTCATGCAGGAAGGGAAAATGTCAGTGTGGGAGGCAGGTTCCCCATAAGGATTGTCACAAAGTTTTTTTTTTTTTTTTTTGTCTGAGTGCTCCCCCGACCATAAGTTCTATAGCATTTGTGTCTAAGACTCGTAGACGTTGGTTGACTTCCCAGGTCATCTATCTCAAAAAATAGAGGCGTAAACTATTAGCCCAAGGTAGCATGGCTGAATCGTCAAATCCTTGGGTACTGTTAGGCAAGAAGGCCAAGATGTCTTGGCCAGATTCTTTGGCCAATTTCTCTAGAAGCGGGTTATAGTGCTGTAGACCATCTGGTATCTACGCTGGATTCCTCTGCTGCAACTCCATGGGAGGCCAGCATGGATCCTTCCTTTTGCATGTCCTCTAAGGCTTTGCAGACGTCTGCTCTGGACATCGAAAGGGAACTGTGCTTGGTCATCTCTGAGGGCTCTAGGGGGATTATGCAGATTCTAGTCAGGGAAGAGGTCCTGGGTTCTCCTATTGAATTTCATCAATGGGCGGAATCCCCGGTGTTTGTTAGGGTTGACAATCCCTACCAAGAAAAATCAGAAGACTAAACTTACTTTCCCTGTATGTCCTAAGGGTCCTCAAAGGGAATGGCAGGAGTTTACTCAGGACTTGTTTAATGCCTTCATGGCCCTGAAGCCTCCCCATGGAGTTTCTGTACCTACTTCCCCTTGGACTTCTACTTCTTCCAGATTCATGGCCAAGTACTAGGCTAGATGCCCTTATGGACCATTTTAAATCTAACAAACTTAGCCCAGTGATGATATTCAAACCCAGTACCCTTGTGTCTGTGAGGTAAACACTTTGACCATTACGCCAACTCCAAATCCTCCTCCGATGAGGATTTTGGAGACTGATGTCTTATTCTTCCCAGATGCCTTCACTTTTTGCTTATGTTTCTCACGAAGAAGAGTCTGAGTCCTGAATCTGCTTTTGGAAAATTGTCTTTTGGAGACACTATAGCTAGAATGATGGAGCTACTTCAAGTGAAATTCTTCTCAAGTGTCTTGTATCTAGAAAAGGTGTTACGAGCTGCTTCAGGTCGACACTCCTAAACTATCTGCAGTACATCCTGGGAAAGCTACTTTGTACACTTTTCTAACTTCTCAGTGTCCTGCTCCAGAGAAACCTGACAGGTTCTATAAGGTCCAAGCTTCTGCATTCAGATAAGGATAGTAGAGCAATGGAGAGAATTGGTAAGGTTTATACTGCTTCTCCTTTGGCCTTTTAGGCCATCCATTACCAGACCCACATGACCAGATATTCTGTGGCCTTGAGCACCAAGACTTTTCATTTTCTTTCTGACCCCCCCCCCCCCCCAGCGATTCTGACACAGTATTCTGCCCTTTCTCTTTTGGGTTCTGCGCCTCGGGTGGCTCGTCACTCTGTGTAGGTATGATGCTACTGATGCCTCTTCTAGAGGGGCTGCTTTTGGGTCTGTCGTGTGGCATTATTTTGGGTCTGTCGTGTGGCATTATTCTTGGCTTTGCCTGTAGTCATTACTTAAAGAAATTAAGGCCATGTTGCTGGATACTCCTTTTGGATAATATAAATCTCTCTGGGACTGCTGCTGTGTTTTAGTCTCCAAGAAAAAGTTAAGGATTTGCAGGCCCTTAAAGATATTTTTGTCTCTCCTATCGCTAAGTTCCAGAGGAATTATCCTACTAGGCTGCTTTTGTTTGTTGGCAGCCTTATCAGGCCTCTAAAAGCAGGAAGAGTGCTAGGTGGGTGCCTCCTGCTAAGTCTTCTCTGACTTCTGTGGCCCAGAAGCCTCTTTTTATCAGGCTGCTTGTCTTTGTCACTCCCACCCCTAACCCTTGGCCAGGTCCCTTTTGTCTCTTCATCTCTCCCTTTGTCTTCTAAACTGGTATCTTCTCACCTTGGATTCTTGGGTTCTGTTTGTCATCTCTCATGGTTATGTCATGATGTGGAAGTGTCTCCCTCCTTTTTCAGGGATTCCCCAGCCTCTTCTGGAACAACTTTATTTCTCAGAGGGCCTTGAGTCCCTGGTGGACCAGAAAACTATTCAACCTGTCCCTCCTCCTGAAGTAGGAAAGTGATTTTACCGAGGATGTTCCTGGCTCCTCGAAAGGAGGGCCCTTGGAGATGTATTCTGGATCTCTTACCTTTCTCAAGATTTCTTTTTTTGAATGCTTAATCTTCAAACTCTGTTGCCTCTTTTAGTACCCCAGGCTTTTCTGGTGTTTTTGGATCTTGAGGATGCTTACCTTCATATTCCTATTCACCCTTTTTAGTACCCCAGGCTTTTCTGGTGTTTTTGGATCTTGAGGATGCTTACCTTCATATTCCTACATTTCTCTATTTCTTCCTCCCATTTTTAGTACTCTGCTTTGCCCTTTTGCCTCTCTACTGCCTCAAGGGTATTCACAAAATGCCTAGCTCCTGTGATTGCCTTTTGCAGGCTCCAACACATTCAGGTTTTTCCTTTTTTAGGTGACTTGCTGATTCGACTGCATCTCCCTATTGCCTCTTACAGGCTCTGGAGTTCACCATATCTGTCCTTTTTAAAGTTTGGGATTCACTGTCAACTCCCAAAAGTCTGCCCTGACTCCTCCTCAGGATCATGACCGTCTGTGCTGCAGGATTCAGACTGGGCCAATGCTTGTGACTCTTCCACCCCCCAAAAGCTTTATCCTTGACCGTACCATTTTCTTAGCCACTACTTCTGCTTGCCATTCCAGCAAGAGAATTCTTTAAGCTGTAGGATTCATGGCTTCTTCTGTTCCAGTGCTCAGTTTGCCAGGCTACATAGGTTCCTAGGTGTGTACTAGGATAATGGCCCTGGGGCCTTTACATGCCTAGCCATATGATTACCCTGGCATTGTGCCACCCGGCCTTCGTTCCCTGTGCCTCTGTCAAGTAGAGCCACTGGAGTTATCCCTGGGGTGAATTTTCTATTTCCCTTCCTCTCATCAAGATTTCTGTTGGAGGGTCAGAGGTGTTCTGCTTGACATGTATGGGAAGTCTATGCCATAGAATGGGCAGTCTCTGGGTTAGGAACCTGTTCATCCAGTACATTCTGTTGATTGTGGTAATGAGGTTGAGGTCTCTGGAGCGTATGGTACTGAGGGGATTGGGATTTCTTTAGATGTAGCATTTCTAACAGAGCTGGGTCAGACATGGCTTTGTAAGTCAAGTAGAGATTGCCTGTAAGTAGGCGATATGAGACATAGAATAGGACAAGTGTTTAAGGCCTAGGATCCTCTTTGTGAGGTACTTTTGTGGCCTCTCCAGTTGTTGCAGGTGTTTAGTGAGGTACATGCCAAATGGGGCATTGTAACCAATGATTGGCCTAATGAGGGAAAAGTAGAGGGAGACAGTAACCTCTTTCTTCCTGGATGCAAAACCCTTAGTAATGGGATGTGCCACATAGAAGGACTTTCTGACCACAGTGGCAGTGTGGTGATCAAAAGAGAGGTTGCTGTCAACCTGTGTTCCCAGATCTCTTGTAACACCTTCTGTGTTCAGTGGACTACCATTGATGGTAATTCATGGGAACTGGGTTTTCCCAAAAGGGATGATGACACATTTTTTTGGCAGTGAGCTTAAGGCCATGGTTCTGACACCAATCATTTATCTCAGTGAGGCCATTCTGTAGGATGTCAACATCACTTGGGTAGTTAATAATGGCTCCCAACTTGCAATCATCTGCGAACTTTGTCAACCAGAGCCCCTACGTGTTGGCCTGAACTTCAGAGAAGTAGATACTAAAAAGGAGAGGACCCAGGACCGAACCTTGTGGGAATCCACTCATGACTAGTCTGCAGTCTGACTTGGAGTCAGCTCCTTTCACACTGTGTGTTCTATCTGTGAGACAGTTTGCAACCCACCTAGTGATATAGGGGTTGATGCCTAGCTTAGTGAGTTTTTCTATGATTCCTGAATGGGGAATGGTATCAGAGGCCTTGGGCAGATCAAGGTAGGCTGTGTGAACCACCTTGCCTTCATCCACCACTCTGGTGACTGACTCAAAGAAGTCGACCAAGTTGAGCAGGCATGATCTATCCTTCACAAAACCAAACTGTGTGGGATCCAGAGTTTGGAGATTCCCTATATCCTTGTTTATTAGGTCCATGATGATGCATTCCATAGCTTTGCGTATCAGACTTGTCAGGCTAATGGGGTGGTAGTTCCCAGGGTCTATAGTCTCTCCTTTGTGGAGAGGGATGACTAGCAGTGCACCATGTGGTAGGGACAAAGCCTGAAGTGGGGCTGTGATTGAACAGGGCACACAGGTGAGGTGCCAGTTCATTGTGTAGTTCATGTAGAACACAGCCAGAGATATTGTCAGGTCCCATAGAAGCTGTATTCTTGGCCTTTGTTAGCACTGAATTTGTCTGTTAGTATATTGGCAATTTCTGTTGGCTTGGTATAGTAGGTACCATTGTGCAGTAGCTCAGAGCAAATCTGGGTATTGCCATGGAGATTCTTTATATAACTGTAAAAGACATTGTGGTTGTCTTTACTATCTGCTGCAATTCTGTTTTCATAGCTAGCTTTAGAGAATTTGATGAGGGTTCTCAACTTTGTGTTGAGGCTGATTAGGGAATATTTCCAGTCTTGGGACTTCACCTTATTATCCATCAGTTTCCTCCCTCTGTTGTAGAGTTTATGGCAGGGGACCACAAGATTGGCTTCCTTTTTTTGGAGGAGAGCCTCTTGAGACAAGGAAGGGAGGCACTCTGAAATCCACAGGGTGGCAACGCTGAAGTCGAACTGACTTTAGGTACCATTGAAACTTCCGCAGAAGTTCCAGTGGCTCCTCAAGTCAGTTCGACTTCACGTTGCCACCCTTTGAATTTTAGAGTGCCTCTCCTTCCTTGCCTCGAGGGAGTTACATTTTTGAATTCATCAACTTACATTCAACCCTGACCTGCCCTTTCAGCCTCTGGTTCCTTCTCAAAAACTCTGTACAGATGCCTCAGACATGAGGTGGGGGACTTCTGTGGTCACTTAAAAGTCCCAGATCTCTGCCCTCCCATCAGAAGTCAAGCCATGTCAACATCAGAAAGAGGAGAGCTCTGATTCTGGCCCTTCACGATTTTCACCCCATGTTCGGTCTGGCCCCCCCCCCCCCCAAAGGTTTACACAGACAAGCACTACAGCAATGTGGTATGTCAACAAGCAGGGGAGAATAGAGTCTTACATTTTTGAAGACTAGCTCTTCAGGCCTGGGATAGTGTTATCAGCTAACTCTTCAGGCAGTATATATTCCTTCAGAGCATAGTCTAGTGGCAGATTCCTTGAGCAGGTCCAAAGCACAAACTTACGAATGGATACTTCACAGAGATGTGTTTCTGGACATAGTGCATCAGTAAGGTATTCCTAGGTACATCTTTTTGCCCCCTCTGAACAAGCAGCTTCTTCTCTCCTGTCCCAGTGTGCCTGGACATAGTACAGTTGTGTAAAATCATACCATAAGTCAGGATTCCCAAACTGTGTGCCGCAGTGCCCTGGGGAGCCACAGCTTCCTCACAGGGGCGCCGCGAAGCTTAGCAGCTGATTTGTCAGGCAAGTGAATGCCACACAGGCAGACGCAGACACAGACACACAGGCACACACAATATGTGTAGACCGAGATGGAAATAGAGAGAGGTAGAGAGACACAATATACCCTGACAGTTACATTACGTAGAATTCATGCTAATGCAAAACCTATTATTATATCAACTTTCAAAGTTTGTAAGAGCATGGGGGGGACAAATAAGGACAGATTTTAAATATTGCTCTTACAAACTTAGAAAGTTGATGGAATAATAGGTTTTGCATTAGCATGAATTCTCTGAAGGATGTGGAGTCTTAAACTGAAATGTTTGCCATTAATGACTTAAATCCTCAACTATTTGCTAGAAAAGTACTTGCCTTATTACTCCTACATTTTGTGAATCGCTTGTCAGAACCTTTTACTAATGTAACTATCAGGGTATATTGTCTCTCTACCTCTCTCTATATCCATCTCTGTCTGCACATATATATTCAGTGTGTCTGTCTGTGTACTTCCAAAATCTGATGCTGTTCAGTGAATCTGTGAGTCAAAGCTGAATATCTTTAAATAACTTTTCTGCTAGCAATTTCAATAATCTTCACACATCTTTCAGTTCAGGAAATCCTGCCTTTCCTTTATGTAAATACTACTGCACTTTAGAATAAGGCAGCTAAAACATGTTACTGCTAAAGTGATGAGTAAACACACGAGACAGCCTAAACACACAGGTTTCAGATTTGTCTTGTGAAGGTTTAATATTGTTGTTGGTATTTCTTTTCTTGATGCTTATTGTAATCTTGTTTATTACTTCACTGTGAGGTAATCAGGTTACCATTCTTTTGTTAATACTGTAACTTATAAGTGGCATATAGTTTTGAACTGTGTGTTCTGCTTTCCTTCTGTGAGACACTGATGCAGTTTTAGCCACATGAATTAAATAACATACTGCTCAGAATACCACATCAACCTGTGGGATTTATTTTAAATCATGTTACAGACCAGGATGAACACACCAAAAAAATGAGGCAAAAATCTGGACAGTCAATCAATCACACACACTTCTTCATTCATTCCTGCATTCAGTCACACATCACTCTCACTCTCCTGATCTCTCACATACACACACACACACACACACACACACTCTTGCTTTCATGCATGCATTCACTCATGCACACACTCATACATGCATTCATTTACCTGACAAATCCCTTGTGAGGAAGCCGCAGCTCCCTAGGGTGCCACGGAGCACAGTTTGGGAACCCCCCTGCCCTACATCATGTACAGTGAGCATACATGTGATGTATGGTGTATTCACAGTCTAAAGGCTTTGGTTTACTGGCCAAATATTGGGTTATCCATGGCAGGAGATCCCTAAGATTAAGAATTTTGCAGCAGTGGGACATCTACTGTTATGGTAATATTTTACACAACCGTACTTTTGTGTCATACATTTCCATCATACCTCATCATCTGTATTTCTTCCTCTTCTTTTTTATATACTATTTATTTTACCACCATCAACTTCTCTAACCTCCTTTCCTTTAATCCCAAATAATACCTCATCTCTCAGTTTTTTTCATCATTTTTCTATCTTTGCCTGTATTATTTTCTTTAATGAATACAGACTATAAACTATTAAAGTAATTGGACTCCCCTTTAACTTTATTTGTCCCCTTTCTTGCAAATCATTGTTAACATACCTTCACTTATACTTCAGTTAAACCTTTATTTTCCATTCATTCACTTTTAAAAGGGTTTTCTTCTGTTTTTCATCCGTATTAGTATAAAAATTTTAATATATTCTATCCAGCCCTGGTGAATTTCATTTACTTTCCCAAGTATTTTCCACTTTTTCTAAATTTATCTCTCTTCTTAATTCATGCTCTGCTTCTGATTTCCTTTTTATGACCTTCTATTTTTGCTCTTCTCCATAATTCTGTGATAAAAATATTACTTGTTTATTTTTTTTTTCGTGTTCATGTACTGTTTTTCCTTCCTTTGTCAGCATTTTTCTGTTGTATTTTGCTTCTTAACTTGTTTTCATTATAACAAAAAAATCTTCTGTACCCTCTACTTGGTATATATTTTTTCCTTAATAAATTCTGCATTCTCATTCTGTTCTGTTCATGCAGCTGTCTTTCCCCAACAAAAACTCCATTATTTCCCTTGTTAATTTCCCATACTTATTTTCTTTGAAATTACTTTTTTGTAGTCTGTCCACTGCTTCACCTGTTCTTATACATAAATCATGTAGTCCTATGATCATTCCATAGACACTTGGTCTTCTTTTCTAATTCTTTTCTTATAAGTTTGATTTTACCTTTTTATCCCTTTTCCAGTCTTGATCACATATTTATTACATTTTTGCCCAAATGGTCTTGTGGCCTGAAAACAAGCGCTTTCTTCTTTCCACCTCTGATTTCTGTAAATATCAGAAAGTCTATCTCACTCTGTGTATTTCTCTAAGTATTTCCTTACCTAATTTGTCCCATGATATTTTCCCCTTTATCTGATATCACAATTAAAATCATGTTCCATAATTATATTTCCATTATTGCATATGGTTTCAGTTACTTAAAAGATTTCTTCTCTTATTGCCCTCTTAGTATAGCTTGTACTGTTGTTAGGACATATTTTTCACAAATCACATATTAAAAGGATAGTTAGGTCACCATGAATGAAAAGAGTTTTTGGTAAATACCTACATGGAAAAAAATGCCGTTTTAATTTATAGATCTTCCAAACCTAGTTTTGGGCACACGTGTTCAGACAGGATGGTGTGCATTTGTCAATATCAGGTAAGAGAATTTTTTCAGCAGATATTTTGTAATATTTAACAAACACTAGGCAGGATTTATGCCAAGTTGTCATGGTTGTTAATGCTGGGAGCATTAATAATAAAACTTTTTTTATTGGAAAATTTGCTATGTTTATGTCCCAAAGTAGCACTGAAGAGGTACAAAACAGCGGACCAGTAACAAGGAGATAAGTCTAAAGTTTTATTCAGCAATAAGAACCAAATGCACTAAAACGTGAACGCTAAACTGTAACACCATGTTTTCATTCATCCATAGATCTTCCTAAGATATGCATCCCGCCAATTAACACAATCCTATATTTATATTAACACTCATTTAACCATTATCCAGTCAACATTTCCTCAACTTAAAATCTCTAAATTAACATAAAGAAACTACTCTGCCAGAAAAACACGATCATATTATAAAACACCTGAAAACTATTGTACTAAAACAATAATAATAAGGTAAAAAATATAATTATATAACGGGTATATTACATGTAGCGAAAAAGCAGAAAACCGTAGAAACATAATCATAAATGATGCTGTCCTACCCTCTAGTGGTTCAACAATTAAATACACATCAACAGAGCATCTCATTCCTAAACAATATTGATAAAATGTATAGTACAGAACCATCATCTATTAAAAACCAATGTGTACAACTTTAACTTCCAACATATCATCATAACCTTGCTGCTCTGAGTTTTAAGATAGGAGCCAGAGAGACACGTCCGTTGAGGCCTGGGAAGCTACAAGCTTCCAATGCTAATTGCCAAAATAATTCACAATACTCAGTTTTTGTCTCTCATCGCCCACCCCTAATCTCTTGTGGAACTTCTTCCACCACAAAAAAGTGTCTCCTTTATGAATAGTGGTATGTTTGTACAATGCATTTGTACCATTTTTCATGTAGATGTTCATATATATGCCTTTTAAGGGCCCTCTGTCTTCCCGACATAAAAAGCTGAGCATAAGTTGCACACTGATAGATAAATCACACCCTTGCCTTCACAATTAGAAAATTGTTTATCATATATAACCAATCCCTACACTTAATATAAATATTTTCAGTGTTCTTAATGTGGGAACATTGGGCACACCTACCACATCTGAACATGCCTTTTCTTCTTAACATCCTTCCGTAACCCTACCTTTTGTTCCAAAATACTTCTCACATTTCTCTCTCTCCTGTAAGTAAAATTAAGGGGCTGTTTAAAAATCGTATTTAAGTCCGAGAAGTTAGAAAACATTCTCCAACTCTTGGAGATGGTATTTTTAATCATACCATTGTCACAGTTGAATCTAAAATAAAAGATCCTGCCGACTTATCACCATCCTTAGTGTGGTTTGTCTGTACCTTCACGGTATTAATATCCATCCCTTTTCCTAAAATGGGCCAAACCTATTATTTCTTCCCTCCTTAACTTAGTTCATAACTTCCTCAATCATTTCAAGGGGATATTTTCTTTCCAAGAACATGTTCTTTAATGTCTTGCACTCCTTTAAAAAATCCATGTTCTCGAGATTCTAATAAATTGCCCCTTGACAATACTACTTTTTTGTTTATATGGATGGGCACTAGTAAATAAAGGTAGGAATTTAAGAAAGTACTCTTCCTGTATACCGTAAATATAAACTAATTTCTAACCATACCTTTATGTATAGTAATTTCTATCTGCTCATAGGTAATTTTTGTGAGTAAATCTTAAAAGGTCTGTTGTATTGCTAATGTACCCTAAGAATTCAATCTCTCTTCTGTGTCAGTCCAAAAAATGCATAAGTCATCCAAATATCTCTTGTAAAGACACCAACTTTTAGCATAAGGGGAATTGAAAATAAATTTATTTTCCCATATTTGTAGAACAATACCTGCATAGCTGGGGGCACAACATGCCCCCATAGGCAATACCTGTAGTATGTTTAAAACATTCCCCCTCAAAGTAAATGTAATTATTGTGCAGTACTATATCCATTAATTCCAAAATAACTCTTGCGTACTTGGAAGAAAACTTTTTAGCTTCCAGCAATGCCTCCTCAAACCATTCAATACCTATATTATAGGGTATAACTAAAAATAGGTCAATGATATCAGTAGTTACAAAAATAATTTATTTTTAAAATATCTTTTGATATGTTAATGTAAAAACAATCCCAAGAACCCTTTAAAATACCTTAATGCTCCATCCAAATAGTTTTAAACTTCAAGTTAATGTATTTAGCCTGGGTGTAGGTTTTTGGTCGATTTGCTGCCACTATAAGTCTTATTAGTGAGTCATCCAGATACTTATGCACCTTGAGAACCCCAAAAATAGAAGGTATCACTGGTTTCTCTATCCACAAATAATAGGACAGCTCTCCATCAGTCAATCAAATAATAAGTCTCTTAGAGCCGTATCAATTTTTGCATAAGCAATATTGATCTCATTGATAGATGCTCTCTGATACTTCTCTTCATTCTCCAATACTTCCTCCATTTTAGCTAAATATAGAACATAATCCTTAACCATTCCCAACCCCTTTATCTGGCTTAATCACCCTTATGTTACTGTTCTTTCTTAAATCCATAAGGAGCTGCCTCTCTCTGTAAGAGAGGTTGGAACGCACTTTTGAATTGCATAAAGCTGTCCTAAGTTCTTTTTCCATGACTACTTCAAAATTTCTCAGCTGCGGGTGTAATGGTGGGTTAAAAGTGCTCTTCTTTTTAAAATTACTTTTAAAATTATATTTATCCTCATTATCCTCATCAGTACCTGCATACATTCATTCTAAGTTTTTCTTTCTCACAAATAATTTCAAATCAATCAGTAACTTGTATCACATTTTCTGTTTGGTACAAACTTTAACCCTCTCATACTCAAATTAAAATGAGTTGTATTTAACTCGAGATTACTATAATTAAAAATGTTAAAATTCTGAAATGAAAAAAACACATCCCCTTTGTATAATGGCTTCCTCAGCCTTGCATAGGCGAGTAGTGTCCACTGCAGAAAATTCAGTAGAGGCCATCGTTGCCAAACTCCTCCCCGCGTTGTAACTGTATTCAGCTGCAGGATGATTATTTTTATCCTTTCTGACTTTCTCAGAGTAGGACATTCTAAAGGATCATTCAAATTCAAGTTAAAATTTTCATCATTAAAATCATTATTATTGTGATAAACTTCATCATCATTATTATATCCATCCCTGTGTTCATATCTTAGCCCTTCTTTTCCTTTATTATAATCGTCGACCCAGTACGTACTCCTTTCCTGCCCATAATGTTAACATCCACATGTTTAGGATTAGGGTAGCATCTATTTTCTTTATATTCTAAAATATTCCTGCTTATTTTCCTATTTTTATGTTTAGATATAAAAACACATTTCTCATCAATTTTCTTCTTAATATTTATCCTTCTCTTCCTTCACTGTAAAAAGTAAATCATTTTTTTATTAATATCAATTCTTTTAAATACATCTTGCATTTCTGCCTCACATCTTATAATGACTTGCATAATGGAAAAACCACATGTATCAAAAATTCTAATAAGTTTCTTATAGGGTTCAGTTCCCCTCTTTCACATTATTTGGGTACTTGTATACCCTTAAACCCTTTGGTACAATTTTCAAATCTAAGCATCGCTTTATATATTTGTTGTCAAGATCTAACGTTCTATATTTAAAGATATAATCATGTAACAAGATTTAAATTGCATTCATAACTATTTCCAGTATCCACACTGTTGTCTAGTTCATTGTTAAAAGAAAAGTCACCATTCCCGCCAGTCTTATCTCATAGCTAACAGGCTCATTATGCATAATACAATGCCTAGAATCACAGTCGCCTGTATTTGGTCGCCGATTATTTTGCCTTTTGTCCTTGGGACTCACTGCCTTAGTTCCACTTGTGTGTTTCCAAAAGTCAAACATTCCTGTTATGCTGTGCTGATGATGCCATAAGAAGGCAGAAATATGTATGTCCACAGCTAGAGAAGTTTGGCATTATTGGCCTGAAAGTGTCCATAAGTAGACTTGAAAGTAAAAGAAAAAGTCATTGGACATTCAGAATTGCCATTTAGCTGAAACACCGGATATCCTTAAAGGGTAATTTGCATATATCCCATGTTGCTCCTGATGCAAGAGGTTTTAAGGTATCACACAATGGAAAGTCTAGCTTTGCTAGATTTTTATTTTTGTGTTTTTTTTAACCAGTTGGTTTTTGTGTGTGACCTTTTTATTCATTATTTTAAATGTGAAAAAGTGATGAAACTCTGGAAAAATTTATGTGAAGAAAACATTTTTCTTTTGGTAAATTTTCCAGTGCAGTTGCATAATAATATTGTTTTATCACATTATTGTATTACATCCTTATTTCTCTATAAAATCAACTTTTATTTTCCATGTTAGTATTTTTCTTGATAATTTCTGATTTCTTCATTTACATATTCTTTCTCTTTTTCTTATTGTCTTTATCTCCCAAAAATTTTGTACTTGTATTTAAACATTCTTACTATTAATTTCAATTCTCTTGCTTTACCTACTGTAATACTCTGTACAAGATTAATGAAACAGAATAAGACAACTGGATTCAGTAACCCCAATCACCCTTCATCTTTACTCATACACAGCATACCTCTTTTCTCTGGGCTTAATCTTGAACCTCATATGAGAGAAGACACCAGTTGCACAATCCTGGGACCTTCTAAACATTTGAAATATATGCTATGTTCCCATTAATAAAGAATTTACCAGATGAACCTTTTTCCTGAATGCTAATCTATACAGCCTCCACAGAAGACCTATTTTTTCTTTTATCAAGCACTCCCATTGCAGCAGAGCGAGTCTATATTATAATATCGACATCTAAAAATGTCGAATCCCACTTGTTCAACATGAAAATGTCGAACTCGTCGAACTCCAAGGTTCCCGAATGACCAACTCACCTATTTCTTTCCAACGGAAAGAAATCGGTTGGCCGTTCTGTTACTCCTGCCCTTTCCCTAACTATAGTGCAGTCTTGGAGTTAGAATATTTAGTTGGGGGGGGTTGGGGGCACAGCTCCCACATTGGGGGGGGTGACGGGCGAATCCCCCCACTTAAATGTGTTTGTTTTTGTGTGGTGTTGGTGTTTGGCCAACCGGTTTCTTTCCATTGGAAAGAAATCTGTGATTTGGACGTTTGGGAATATCTGAGTTCGACATTTTCGTGTCAAACAAGTGATATTCAACATTTTAAGATGGCGATATTATAATATTAGACCCCTGCAAAACTACATACTTCCCCCAAATTTTATCCCTAGCAAAGACACTTCATTCATTGAAAAATACACCCCCATGTCTTTCACCACATCACCCAAACCCTTACATTTTATCTTTGTTCAAACTCATTTCCATTTCCTTTAAACATACATTCAGATAAACTAGTACTTCATCCATATTTTGTCCCTAGCAACTACTGCTGTATCATTTGGATATGTCAGAACTACTGGAATCATCATCTGCTTTTGTATCACATATGTAGCGTTTTTAATTTTATAAGCTACTTCACTCACTGCCGCATTCATTACCAGTGCAAACAATGTTCCGCTCATGGAACATCTTGTCTTATACAGCACTTCCTGCTTATTTCTTTACTCAGCTGCTCATTCAATAACACTGTCACTCTATTATTTTGATATGCTGATATGTACATGCTTTTATCTTTGTTTTCTGTTCATCCTTCTCCATAACATCCCCGAAAGTATGTCCTACTGTATGAAATGGCTCGCTCATATCACCTACTATAAGTTTCACATCCTCCCATTTACTTGTAATATCCTCCACAATTTCTCTTTCTTGTACATTCTGTGCACTATACCATCTGGGTCTGATACTGAATAAGTATTTACTTTCCTAAGTACATCATCCAATTGATTTTTTTTTTTTTTTTCAAATTCTTCCTTAACTTGTTCTGGATTTTTTTTTCACTTTCTCTCATATTTTCCTGTTTGCACATATTATGTTCACATGCTGTACTAAAATACTCATAATTAGCTCTTGTGTTCTTTTTACCTCTTTTTACATTTTTCATTTCACTCATTATACTAGTATCTTCCTTTACTGTTTTACCCAAATATGCAGATACCACCTCCCTTCTCCCTTGTAAATATCTGCAGCTAAACAGTAATATTGTCTCTCTCCATATATTTATATATATATATATATATATATATATATATATATAAGTATATGGTTCTACGTATGTTTCTTTGAAACTTACTTTTGTGTTCCCGTTTTTCTGAAAGTGCATTTATTCAAAAATGCACTTTTGTGAAAAAAATGGACCAGCGAAACCTAGGGGGGAAAACATATATATATATATATATATATATATATATATATATATATATAAAATATACACACACACACACATTCTTTTTCCACATCATAATAATCTTTTGTATTCTCTAAATTCTGTTATAAATTTGTGTGCATTTTCCCATACTTCCTGCTATTGAAAAGGTTTTTTTTATACTTTTTAAATTCAGTCCACTTTTCAGATTTTATCATTGTATAATCATGTCATAACTGCAACACTTCCTACTCTCCAGCTTCATCCCATAATTTCTTAATTTATTCTTTTTATTCCATGTTCTGTTTTAATATACTCCCTTTCTTCCATCATCCTCACCCGTATTGCAAAATGGTCAGAAAAAAAAATCACCATCTTCTACCCTCAAGCCTTCAGATAGCGCAACATAATCAATTTCAGGTCCAAGTGGCCCCCCATAAGTCTTCACTTTTGTTCCACAGAGCTAATTTACCACTTTATCACTTACTGTATGTATTTTTTTATTTCCCTTTATTTTTATATTTTCCTCTTAAATCACAATTAATGTTCCTTGCAGTTATAATTTACATGTTAACCACCACATAGTTTGATATTAGAAATGCTTTCTTTGCTAGTTCTCTTTGCATATAATTCTGTAGTTCTGTAAATATGTTCTCCCCACGTCACTACACCTTCTCATCCTTACCAACATTACATCTGGTATTTTCCCAGTTTTTGCACAATACAACCACTCCAGAAAAATATTCACTTCATATGTTCCGTGTTAATGTTTCACCCCACAATTTTTCTGTTTGCAGTCTTTCTTCACTTGTCAGGAATCTTGCATCCTCTATCAGAATAACATCCATATCGCATTTATCTCACCATTCCAATATCCTTATCCTTTTTACAATGTTAATAATACTGTTTACATTTATTGAAAGTACTCTAAAAATGTTGCCTTTCCTTCTTAAGTTTAAGGAAAATATTTTTAAGCATTTGGTTTCTTATTTTACTCTTTCCCCGTTTATGATCAAATAATTGATCCTCATAATCGGATTTTTTACTGACTAAAACTTAAAAAAAATTATTAATCCTTTCCCTTGACCTCTCTTCCTGCATGATCTTTCCTCATTTCCCACTCCATATTTTTTCTTCTTCTACAGATGAAAGTGTATGTGATTATATTGCAGAGTTAAGCACTTAACTTTCATAGGTAGGTGAGTGGGTGTCATGTCACCACTTTTGAATTCCTGTTTTTAGTGACTGCCTCTCACTGGTGTCAGTGGTGAGGATTGAGGCTCCTTGGTTACTGGCTCAGGTTAAAGAGGGGCAGTCACATATTGGTGTCATTGATGGGCTATTAATTGAACTTTAGTAGCCTGTAAGCAGATCTCACTGAAGGTGTGTGTACTCTTGACAGCCACAAGGTAAACATCCAAAGTTTCAGTTTCACAACAGTTTTATTTATTTGTTAGTTTAATCGGCAAAAGCAGGCAAAGATCAGCAGAGGATTATAGCAAGCTGACAGAACCAGTTGGCCAAGGTGTGTGAAGCCAAAGGAACTGGTGGATGCCAACCTGACTAAAGAGGATATGATTTCAGCCGTAATTGTGACTGCAGCACAGTCCAGCAACCAGGGAGATAGCCAGTCTGGTGATGGAGATGTGCAGCCTTCGGAAACAGGACAGTTCACCTTTTCCTCAGAAGACTTAAAAATCCATCGGGAGTTAGTATTGAACTGGAGGCTGAAGAAGAGAAGCAGCATCAGCATGAACTGGAGGCTAAATGTTTGGAGATTGAAGAGAGACTGCATCATTTGGAGATTGAGGAAAATGAGAGACTGTGGCAATTGGAGCCCGAAGAAGGAGTAGTAGTGACAACACGAAAGAGAAATGCTGACCCTTCATCAGGGTCATGGAGGTAATGGGGAAGGGAATAACTGGACCCCAGAAGCAGTAAAGGTCAGTAAATTTCCTCCACAGTTTGCATAGGGGGATGACTTTAATAGTTTTATTCATATATTTGAAAGAGTATGTAAACAGTGTAATGTTGACCAGGTGCTCTGGGTACAGTTCCTGACCCCCTTACTCCATGGTAAAGCCGTAACTGCTGTTTCTAAATTGTTTGATACTGATTGTTTAAACTATGCTAGAACATAGACGCAAGGCACATGAAAGTGTATGTGATTATATTGCAGAGTTAAGCACTTAACTTTCATAGGTAGGTAAGTGGGTGTCAGGTCACCACTTTTGAATGGTTGGCAGATCTTTTGGTGAGGAACAAGCCCTGTGAACTTTGCCTGAGGACATGAGAATCTGGTTGGCAGACCGAGAAAGTAACTCTGCAGATGAGCTGGGGAGAAAAGGGGACCTGTGTTTAGCAAGCAGGGCATCACTGCATAAGAAGGTGATACCCAGTGCTGCAGATGGATGTAAGGGAACCCATGATGGGCAGCCTAAATCATCCCAGTGGAGTCTACCAGTAACATGGGAAGCCACTAATTCAGGTACATGGCCAGGATTATTGATTAGAAGTTTTAAATGTAACCAGAGGGCCATGTAGCATACAAATGTCCACTTAAGCAAGGTGGAGAACAAAAGATGAGGGAGCCAGTAAGTGGGAATAACTGAGTGCTATTGGTAAGTTGTTTGGAGACAGCAGAGGTACCAAACTATCACTAGAGTTTGTATCCTATCTTAGTGGATAGAAGATGGGCCACTGTTAAGAGAGACCGCCTCTGATGTAACCATTGAGAAGTCTGTGGTGTTAAAGAAGAGCAGTATTTGCTTGGGCAGTCCACACCAGTTAGGGCTTTATGAAGGACACCATTCCATATACGTTTGGTTAGGGTTCACCTTGTCTGGGAAGGTGGAAAAGGGAACAAGTAGGTAGGTGTGTTTGAGGATATCCCTGCAGATGTCTTAATAGGGAATGATTTTGATAATGTAGTACCTTCTATGCATGCAGTTGCAAGTAGTATGGTCTGGTAGCCTGCGGGGACTCAGACAAGACCCCATGCCTGAAGCTGGGGCTGGTGATATTATTTCAGGGAGGGAGCTACCTCGTAGCAATGAGACTGAAAGTGAACCGTAGCTGCTGGTAGGTACTGATGTTCCCTTGGACAAGGTGAGTGGTAGTACCCAGGCTGACAGGGAGGCACCATTATCAGAAGATACTAGACTTCCTGTGGAAGGGGAGCTGGGATGGGTCACGAACGTGGAGTTGAGACAGGCTTAGCTTTCAGACCCTACTTTACGAGGCTTGAGGGTGGTAGCTAGGAAGGCACTGGATACTCAAGGATAAGGGGAGTCTGTATACGGGAACAAATGGTTACTGTACAGTGTGTGTACCACATCAGTTGGTACTTCTCAAAGCCTACCTTCTGGCACTTCTAGGTATAGTCCATGACATTCCTTTTGCACGTAATATGGGTATAAAGCATACCAAGAGTCATATTTTGCAGAATTTTTATTGGCCTAGGATTGCAAGGGATGTAACAGGGTACTGCAGCACCTGTGAGCAGTGCCAAAAAGTAGGCAAGGCAGGAAGTAAGGCCAAAGCTCTGTTGATGCCTTTGCCTGTGATTGAAGAGCAGTTTCAGAGGGTAGCTGTGGATATTGTAGGGGAGTGAGTACCCCACGTTCCACAGGGAAAAATTATATCGTGGTGGTAGTAGATTATGCTACCAGATACCCCGAAGCAGTGGCTCTCTCCTCTGTCAAGGAATAGAAGGTAGCAAATGCTTTTAGAGGTTTTTAGCAGGGTAGGTTTCTTCAGAGAAATACTGAGAGTTGCCAATTTTTTGTCAGACCTGCTGACTTGTCTGTGAAAGCATGGAGTGGAGCACCTAAAGACCAACCCCTACCATCTCCAGACTAGTGGTCATGGTGGACAGGTTAAACTCTACACTAAATACTATGCTATGAGCATTTGCAAACCAGTTTGAGAGTGGGATAAATATTTGTTCCATCTACTGTTTGCATACAGAGAGGTACCCCAGGAATCCAGAGATTTTTCATCCTTTGCGTTACTATATGGGCATAGGGTGAGGGGGCCTTTAGATTTGATTCTTGATGATTAGGAGGGTGAGCGTGAATCCCACAAGGAGTTGGTCTTGCCGTATGTCCTAAACCTCAGGACAAGGCTTAGGGAGCTTGTGGGTTGGCCTAGGAGAACCTGGCAGGAGCCCAAAAGTGGGAAAAAGGTCTGGTGTGACAGGAATGCTCAAGCCCGAGATTATGCTTTGGGACAACAGGTAATGGTGCTCCTTCCTGTTAGACACAGTAAGCTGCAGGCAGTTTGGGATGGACCCTTCAGGAAGGAAGGTCAGTGATGTTAATTATATGGTAAACCTGCTTGGCAGGTGGCAGGGGCACAAATTGTACTACGTTAACATAATGAAGCCTCAGCATGTCTGAGAGGTCCTGGGCAGACTGCAAACGGACAGGGTTGACTGTTAAGCACAGTAAGTTTCAGGTGAGTATGGCAGAGGTCTCTTATGTGGAACATAAGAGTGGGGAATGATAAGATTAGGCCAGAACCTACTAAGATGGAAGCTATTTAGATGTGGCCTGCCCCTCTTAACAAAAAGCAAGTGAGAACATTCTTGGGGACAGCAGGGTACTATAGAAAGTTTGTTCCTAATTAAAGTAGAGTAGTTGCTTCCCTCGCAGACCTGGCAAGGAAAAACAGGCCAGATAAGGTAGTGTGGACCCCAGCCTGTGAGCAGGCATTCCAAAACCTTAAAGGGGCTTTGGGAGGACCACCTGTATTGGCTAGTTCAGATTACAGCAATGCCAATGCAGATGGATTTTCAAGACAGTGTATAGGTTAATGTGTTCCCAGACAGGCCCATTTCTCTCGAGCAGCATTTTCCGGCGTCGCTTGAAAAACTAGCTCGAGCCTTCAAGGGGGATGGGATAGATGTGACGTTGTGAGGTATTGCAAGCTGTACCAGGAGAAGTAAGACAGTGCATTTGTGGCATATGCAAGCAAGGCTGGCTGAAGTTTTGTAAATAGTCTGGTGTCATTTGACAAGTCACATTGATTTGTATAGATCCTTGTATTAAAAATATATTTGTAAAAGTTGCTTATGTTAAAAATGCTGCAGCAGAATTGTGCCAGAGTGAGGTGACTAGATGTAATGTCATTCTGTAACCAGCTAAAGGACAGAACTCTGGTGGTGGCAGTTCTCATCTTGCCTTGCACTGCTGCGATGCTCACTTACTAAGTGAGCTAACTAGGGGCAGTTTCTCTTTAGTTCAGTTAGGAATAATGCAGTGAGAATAGTTTTAGTAATTTATGTCTGCATCTGTGAGATTCTCTCCAACTTTATTTTTATATTTCCTGTGACTGAAACTGCTGTTAATTGTAACAAAATATTGTGTAATCTCCTGATGTTCTTCATCTCACATTGCTGCAGTCCTTACATATGGGTAGTCCGCTGTCCTCGGTCGGCCCGAATACCAAAGTATTAGGCTGACGTCGGTCAAGGCGCTTAAAACTGACATCAGGACGTCAGGGTACAAAAGCGCATGACCAACGTCATTTCCTCAGTCTTTTTTGCCGCATGGTCCGATGCAGAAGCAGCGTTGCAAGTGCCGTTCGGCGTTCTGAAATTTTTCGAATTCGGAGTTTCAGACCGAATCCAAGTTGGCTAAGTACCCCGTTGGGGATTATTTTGGTTTTTTCTTGCCTCAGTGTTTTACCGGATGTCAGAAAAAGTGAATAACTGTATTTCTTGTGGGAAACAGATGCCGCATAGGGATTATCATTCTTTGTGTATTCCTTGTTTGGGGCCTGAGCACGGCGTTGTTGGGTGTCGCTTTTGTGCTAGGTTCAATAAACGCACTATTAAGCGAAGGTTAGATTGTGCTAGGCTTGTCTTTGGGAAGCGGTGCAATTGTAATATGCCGTCGGATTCTCCGGCGCCCGCTTCTGCGAAGAAGCGCAAAGACAAAGCAGTTAAACCCAGGCAAGATGAGTCGTCCGTTCCGGACGCCGGTTCTTTAGAGGCTTCAGTGGAACCGGTGGTTCCGACGGAGACTTCTCTGGAGTCTCAGGGGGAGACTTTGATTTTGCAGGAGGTAGTCTCTCAGGAGGCAGGTCAGGCTGAAGGGGCTTCTCAAGTTACTGTACTCCCCTCCCTTCCTAGGGTGGTTAGGCCTTCTCCTTCGGTTTCCAAGGCTTCTCCCAGAGGCAGGCCAGTTTTAGCTCCTGTTGGGGTCACTCCTAGTTCAGCAGGGTCTGTGCCTAAGAAGCACATGCTTAAAATGGCAGAAGATTTGATTACTCTGATTAGAGGTTCTATGCCCCCTCCTGATAAGAGGCCTAGGGTGGAGCCAGAGTTGGGAAGTTTTGAACAGGCTTCGGATGTTTCAGAGTCTTCGGCTGAAGACTTGCAGGAGTACTCTCCTTATTCTGACTCTGATGCAGATGATTCCACTCCTTCTGCTTCTCCTCCAGAGGATTTTTCTTTTTCAGAGACTCTTCATTCTATGAGGGAACATTTTAAGTGGGAAGGTCAGGACTTCTCTGATTCTAGGAAAAGGCTTAGGGAGTTGTTGCTGTTACCCCAGCATAGGCCTTTGGCTATACCCCCTGTTCTGGATGTTGTGGAAGATGTGTTTGCAGAGGCTTCACTTAATCCTGATTTTCTGCCGCCTGCTCCTGTTAAGCCGGATAGGTATTACAGGGTGCCTGAGGCTCACAAATATCTTTATAAGAGTCCTAGGGCGGACCCAGAAACTATTAGTCAGGGACCTAAGGGTGTCAAGGCCTCTATTGTAAAAAATCCGGTTCCTCTAGATAAAGAAGCCAGAGCTTTGGATAGATGGGGAAAGAAGGTCTATACATCTTCTACCTTAGCTATGAGGGCTTTGAATTGCCAGTTTCATATGTTGAAATATCAAAACTTTCTTCTTTCTCAATTGAAGTCTAAGGTGGATGCTCTGGCGGAAGGCATTGAGTGTAAAGAATTGCAAGATTTGGTGCATGTCTCTGAACAGGTGGGTAAGCATTCATTACAGTGTGGTTTTGATGCTGTGCAGGCCTCGTCTAGGGTGGCTGCCACTGGCTCAGTTCTTCGCAGGCACGCCTGGTTGAAGGATCAGAATTTATCTGACCATGTTAAGACAAGGATTTTGGATGCTCCTTTGCAGTCTGATGTGTTGTTTGGTTCACCTGTGGAGTCAGTCTTGAAGAAAATGGAAGACAAGGCTAAGTCTATGCAGACTGTTAAAGATTTTTGCAAGTTCAGCCTCCGAGTTTAGTAGGAATTGGCCTGCTAAGGGGTGGACGTATCCTTCTTATGATTCTCAGTCTAGGGGTAGATCTAGACGTGGTAGGGGCAGAGCTCAGAGTTCTTTCAGGCCTAGAACAGGGAGTTCCCCTGCACAATCTTCGGTGAGGGCAGGGGCCAGTCCTTTCGTAAACAGGCCCAATGACCTACTTTTTCAGCTGCCAGATCCTTCTTGCCTGGCAGCACCTTTGGGAGGAAGGTTAGCACTCTTCAAGGAAAATTGGATGTTGGTTACCTAAGACAAATGGGTATTGGATATCATACACCAGGGTTACAAGTTTTATTTCCATACCTTGCCTCCTTTCAAAGGCATGCCGGACGTTCCTCCTCAGCAAAGACTAGAGGCTTGCAAACAAATTTCTCTACTACTTCAAATAGGGGCCATACAACCGGTTCCTCTGCCAGAAGTGGGCCTAGGATTTTATTCTCGCCTGTTTCTAGTACCAAAGAAAGGAAACACGTGGAGACCAATTTTGGATTTATCCATCCTCAACACATATCTGGACATTCCCAAGTTCAAAATGTTAACGTTACAACAGCTTTTACCTCTGCTGGGCAAAGATCACTGGATGGTGACCCTGGATCTCAAGGAGGCTTACCTTCATGTTCCTATCAGGCCCAGTTGCAGGAAGTATCTGCGTTTTCGGGCTGGGACTTCACATTATCAGTTCTCTGCATTGCCCTTTGGCTTATCTACTGCGCCCAGAGTGTTCACGAAGGTTCTGGCTCCAGTGGTAGCTTTTTCAGGCTAAGAGGAATACAGATCTATCCTTATTTGGACGATTGCCTGATACTGGCCCAAGGAAAGGACGAACTTCTTCATCATTTACAGTATGTGATGGCAGTGTTAAGATGCCTGGGGTATTCTGTGAACGAAATAAAGTCCAGTCTAGTACCCTCTCAGGACATGTGCTTTCTGGGTGTGAGACTGAATACAGCATCCCAGATGGCCTTTTTGACCCCGGACAAACAAAAGAATCTTTCTCTTTACTTCCATCAGTTGTCTCATCAGTCCAGGCTGACTGCAAGGACAGTCCTTCAAGCCTTGGGGTTCATGGCATCTTGTATTCTGGTACTTCCCAATGCCAAACTGCATATGAGGAAGCTACAATGGTATCTCAAGAATGTATGGACACAGCACTGCCAAGATTTGGACACTGTCATTCAAATAATATCTTGCATTCAAAAGGAATTTTTGTGGTGGGCTCAGGAATGTCACCTAAACAAGGGACTCTCTGTGACCCGGCCAGAGGCGAGTCAGATTTTAACGACAGATGCCTCAGACAAAGCTTGGGGAGCTCATCTAAATGGAAAATGGGTACAAGACACGTGGCCTGCCAGACTTCAACATCTACATATCAACTTGAAGGAGATGTTAGCAGTCCAATTTGCATTGATAGCTTTCAAGGATTTACTTCTTCCAGGGCAGGTGTTGATTCAAACAGACAACACAACTGTCATGTGGTACATCAACAAGCAAGGGGGAACACATTATTATCCTCTATGCAGACAAGCAATGATTTTGTGGGAGACTGCTCTCAGTTTACAGCTAAATCTTCAGGCAAGGTTTCTGCCAGGAGCACAGAACTCCTTAGCAGATGTGTTGAGCAGACAAATTATGGATCCCCACGAGTGGAAATTGGATCCTCATGTATTTCAGAGATTGACAGTGTTATGGGGAACTCCAGACATAGATCTGTTCGCTTCTCCACTAAATTACCAGCTGCCAAAGTTTTGCACAAAAAGGTTTCATCCCTCGGCTTGGAAAGTGGATGCTCTCTCATTCAATTGGAGCAATCTTCACGTGTATGCCTTTCCACCTCTGCCTCTCCTCCCAAAGGTACTGCTGAAGGTCAGACAGGACAAGCCAAACATGATTTTAATAGCTCCAGATTGGCCTCGACAGCACTGGTACCCATTACTGAGAAGTCTGGTACAGGAGCCTCCATGGCCTTTGCCTTCGATTCCTCACCTGCTGTCTCAGGAGAACAGTCATTTACTCAATGTCAAACTTCATTCTCTACATCTGACAGCCTGGCATATTCTGTTTTAAACCCTGGAGGGTCTCAGCTTCCACAACAAGTTTTGAATGTTATTTTGGAGGCTAGAAGGCCTAGTACAAGGAAAGTTTACGCAGATAAATGGAGGAGATTTTTATTTTGGAGTACTGCAAAGGATTTTGATGTTTCTAAACCTAATTTAAGTGTTGCGCTTCAATACCTTACTGAGTTATTGGGCAAAGGTTTGTCCTTCTCCTCTATAAAGGTTCATGCTGCAGCAATTTCTGCTCACTATGACTGTGACCCACCATTATTTTCTCAGCCTTTGTTTAAGCAATTCCTTAGAGGGGCAAAAAATATAAGACCCCCACGTAGAGCTCCTACTCCTGCTTGGGATCTCAATTTTGTGTTGGAGAAACTCACTCTACAACCTTTTGAGCCTGCAGCATCGGCAGAGTTGAAATATTTATCTTGGAAGACTGCTTTTTTGTTGGCCATTACCTCTGCGAGAAGGGTTTCTGAATTGCAGGCCCTTATGGCAGTTGAGTCTTTCTTAATTTTCCACAAGGACAGGGTGTCTTTGCGTACTAACCCTTCTTTTATGCCTAAAGTGGTTTCTAGTGTGGCTTTAAACCAAACTATTCATTTGCCTACTTTTTATGCAAACCCCCAAAATAAAGGGGAAAGGATTTTGCACACTTTGGATATACACAGACAGTTGCGATATTATTTGAGCAGAACTAAAGGGTTCAGGCAGTCTCAGCAGTTGTTTGTTTCTTTTGCTTTGGGTTCTCAGGGCAAACCTGTTTCAAAACAAACTATTTCTAAGTGGATTGGGTTTTGTATTGCTTTCTGTTATTCCCATCATGATAAGGAGATTCCAGCTGGGATTAGGCCTCATTCCACTAGGGCTACTGCCACTTCTACAGCCTTTTTAAGGGGGGTGGCTACTAAAGATATTTTGGAAGCAGCTACTTGGAGTTCAGTGCATACTTTCTCTAAGCATTACCACCTTCCACTTTACTCTAAATCTAGGGCTGGATTTGCAACTGCAATTTTGCAAGGCATGTTGGCAGCTCCTAATTCCTTATAGTTTTGCCATCCTCCCTTACCTCTGCTTTGGGATTCTACCCATATGTAAGGACTGCAGCAATGTGAGATGAAGAACATAGTACAGTTTTGTACCTACCATAAATGTAGATGTTCAAGATCCACATTGCTGCAGTCCAATTTACTCCCTCTTTCCCCTCTGTTGTTGAAGGTGGTGGTGTGGTTTGTGTTGTACATAGTGTAAATATGGTTAGTGCACGGGTGGTTGGTTAGGTTTTGCTGGTTTTTGGCTTTGGCCTTTCTTGTTAGGGCCTTCTGACATCTGGGGCAAGAAAAGACTGAGGAAATGACGTCGGTCATGCGCTTTTGTACCCTGACGTCCTGATGTCAGTTTTAAGCGCCTTGACCGACGTCAGCCTAATACTTTGGTATTCGGGCCGACCGAGGACAGCGGACTACCCATATGTAAGGACTGCAGCAATGTGGATCTTCGAACATCTACATTTATGGTAGGTACAAAACTGTACTTTTTTTTATTTTGCTATCCATTATTAAATATTTTTATACCTTTTCATTGTAGCTGGTCTCTTAGAAAATGCTTTTAACATCTTGAGAGTACTTGTGCTTATTTTAGTGACATTGTGGCCACTCCGATAAGCCTAATGGTTTTGGTCACACTGCCATGTATCAGTATTAATTTGACACTGTATAATTGGTTACCCTTTGTAAGAGTCTTAGAGTATCTGAAAGGTGGCAGCAATCTAGCTTATACTCTGGAGAGAGTACACAGCGGGTGAATCTGTGCCAGCCTTTCCCAGATGTGTGAACGCGAGAAATATTTGTGTGCGCACGTGCGTGTGTCTCTCAGATACTTGAAATTGAGGCACAGAGCTCCAAGGTGAGTCTTGTTTGAGATCTGGAGAGAGGGTCCAGTCCTAGGTCTTTAACAGGTTCCATGTGTGCTCTTAGGGGAAATTGTGCTTGATGAAGTGAGCTGCATTTGAAAATACAGTGTAAATCTATTCCTGTTTTTAGTGACTGCCTCTCAGTGATATCAATGATGAGGACTGAGGCTCTTTGATTACTGGCTTTGATGAGGACTGAGGCTCTTTGATTACTGGCTTGGAGTAAAGATAGGCTGTCACAGTCCCCAGGAAAAATTATGTAGGCTGGTGAGCATATCTTAATGTCTGTGACCAGCTACAAAAGTATACTTGGCAAGTGTTTCACCATGTTTTTTCACATTTCAAAACCGCTTCCAACTTCCACTATCCAATCCATAAATTTCTCTCATCTTTAACTTTCACATTATATCAACAGTTTCAGACAAACCCTAAAAGCATTTTTTAACATTCTCTTCTTCCAGTTCATCAGTTCTTAACTACAAAGCAACTTTTTTTTTAACATTTAAGTTACTACCAGAAAACAAATTATTGTTCCTCGGATAAATGTCCTTTTAGTTACACAGCTCCAGAAATTTCATAATCAATCCATCAGTTTCAAATGTTAAGTTACAAAAACATTCTGTCCCTGTATGTATAAAAGATGGAATTTCCTGAGCCTTAAAACCTAAATAGTTACCAAACTGTCCCACATATATCATCTGTCTGTTAGTGTCATTTTTTGTTCTAGTGTCACAGTTGATCTTCCCTTTTTAAAAAGTTTTACTTAGTTTGTTACTGCTATCCTTTTTTGCCAGTTTCACTGCTGCACGTTTTAGTTACTGCATTATGTGACATTCTTAGTGATTTCATCTGTATCGCTGCTGCTTAAGCTTTAATTTGCTGCATTATCTGCTACCACAGCACCTGGTTCCTTTTCCACATAACTTTTTCAGAAGTGCTGAGGATGGTAATCTGCCCTCTTACCCCATGGAACTGCAGAATTGAAACCAGGATCATCCTGCTTGATTATTTTTTAACAGAACAACATCTGCAAGCCCTCCTGATGACAGTTTTTTTATCTGCACCACTTCAGCAGACTCGCTTAATTCCTTCTCCATGGAGACCGCTAAATGCAGCTCATTTGTAAAATCCACCCGACAGGAATCTTTGTTTACATTCTGAAGCTCCATATCAAGCAGATTTTTCTCCAAATTCTCACTTTTCACATCCAAACTCTCCATAGCCTTTCTGTGCTTCTCCTGTATGCTGCGGCCCTTAAATTTCTTCCTTTCTGCTGCTAGTGCCTCTGGCACCATCTAGCGGCTCCAAAGAGTAGGAGAAGTGCCCTGATGCTCTGGCCAAATTTCCCCCAGTAGTATAAATACTACTTCAGGTCTACCATGAAAAGATGCATATAGCCTAGAGGGACTAATCCTGTCAACATACAATAAATAAATAATAGCAGTGTTCACTTCAGGTCCATTGTCTTTGCTGTGGAGGTTGGGGGAAGATTCAACAAAGGAGCTGAAATGGTTGATCAAGCAGGCAGAGTAGTAGTTATTGAAGCTCATTGCAGACTATGCAGACATCTTGGCCATAGTCAGGCTGCATTTTTTTTCTCATTAGCAATGTATAAAATATCATCTTAATATGTTAGCAGACTGACAGCCTTAGATCATTTGTAGTTATTAAAAACTGGAGACCGAATGTAGCACTTCTGCAAGAAATCCACCTCATAGTGGATGAGCATATGAAATTGCTAAGAGGATATTCTCAGGCAATATATGATATTATCCTGGAGGTAGGTGGAGAGGATTAATCATATTAGGAGTATACCTTTCGTGACTTTAGATCAGTTAACAGGTAACAAAGGGTGATTTGCAAGGCTGAAGGGATTCTTCAGTGGCAAAATTACCACAGTAGTGAATCTGTGTGTCCAAGTAATACTCGAGTAGAGCTTGTGCAACTTGTAAGGGAGTAGGTAGTCTTCCAGGGAGGGTTAAATAAATGGAAATTAAAATTAGAAAAGAGTCTTATCCCTGAGTGAAGTTTGTTCAGGTCGAAGAACCTGCAGAGTTTCTGCCTTAGGAAAATTTAGTGCAATATTTATTAGACTGATGGGAGTGGGAGATGCATTGGAATGATAAAATTAGAGAATTTACATAAGATTCTTTCTTTTACCACAGTATTTGTTCACTTGATTTTTCTCCTGGGCATGGCTCCTTTTTAAGAATAGACAAACTGAAAGGTGCATTTGCATTTGATGTACAAGTTAGAGTATGCTCCTGTCTTTTCATTTCATGCACCCCCTCACCTATATAGGCTGGATCTGGGATGGAATAGTCTCATGGAAAGTTGGGATTCTGTTGAGATTATGGGAATATTTCTTATCGGAGAGTGAGGCAAAAGTTGGAAAAGTATCAGAGTGAGCTAGAGAAGCCCAGGCTAGCTTGCTAACAGAGCAAGAGCTGAACAGGAAGTGCAAGCAATCCGGGAAAAATGAAGGTATTAAGACAGATCAGATAAAAAAGGCCTTAAGAACAGACCAGCTTGAGTGTACAGCCTTTAGTTTGAAACACTTAACATTGTAGTTTCAGCAAAAGCTGCGGATGGAATTATATTCAAACCTGAAATTTTGAGACAAAGGCTTGTGAGATTGTGGTAAACTGTACACAAAAGATCCCTGCAATAGTTTTAGCATAGAAGGGGTACTTTTGAGGAAGTACGTCTCCTAATAGCCAGGGTAACAGAAGAGGAAGTGGCATCTGTATTAGATGAAATGGCCAGGGATAAGACTCTCGGTCTGAATGGTCTGCTATTAGATAGTTATTTAATGTGTAAGAACATTTTTCTCCTGAAATGTGAAATTACTGGAGTCAGGACAGGGACTTCACTCCTGGAAATAGAACATCATACCAAGCCCGTCACGGATCTGGCTTTTGCTGACTTTATAACCTCCCCCTCCCCAATTTCCTTGAATCTTGATTGTAAGCCATTTGTTGTTATCTTTGCTAAGATACTAGCTAAATTTCTTCATGCTTTAATACATTTTGATCAGATAGTTTTGTACAATGCTGTTAGTTGAGGACTCCAAAATACAAAGTCACAAACTGGTCTTTGCTAGCATGGCTGCAGAATTGGCCTGCAGCTGTCTTAAATGGTCTTTTCTCTTTGAGATGTTTAATCATGTAAACTTCCAGAATCCATATATCACTCTCTTGTAAATTTTATGTTGTGGTGCAGAGACGTAAATGAAAATAGGATCCAAGTGTTTGGGCACTAGGCAAGGGTCTCTTTCCCCACATTCGTTTACAGTATACCTTGAACCCTTAGCAGCCAGCTTAAGGCTCCTTTCTTTTAAAGGTTTTACAGTCAGTAGTTTAACTAGTAAATGTGCACCTTATGCACTCTATCTCATGGTGTACATGACAATCCAAACAGATTTAGGGTGGATATTTCAAGAGATATTATTTTTGGAGTGGTTTGGTAGAGTATAAGATTAACAAAGATGAGACAAGGGCATTATGCATTAATTTTAACCCAAGAATTCAGATGATACATGCTTAACTTTTTTTTTTTAAGTGGGCTTTGATAATTTAGTTTACCTTGGGGTGAAAGTGGCCTCTGCATTAGAGTCATGGCTGATTTAACGTGTTATATTTTCAGGAGGTGTTCTGAATTGGGGGCTAACAGCCGATGAAGCTGGTCAGCTGCGGTGGTGCAGTGGTTAGCATTGTCGCCTCACAGCTAGAGGTTCTCTGGTTTAATTACTGATTTGGGTGTCTTCTGTGCAGTCAGCATGCCTCCCTACGGATGCTCTAGTTTCCTCCCACATTCCAAAGATGTGCAATAGGTGGATTGGACACTCTGAATTGGCCGTAGGTGTGAGTAAGTGATACAGATGAACTAATGCGGCAGGGCTAGCCACCCAGCAGTGTAAACTTTGGCTCGAGATGATTGTCACTGTTGAAAGTGGCACCCCCAACTTTGTGTAAAACAGAAAAAAGGGGTTTTGAGGATGGATGGCTGAAGTTTCATTTGTGTAACAGAAGCACTAAATGTATTAACTCATTCAGTCCAATGGAGCTCAGGAAGTTTGCACTGTAACTTCTAATGGGCGGAGCCTAAGCCTTTTGACAGAATCAAATTATGTCCTCACATTTCAAACAAGTGTTCATAACAAGTGTTCATATCTCTGGAACCACAGGGTCTGTGAAAGTGTAAATGGCAAATTCTTCAGCACAAACTATTTTATAGTGGTAGTATTCTTTTACATTCTAGGTCATAAACCACATTTTATAAGTCACAGTAAACCCAGTAACTATTACATTTGTAATATTTTGTAAACAACTTACAATATCTCAGCAACCACTTGTTGCACACATACTGTCAGCATTTTATTCATCTAGTGGAGAGCTTTCATAGGAGACTAAGGAGTTGTGTGTGTGTTGCTTGTTTGTTGAGATATTTAGAAAAATGTGAAAATTATGTCCTGCACTCGACAGAGGTCAAATATTAATGCAGTTGAGTTTGCCATTGTATACGCTTTAAAATATCTTGCAAAACATTGCATATAGCATGGTTTTGGAATTATTGATGCAAATATGAACAAGCAATGTTTAACACCTGTGCACCTAGAGGCATCATTTTGATGTAATGAGTTAAGGTAATGTTTGCTACATTCGAGGAGTTTATTTGGATTATTTACTTTTGGACATTGTTGCTGTGAGTCTTGCTGTGGTGTGATGTTCTTCATGTTTCACTGTTGCAGTCATTACATTTGGGTAATCTGCTAGCAGGTTGCCCGCAGTCGGCCTGAATAACAAAGTCTTGGGTCCTGCGTCGGTTGCTATTTCTTCTTCCATGACGTCAGGTCGTCAGGGGTATAAAACATGCAGCCGATGCCATTTTAATCAGTCTTTCTTGCTGCACGGTGCCCGAAGCAGTTTGCAGCTGCCGGTCGGCTGACTCCTGAAATTGTCGTTTTCGAGTTTTAGAACCGAAATCTTCAACCTAAAGCTAGGTACCCCATTGGGGAAACTTTTTTTTGCTCCTTACTGATGTCAGTAAAAGTTAATAATTGTATTACTTGTGGGAAGCAAGTACCTCATAAGGACTTTCACTTGTACTGTATTCCTTGCCTAGGCCCTGACAGCAACGTGCCTTGCTGTTGGTTTTGTGCTAAATTTAATCAATGCACTATTAAGCGTCAGTATATTTTTGCATCTCATTATTTTGACTCAAGATTTAACTATCCAGAAATGTGGTCTGTTAGCAATCAGACTACCGGAATTCACAAAAAAAGCAAAGAAAAAGACAGAAACAGACCGAGGTCCAAAACCGACTAGGAAGCTTCTCCTAAGCCAGTCGCCGGTTCGCCGGTACTCAGGCGCTTTCGCAGCCCCTGATGCGCACTACTTTTGATTCACAGGCCTCTACTGAGACCCATTCGGAGTCTGGTATGCTGCAAGACACTTCAAGTTTTGGACCCACGGATGTCTCTCCCTTAGATGGGTCCGGAGCCGCTGAGCAGGCACCGGCTTCTGAGGGTGTTTTCAGACCTAAAGATTTGTATATTAAATCAACGCCATAATCAAAAACAAGACCAAAACCAACTTCAGTGTCCAAAAAAACTATGCATGGGCCACATGTTCAGGCCCCCACGCCTAAAATACAAATGATCAAAATGGCTGAGGATTTAATTACCTTGATCAGGGGTTTCCAACCCCCTCCTGCTGAGGCCTAGGCAAGGCACAGATTATGAATCTTCAGATCAGGTGTCCATTTCTTCTGATTCCTCTTCCGATCAGGAATTTTCTATTCCACCTTATGAGCATTCTGATGTAGAAGAATCCATTCCTTCTGCTTCTCCTCCTGAGGATTTTTCTTTCAGAGAAACTTTGCATACCTTAAGGGAACATTTTCATTGGGAGACTCAGGATTTTTCAGAATCCAAAAAGAGGCTTAGAGAATTCCTTCTTCTTTCTTAGCATAGGCCTTTGGCTATACTTCCTGTTTTAGACATTGTTGATGATTTCTCAGAATCTAGCATGGCTCCTGATTCCCTGCCTCCGGCTCCTAGTAAGCCAGACAGATATTACAGGGTTCCTGACTCTCACAAGTTTCTTTTTAAAAACCCTACTGCTGATCCTGAAACAGTTTCTCAGGGTTCCAAGACTTCTACTGCTAAAAATCCTACCCCTTCTGATAGAGACTCCAGGGCGCTGGATAGATTGGGTAAGAAGGTTTACACGTCTGCAACCCTGGCAATCAGGGCTTTAAACTGTCAATTTCATATGCTTAAATATCAGCAGCATGTCATGGGCTTACTAAAACAGAAAATGATGTTGATTTCTGACTGTGTGGAAAATAGAGAGTTACAGGATTTATTGCATTCAGCTGAACAAGTTGGAAAGCATACTTTGCAATGTGGTTTTGATTCCTTGGAGGCCTCTTGCAGGGCCGCTGTAACTGGATTTGTGATAAGAAGGCATGCTTGGCTCAAGGAGCAAAATCTGACTGATCATGTTAAAGCAAAATAGTTGGATGCTCCTTTACAACAGGATAGTCTATTTGGTAATAAGGCAGAAGAAGTTTTGAAAAAGGTGGAAGACCAAGCTAAATCTATGCAAACTGTAAAAGATTTCCTGCAAGTGCAGCCACCAAGGTTCAGTAGGCACTGGCCTACTAAGAATTGGTCCTTTCCTGTACCCAACAGAGTCGCTCAGGCCAAACCCAGACATTCCAAAGGCTCCAGATTTCAGTCACAAGAAACTTACAGAACAAAACAATGGGGTGCCTCCACCTCCAAATCTGGAAGTAGCAAGGCCCCTCCCTACGGTAAACAGTCTCAATGACTTCCCTCTACCATTTCCAAGCACTTATCTTTTGGCAGCCCCTTTGGGGGGAAAACTAGCACTTCATGCACAAAATTGGCATCTAATTACCCAGGACAAATGGGTCTTAAGTATAGTATCCCAGTGATACAGATTTCATTTCCACACGTTGTCAATTCCAAACAGATGGCCAGGTCTGCCTCCAAATCAGTGGGCAGAGGCCCGGAAACAAGTTATGTCCCTCATGGGTATGGGGGCTATTCAACCAGTACCAGAAAAGGAAAAAGGACAAGGTTTTTATTAAAGACTTTTCCTGGTACCCAGAAAAGACAAATCATGTAGTCCAATTCTGGACTTATCCATTCTAAATACTTTCCTGGACATTCCAAAATTCAAGATGCTTAACTCTACAACAGTTACTGCCTGTGCTAGGCAAGGACGCCTGGTTGGTAACTCTAGACTTAAAAGAGGCTTACCTGAATATCCCAATCAGGGAATCTTGCAGAAGATACCTCCGCTTCAAAGCAGGCTATTTGCATTACCAGATGTCCTTCAAGGATGCATCTGCAGTCCTTACATATGGGTCGTCCTGCCTCAGGCAGCCCTTCGGTCGGCCGGATTCCAAAGTCTGGGTCCGGCGTCGGCTGAAGTCGCCCTCTCCCCGACGTCAGAGCGCCTGGGGTATAAAAGCGTCAGCCGACGCCATCTTCCTCAGTCGTTCTTGCCGCGTGATGCCCGAAGCAGAAGCAGTTCGCAAGTGCCGGTCGGCCAGCTCCTGTAACTTCAGCTACCGAAGACTTCAAAAGCCAAGTACCCTGTTGGGGACTCTTTCTTGCCTCAGCCGATGTCAGATCAAACGCTTAAAGTTAATAATTGCTTAACTTGTGGGAAACAAATACCTCATAAGGATTTCCATTCTTACTGCCTCCCCTGCCTAGGCCCAGACCACGACATCTCGGCCTGTACAGCCTGTGCTTCCTTCAATCAACGCACTCTTAGGCGTTGGGCGGAGTTTGCAGAGGAATTTTTTAGGGCTAGTTACTGTTACAATATGCCGTCGGAGACTCCGACATCTCACTTACCCAACAAATGGAAGGACAAGGACCGACACGTGGACCGTGGTTTTGGCCGAAACCACTCCTAGGCCTACCCGCGAGTGTCTCTGTCTCAGCTGAAACAGAGTCCTTGGTACTTCCGACCGTCAAAACCGCACAACCGACAACCTCGGCCCCGGAGGCCTCCTCTGAGTCGGTTATAGAATTCCCCTCTGAAACCGGTGCTCCGGAAACATCCGACACCATTTCTCTAGATAAAACTACGCCAGCACGTGGAGCAGCCAGGCCTCCTGCATCCATGTCCATAAAGGCATTCACTCGGGCTAAAGCTGCTAAACAGCCAAAATCTCTGCCCCCCCCAAGGCTATTGCTCAGGGATCCACTACTGGTTCACAGATCTTAAGTTTAGCTGAGGACCTTATTTCCTTAATTAGGGGCTCTCAGCCACATCCGGACAGGGGCTCTCAGCCCCCTCTAGACAAAAGGCCCTGGGTTGACCACACAGATCCCCAGTCTTCTGATGAGGCCTCAGATGACTCTGCCCTATCAGACTACCAGGAGGAGGCCTTTACGGCCTACGAGGACTCTGATGCGGAGGAATCTATTCCTTCGGCCTCCCCTGCTGAAGAGTTGTCTTTTGGGGAAACCCTTCACTACATGAGGGAGCATTTCAAATGGCAGGGCCAGGAATTCTCTGATTCCAGGAAGAGATTAAGGACTTTTTTGCATTTACCTCAGCATAGATCTTTGGCTATTTCCCCTGTTTTGAGTGTCATTGATGATGTGTTTTCTGAGTCTGGCATTTCTCCTGACTCCCTCCCTCCGGCTCCTGTCAAACCCGATAGGTACTACAGGGTCCCGGACTCGCATCATTTTCTTTACAAGGGCCACTCTCCTGACCCAGAAACTATTTCCCAGGGCCCTAAAGGGGTTGCAGCCACCATTACTAAAAACCCACTTCCTTCTGAAAGGGAGTCCAGGGCATTAGAGAGATGGGGTAAAAAAGTGTATACTTCTTCCACTCTTTCAATGAGGGCATTGAATTGTCAATTCCATATGATACAGTACCAAGAGTATTTGTTAGATGAATTGCATAAAAAACTGTCTTCCCCTGAACCCCTAGATCGCAAGGCTCTTCAGGATCTGGTGCATAACTCCCAGCAGGTTAGCAACCATTTCTTGCAGTGTGGTTATGATGCATTGGAAGCTTCATGTATGTCAGCAATGACAGGTGCAGTCATACGTAGGCATGCTTGGCTGAAGGAACAAACTTTGCCAGATCATGTCAAAGCAAAGCTTCTGGATGCGCCACTGGAAAAGCAAAAGTTATTTGGCTCCACGGCTCAGGAGGTCTTAAAGAAATTTGAGGAAAAGGCTAAATCTGTACAAACAGTCAAAGATTTTCTCCAGGTCCAACCACCAAGATTCAGCAGAAATTGGCCTTCTAAGAATTGGTCCTTTCCAGACACAGGATTTCAGAGAGGCAAGAACAGGCGAGCCAGAGGTAGTGGGCAAGCTAGAGGCTCCTACAGAGGACGTCAATGGCAGCCTCCAAACCAGAGAGGTAGTGAAGGACCTGCAACTGCTGCACAAGGACAAACTCAATGACTTGACCTTGACCCCGCCAACCAGGGCTCAGTTGGAAGCACCTTTGGGCGGAAAGCTATCTTTATTCTCAAAAAACTGGCACAGTATTACAAGGGACAAGTGGACACTGCAAGTAATAGACAAAGGATACAGATTCCATTTTCATACATTACCAAAAAGAGAAGGCATGCCAAACCTGCCTCCGAATCAAAGGGCAGAGGCTTTCAAACAAATTTCCAACCTACTGCAAATGAAAGCTATAGAAAAGGTTCCACTCACAGAACAAGGCCAAGGATTTTATTCCAGACTATTCCTTGTACCAAGAAAAGAAAAACAATGGAGGCCTATTCTGGACTTGTCCGCACTAAATACTTATCTCATTGTGCCAAAATTCAAAATGCTGACCTGAGGGGTCCTGGCTGGTTTCTCTAGACCTCAAGGAGGCATACCTGCATGTCCCTATCAGACAAAGTTGCAGAAGACACCTCAGATTTCTTGCAGGTTCAGAGCATTATCAATTCTCAGCATTGCCCTTTGGCTTATCTACTGCGCCCAGAGTATTCACGAAATGCCTGGCATCAGTAATTGCACACTGCAGACTTCAGGGGATTCAAATATACCCATACCTGGACGACTGCCTAATACAAGCGGACAGCCAACAAACTTTGGTAAAACACTTGAATTATGCCATCCGCCTACTTCAGGCCTTGAGATACACAGTCAACATTCACAAATCAAGACTTGTTCCATCCCAAAGAATAACGTTTCTGGGTGTAACATTAGATACAACCACCCAAATGGCTTTTCTCACTGAAGAAAAACAAGAGCAACTACCAAATTATTTCAGGAATCTGACAAAACAAACCCAGCTCACTGCAAGGAAAATCCTGCAGGCCCTGGGTTTCATGGCATCTTGCATTCTTCTGATCCCACAAGCAAGGCTGCATATGAGGAAACTACAGTGGTACCTAAGGAGTCTATGGTCTCAGCACAGTCACAGCCTAGAAGCTTTGATTCCACTCATTACATGCCTGCAAAGGAATTTCTGTGGTGGGCTCAGGCAAGCCAGTCAAACATGGGCCTGCCCTTCAGCAAACCAATTGCCAGCCAAACCATTACAACAGACGCCTCAGACCATGGATGGGGAGCGCATATGGAGGGCAGATGCACTCAAGGACTATGGTCACAAAAAGAATTGCACCTGCACATAAACCAAAAGGAAATGCTGGCAGTGATACACTCAATCGAGGCCTTCAAACACTTCCTGCATCAAGGGCACCTGCTAATAAGGACAGACAATACCACAGTTATGTGGTACATAAACAAGCAGGGAGGTACCCATTCTTACCCTCTCTGCAGGCTGGCAATGAATCTTTGGGAACTTTCCCTAAAACTCAATATACAACTGCAATCCCAGTTTGTTCCAGGAAAGGACAATGTACTAGCGGACAGCCTAAGCAGAAATACCATGGATCCGCACGAATGGATGCTGCATCCAGACACCTTCCTTCAGATAACACAATCATGGGGGAGGCCGGACATAGATCTTTTTGCCGCTCACCACAACCATCAACTGAAGAAATTCTGCACAAGGACATACCACCCACAAGCATGGAAAGTGGACGCTCTCTCTTTCAGCTGGAATACTCTAACAGTATATGCATTCCCACCTCTTCCATTAATGACCAAGGTCTTACTGAAGATCAGGACAGAACAGCCAAAAGTGATTCTGATAGCTCCGGACTGGCCAAGACAGCACTGGTACCCACTGTTAAGGAGCATGTCGCACACGAAACCGTGGCCTCTACCACAATGGCCTCTTCTTCTGACACAGCACAACTACAAAACTCTGCACCCCAGCCTGATAACCTTGCAGCTGACAGCCTGGAGAATACCTTGACTCCTCGCCAGGATAAACTATCCAAGAGAGTAAAGGATATCATCATGGAAGCTCGCCGGCCTTCCACAAGAAAGGCATATTCAGCAAAATGGAAAAGATTTCACACTTGGAACACCACAAAGGGCCAGGATCCGACAGTGATGAACATTGCACAAATCCTGGAATACTTGGCAGAAATGTTCCATAATGGCCTTTCTTACTCTTCCATAAAAATTCATGCTTCAGCAATTTCAGCAGAGTACAACACTGATCCACCGGTATTTTCTCATCCTCTGCTAAGGCAGTTTCTAAGAGGAATTAAAAACATCAACCCTCCAAGGAAACCACCAGTACCTACATGGGACCTTAATTTCATGTTGGAAAAATTAACTCTACCTCCCTTTGAACCAGCAGCATCTTCAGAACTACAGTTCCTGTCTTGGAAGACTGCCTTCCTTCTGGCCATAACCTCGGCAAGAAGAGTATCTGAGTTACAGGCCCTCATGGCAGTACAACCATTTCTTATCTTTCATCAGGACAGAGTCTCATTGAGAACCAATCCTTCATTCATGCCAAAGGTGGTATCCAGGGTCTCACTGAACCAAGCTATTCACCTGCCTACCTTCTTTCCAAATCCACAAAACAAAGGAGAGAAACTTTTGCATACCCTGGACATTCACAGACAGTTGCGCTACTACTTGTACAGAACAAATATTACAGAAAAACTGACCAGCTCTTTGTAGCATATGCTGCTGGTGTACAAGGAAAAGCAATTTCCAAACAGACAATTTCAAAATGGATAGGGAATTGCATTCGATTCTGCTATTCTTTCCATGGAAAAACTGTGCCAGTTAACATTAGACCTCATTCCACCAGAGCCACAGCCACCTCCACAGCCTTCTTAAGAGGGGTGGCTACGAAGGACATTTTAGAAGCTGCTACATGGAGCTCTGTGCATACATTTTCCAAGCATTACAACTTACATTTATATTCCCGATCCAGAGCAGGCTTTGCTACGGCAGTCCTGCAGGGCATTTTAGCTACACCATCTTTTTCTTAGGTCCTACCTCCCCCAGCTTGGCTATGGTATTCTACCCATATGTAAGGACTGCAGATGCATCCTTGAAGGACATAGTACAGTTTTGCACCTACCATAAATGTAGATGTCCGATAGGTATGCATCCGCAGTCAGGTTTTCCCTCCCTTCTACCCCTCTGTGGTATTTCATGGGTACTTATCCCTCTTCTAGCTAGCTGGAGTTATCTATTATGGTGTATTTGTTTTATATTACTGTGCATGTTTGGAATTTTTGCATCTCTCCAAATTTAGCCTTCCTTAGAGGGCACCTGGCATCTGGGGCAAGAAAGACTGAGGAAGATGGCGTTGGCTGACGCTTTTATACCCCAGGCGCTCTGACGTCGGGGAGAGGGCGACTTCAGCCGACGCCGGACCCAGACTTTGGAATCCGGCCGACCGAAGGGCTGCCTG
The DNA here is from genome assembly GCF_019279795.1 of Protopterus annectens. NCBI lineage: Eukaryota > Metazoa > Chordata > Ceratodontiformes > Protopteridae > Protopterus > Protopterus annectens. The sequence goes on along the minus strand of NC_056743.1, from coordinate 1,141,970,192 downwards.
AGGCAGGACAACCCATATGTAAGGACTGCAGATGCATACCTATCAGACATCTACATTTATGGTAGGTACAAAACTGTACTTTCTCTGCACTGACCTGGGGTCTTAACATAGTGCCTGGCACCAGTAATTGCATTCTGCAGACAAAGAAACATTCAAATTTATCCTTATCTGGACAATTGTCTAATTCAGGTGGAAAACAAGGACACTCTTTTACAACATCTGGCGTTTGTAAAAAGGCTTCTAACGTGCCTAGGGTACACCATCAGCGAAAAGAAATCACAACTGGTACACTCTCAAATAATTACATTCCTGAGTGCAAGCTTGAATACAACTGCCCAGATGGCTTCCTCATGCCAGACAAGCAAATTCAAACAAGTGGCCACAAAAACCCAGCTGTCTGCAAGACAAATACTGCAGGACTTGGGGTTCATGGTTTCCTGCATTCTACTAATTCCATGTGTAAGACTGCATATGAGGAAACTTCAATGGTACCTAAAAAGCTTATGGCGTCAACATTCACAGCCTGGAAACAATGATTCCAATCATTCTTTGCCTGCAACAGGAGTTCTTATGGTGGGCAGAGGCCTGTCACCAAAACAAGGGACTGTCATTCATTCCACCCCCTGACACCCAAACCCTGACTACAGACGCATCAGATTATGCTTGGGAGGGGCCCATCTGGCAGAGAGATGCATTCAGGGTGAATGGAGCCCAATCCAAATGCACCTACATATCAACCAGAAATAAATGCTAGCTGTACAGAATGCTCTGACAGCCTTCAAGGACTTCTTCATCCAGGACAATTACTGTTAAAGAAGGACAACACCACAGTTATGTGGTACAAACAAGCAGGGGGGTACCCACTCCTACCCCCTTTGCAGACTATCCATGGCGTTGTGGAACACAGCTTTGACTTACCAAATACATCTACAAGCTCAGTTCCTGCCAGGAAATCAAAATACTCTGGCAGACGAACTAAGCAGAAATGTTATGGACCCACATGAATGGAAACTGGATCCACAAATCTTCAGCATGTTGACACAAAGATGGGGGAGCCCAGACATAGATCTTTTTGCCTCTCCCCAGAACTATCAATTGGATAAATTCTGCGCAAGAATTCATCACAAAAAAGCTTGGAAAGTGGATGCTCTATCTTTCAGCTGGAAAAACCTATCCGTGTATGCCTTTCTCCCTCTGCCTCTGCTCTCCAAGGTTTTACTAAAAGTCAGACAGGAAAAACCAAAAATAATTCTGATTGCTCTGGACTGGCCTCGCCAACACTAGTACCCACTCCTATGCAATATGTCACACCTACCTCCGTGGTACCTGCCTCAGACACCTTATCTACTCTCTCAGCAGAACTATCAAATTCTGCACACTCCTCTCCAAACTCTGAATCTTGCAGCATGGCTAATCAACTAATTTCACCAGTCACATCTCTCAGTAAACCTGTGATGGATGTCATTTTGGAGGCTAGAAGGCCTAGTACTAGAAAATCTTACTCTGATAAATGGAAAAGATTCTGTGCCTGGAACCAAGCACAAGGAATAAACTCAGCAATGCCCAATATTCCTCAGATTCTGCAATATTTAACTGATATGTCTCATAAGGGCCTATGTTTCTCTTCCATAAAGATCCACGCCATTTCAGCTCATTACAACACAGATCCTCCTCTCTTTTCTCATCACCTGCTAAAGCAGTACCTCAGGGGGGCCAAAAATTTGAGACCTCCCAGGAGAGCTCCAACTCATGCATGGGACCTCAATTTTGTGCTGGAAAAACTCACCCTGTCTCCTTTTGAACCAGCTGCTACTGCAGACATAAAATTTCTCTCTTGGAAGACAGCATTTCTTTTAGCAGTCACTTCAGCTAGAAGGCTTTCAGAACTACAGGCTCTCATGGCAGTGGAGCCTTTCATTATCTTTTATCCGGACAGGGTGGCCCTGAGGACCAATACAGCCTTTATGCCTAAGGTGGTATCCAGTGTGGCTCTTAATCAGACCATTCATCTGCCAACTTTTTTCCCAAATCCACAGAACAAGGGGTAGCGGATTCCGGATTCATTGGATGTACACAGACAATTAAGATTCTACTTGAACAGGACAAAATCTCTAAGAAAATCTGAGCAATTACTGGTGGCATTTGCTGCAGGGGCAGAGGAAAAGGCTATTTCAAAGCAGACTATTTCAAAATGGATAAGCCATTGTATTCGTTTCTGCTACATGTGCGCCATGGTAAACATGTCCCCAAGGGGATCAGATCCCATTCCACCAGGGCTGCAGCTTTTCTCAGAGGGGATCCTACCAGAGACATTCTAGAAGCTGCTACTTGGAGCTCAGTTCATATGTTCACCAAACATTACCATTTGCCTCTCTTTTCTAAATCCAGAGCAGGCTGTGCCACTGCTGTCCTGCAGGGCCTTTTAGATGCTTCTAATGCTGCATAATTCCATCCTCCCAACCATAGCTTTGGGATTCTACCCAAATGTAATGACTGCAGAAGTGAAACATGAAGAACAGTACAGTTGTGTACACTTACCATAAATGTAGATGTTCAAGTGTATTCACTGTTGCAGTCCTGGTTACCCACCCACCAGCTCCCTGTTTCTCCATTATTATTCCTCTTCTTCCTTTTTTTGTGTTCTAAATTACACGTATATGTGTGTGTGTGTGTGTGTGTGTGTGTGTGTGTGTGTGTGTATATATATATATATATGTGTATATATATGTATCCTTCTTCCTTTTTTTGTGTTCTAAATTACACGTATATGTGTGTGTGTGGATGTGTGTGTATGTATATATATATATATACATGTGCATATATATATATATATATATATATATCTCTATATATATATATATATATATATATATATATATATATATATATATATATATATATATATATTTATATATATATATATTGCACCCCATTTGGAGGCACCTGACATCTGGGACAAGAAAAACTGATTAAAATAGTGTCGGCTGCATGTTTTATACCCCTAATGACCTGACGTCATGGAAGAAGAGACAGCAACCGACGCAGGACCCAAGACTTTGTCATTCAGGCCGACTGAGGTCAACCTGCCAGCAGATTACCCAAATGTAATGACTGCAACAGTGAATACACTCTAACATCTACATTTATGGTAAGTGTACACAACTGTGCTTTCTATCTAATGGAAAGGATTTTGTTTGAATGTGATGCAGAGTTCACTAGTCAATGTATTTGTTCTTCCCCAAGTTTTATTCACAGCACAGGATCTTATGTATCACACTTTATATGGGCATTAGGTAGACCTATGGTGTCTTGGGAGGTTATCATACTCCCAACAGATTTTTGAGGTTTGGGTTTGCTGAACTTTGATGCCTATCTGGATGCTGCTAAACTTAATGTTTCATAGCTTACCATCTCCATTTATTTGCAATTATTGGGACTAAGGTAGGTTGAATCAGTTGGGAGGGATTACTAGGTTCTGTTGCAAATTTGCAAACAACAAACTCCGACAGGCAGGGTCTTGCAGCTAGTTGAATTAGTTAAGTAGACAATAAGCCAGCTGGATACAAGTGTTGCTTCCTATAGTTAATACAAGTTTCCTGGGGATTCAGAAAGTTTGGCTAAACAGCTGAAACAGTTTGGAAATTTTTTTTTAGTGGCAACGGCTAGTTACAAGGTCAAAACATACTGGATTAGAAGACACTGAAGATTTTTTTTTGTAGAAGAGATGAAGCTTGACGTTTACTGTCCTTTATCATATGCCACCTTTATCATATGCCATTGAAGGAGTTGAAAAAAAAAATGAAGGTATCAGAAGTAATGTGGGAAGATCAACCTTTCATGGTTCAGTGGGTAAATGGTTATAGGTGAAATTCTGGAGTCTGGAAGGATAGTTTAGTAATGTAAAGGTCGTGCTGCTTTAGGCAGTTAGAGCCAACAAAGGATCAACTGCAGTGGAAAAGTGAGTTGAAGATTCAGATTATTCAGAAGCATTCGGAATGTATATTAACAACTCTCAGACCATGACAAAATTGTGCAAATATGGGTTCTTTGATCAACAGTGTGTGTTAAGTTCTTTTAGACTCCTCCTGGATTGCAGTGAACACATCCTAATGTAAAGCTGTGATGCTTTTGTCTCGAGTGTGATATACTCTAGGACTGGTTACATATTTTCTGGCAGTGTGCTCAGCTAAAACATTTTAAAAAAGGATATACAAAATGTATGTTGACTCCATCACCAGAATTGTATTGCTTACCTCCAGTGGGGAATGAGAACAGTTGAAGTGTCTTTTGCTGAAGGCTAAGAAAAGCTGCATGTAAAATGGAAAAATAGGCAGCCCCTAAGACAGAGAAGGTTAAGGAGTCAATAAATGAAATCTATAGTCTGCAGTTAGAAACAGTAGAACATGACCAAAAGGTTAAGAACAAGTGACAAAAATGTGTGTTCCTGTAGTGTTATTCCTAAGAGGTAGAATTATTTTTTCTTGATCCGAAACTTTTGTATGACAGTATAAGGATTATAACTATTTTTTCTGTTTTTTTTTTTTTTTGTCACCTCAAACCTCATACTACCAGCCTGACCTCCATGCCTATGTCCATGCCAGGTCTACCACAGTCCTACCCCCTCAGACTCTGGTATCGCTAGCGCCAGTTGTGGATCTTAAGAGCATTCTGTGGGCTGGACCATCTGTGGTTCCATCGGGACAGTTCTTTTTTATACCACACCCATTCCATATGTTGTTCGTGTTTCACTGTTGCAGTCATCACATTTGGGTTATCTGCCTCTCAAGCACACACATGCACAGACTATCTCACTCGGTCTCTCTCTAATTATAACAAATACTTCTTTGGATTTTAATAATTTTTTTTTTTTTGTAAGAAATGCCTTAATCCTTAAAGGAGATGTTTAGCATTAGTCACTGTTGCAATACCCTGTATCTGTACGGCTTTTGTCCTGCGACGGATATTATAACTGGTTAATCTTCCAAAGCCTTTGACTTTTTCCATGTATGTACCCAAGCTGCTTGGGGTACAAGGTGTCAAGGGAGGAAAATCAGCAGCTTGGGCACCAAAATCTTCAGTACTTTCTTGCAGCCGTTTGTAAGCACTCCTCCTGTGCTTCAGAGTATCATTGGTCAGTTTCACTCTCCATTGCTGGATAGACAAGTCCCTGTTTGTGAATACCTTCCACACTTTTTGATCTGTTTTAATATTATTTTCGATGTTGTTGAAAAAGTAGTGTGCCTCTTTAAAATGCCAGCAATTCTTGTGTGTTTATTATTTTGATGGGACCACCGGGTCTGCCATTTTTAGTTCATAGTGCTGTGCTGAATTTGGGGCACTTTTGTGGGGAGAAAAGTGGGCATGTTTAGTATATAATTACCAAGGCTTTCGTGTTTGGAGAGTGTAAGAGAGTGAACTAACCTTCTTTAAAAACGTACCTATTCACCCACTTTTACAGCAAAGCTAACCTAGAATTGGGTCTCTTTCTCAACAGAACCATGGAACAGCTTACTTTTTCCACAGTTCTTCATTCGCCCATACTTGGGAAAACTCACAAGCAGCGATTGCCAACACATTGAGCTCAACTGATGAGCCTACTGGTACAGTCCCTTCAGCCATCATGAACTGCAGTTAGCCATGCCCTTTGTGGCTGTTCAGGTGCCTACAGCAGGTGTGGGAGAACCATTTCTTTTAGTCTTGGGAAAATCAGTGCGATCCCTGTGCAGCCACATGTTAAGAGACCTGTTCCCCTGGATTATGTTCCATCCTTGAGTCGGTCGCCTTCTACAGATGTCACTATAAAAATGAAACAAAGTAGTAGCTTTTTCTTCCTCAGAGTTTTTCTGTTAATTGTGAGTTTATTACTTTGTCTAAATATTTATTACAGTCTTTTAAAAACTTGAATCTGGCTGGAATTTTTTGAAAAAATATGTATAGGCCAGTTTCCTCGATTTCTGAGAATTTCCTGTCAGATGAACATGACGGGGATAGTGAATCTTCTGTTTTTTTTCCCTGCCCATATCCCAGATTCTGATTCAGAAGACATTGTTTCCTCAGACTCCTACAGAGGAATTTTGTTTTTCTGAAACTATTTCTAGGATGAACATTGTTTCAGTGGGAGCAAGTTGATATTCCTTCCTCTTTGAAGAAATATTGGGTCTTATTACAAGTATTTTCCAGAGCCTACTCCTGTTCTTCCTTTTTTCGCAGCCTTAGGGGGATGTTTTTGATATTGCCTGCAATATATCTGATAGTCAATCCAGGCTAAGACGTACAGTAAGAACATTTCTGCCTGTTGCATTCTTCAGAAGGGTGGTCCTCTCTGAATTCTGTTATTACTTCTGTTTCACAAGTAACTAAGCATCCTCTGAAAGGTGTTTGACAGTGCTGACTCCTTCCAGAGCAGTAGCAATTTGCAACTGTAATGAGACATTTTGTGTGGGTATTTAATCAGAAATCTGTTAAATCTGAAATGCTATATTCGTCTTTAAATGAGTTTTTTTTTCTCATTCTTCCTCCCAGGTTCCCAAACAGATTGATTAAAGAGGGAAGTTGATTCAGGATTTACTCTGAATTTTGTGCTCACCAAACTGCAATAAAGAAGCAAACAAGTAATATCTGTGCACTTCTAACAAGCAAAATTTTAAGAAAAAGTGGTAAGAATTGTCCTTGAGTAGCATCTTGCCCTCGCCAAGAATGATGCCACAGTATAAAGACAAAATGATCAGTTTCAACAATTGGCCAAAGTATTGGTGTCATTCAAAGGGGATCCAGTGTCTGTCAGCCTGGGATGACATGCTTGACAAGCCACGTTGCTTCGCTAGGGACGGCTTGCACCTGTCACCCTTAGGCTTTCGTATACTGGCCAAGGCTCTTGCCACCCCCATAGTGCCTTTTTTAGGCAAGGCTCAAAGGACAAACCGACCTCCATAGACAACCCAAGGATAAAAAACTAAAGGTAATGCTACTGAATGCCAGAAGTCCAAACCTCAAGATGCACGCACTCGAGGCTCTCCTCAGTATGGAGAAAAATCGATGTCTGTGCAGTAACAGAAACCTGGTTCAAGGCTCCTGAGAGCACCCCAGCACTACCAGGTTATAACTCATACCATGCGTTTCGGCCCCAAAACTCGGACCGAAGCACAAAAAGAGGGGGGAGTATCTATATTCAAAGATACCTACACCTCCAGGTTAGTGGCACTGCAAGAAGCATCGGAAACCATCCATGTGCAACTAACAGCAGGCAAAACTGCCTTTCAGTTTGTAGCCTTCTACAGAACACCCTCCCTGTTACAGGAACCCCACTTGGCATTCCTGAGAACACTGGAGAATATGAAGGTCTCTCCAAACACTATGTTATTGAGTGACTTCAACTATCCAAACATTGACTGGGAAAACTACTGAAGCCCAAACACCCTCGCCCAACGGTTCCTTGAATTTATAAACTCTAACGCAATGGAACAACCGGTCACCACTCCCACAAGAGGGAACAACATATTGGACCTGGTCATCACCAACATGGGGACTCTGTTCCGCACCAGAGGTAAACCCCTCATTGGTAAGATCAGACCGTAAACAAATTTCCCTGGACATCCATATCCCATCCCCACCCCCAGCCAAGGAAATCACTGTAAAGAATTTCTCAAAAGCCAACTTTGCACTTCTCAAGACTGAGGTGGAATCCTTCAAAGCCCCTGGGCCAGAGGATAATACAGCCCAATCCGCAGAATCCTTTACAAATGCATTCTATGAGCACCTGCAGGAATGCATGGATCGTGCTATCCCAAATAAAACCAAGACTTACTCGTCCAAAAACAGGAGACCGGTCTGGTGGACCCCAGCCATAAATAAGCTATACAACAGAAGGAGGAAGCTACTACATGACAGAGCAAAATCCCAAAAAGGGAAGGCATCTCTGATCAGTATTAGCAAGAAACTTCGATCCCTCATAAAATCATCAAAGGCCAGTTTCGAAAGAAAAATTGCCGTAGACACTAAAGATAATCACAAGGCCTTCTTTAGTTATGTCAGGAACATGGACGGAAACTCCCAGATATGCTCTGAATTGTTGCATAATGGTACAAAATATACCGAACCTACAGACATAGCCAACATCCTGGCAGACAGATTCAGCGCAAACTTCTCCCCCCCTTCCTCCACAAAGGAGCAAACGCCTATCCCAACTGAATGTAAATTCCCTGATATCACAGATGCACGAGTGAAAGCTGCCCTCTCCAAAGCAAAAAACACAGCATCTATGGGACCGGACGGTGTCCCAGGCTATGTCTTACACAAGCTCCAAGAAGAACTGAACCCTCACATTGTCACAGTTCAAACTTAGCCTTACTACAGGATATGTACCCAAAGAATGGCGTACTGCTACAGTGGTCCCACTCCACAAAGGTGGTGCCACAACGGACCCCAGAAACTATCGCCCCTTAAGCCTGACTAACCTGGTCTGTAAAGCTATGGAGCGTATTATCATGGAACTCCTAAACAAAGACATTGGGAGCCTCCAGACACTGGACCCTACCCAATTCGGCTTTGTTAAGGGCAGATCTTGCCTCTTAAACCTAGTTGATTTCTTTGACACCGTTACCAAAGCCATAGATGAGGGCAAGGTAGTCCACGCAGCCTACCTGGACCTAGCAAAAGCCTTCGACACAATACCCCACTTGGGCATCATAAATAAGCTTACCAGCTTAAATATCAACCCCTATATCACAAGATGGGTTGCAAACTGGCTCAGAGATAGAACCCACATGGTCAGAATCGCAGGTGCCATGTCCGAATCCAAACCAGTTACAAGTGGCGTCCCACAGGGCTCAGTTCTGGGACCTCTCTTGTTTGGTATATACTTCTCTGAAGTTCAGGCTAACATGGGGGGGGGGGGGATGATGGCTGACAAAGTTCGCAGATGACTGCAAACTGGGGGCCATAATCAAATCTCCAGCTGACACAAGCATCCTCCAAAAGGGTCTCACAGAGACGGATGCTTGGTGCCAGAGCCACGGCCTCAAGCTAAATACTAAAAAGTGCATAGTCATCCCCTTTGGAAAAAACAAGGTCCCCACAAATTACCGCATAGGTGGTAATCCATTAAGTACGGAAGAAGTAATTAGAAGTTTGGGGACCAACGTAGATAGTAATCTCTCCTTTGATAATCATGTTGCCAAAGTGGTTAGAAAGACCTTCTCTACAGCCCACCTTATCACGAAAGGGTTCGCATCTCGATCAAGAGAGGTCATTGTGCCCCTCTACTCGTCAGGCCCATAACTGAATACAATGCCCCTTTTGAGATGTACCTTACCCGACACCTGCAGCAACTGGAGAGACCCCAAAAGTACCTCACCAAGAGGATCATGGGCTACAAATAGATGTCCTATGCAGCTCGACTAAAGAAACTCCATCTCTACTCAGTTGCTTACCGCCTACTCAGAGGCGATCTATGCCTGACATACAAAGCCATGTCAAACCCAGAATTAATGGACATGCTCCACCTCAAAAAATCCAAGTCCCTTAGAGCTACACGCTCCAGGGACCTAAACCTCAGCACAAAAACAAATAGGACATGCTGCTGGAGGGACAGATTCATTTCCCAGAGGCTCCCCTCACTCTGGAATAGAATCCCAATTCATGTTAGACATAGCCCCTCGCTCACCCTCTTCAAGCGAAATATTGACGCATGGATGGGAAATCGCAAATTCACCCCCTGGGATCTCTTCTGTGTCCCTGCTAGACAGAGGCACAGTAAACTAATCTTAAAAGGGTACCTTCTGTGACCTACTTTACAGAGGCACAGTAGGCTAATCTAATAGGGAGGAGGAAGCCAAATACACGCTAGGCTTATAAATGCCTTAGGGCAGATAGCCTAGTATCTATCTATGAGCCTATAAGAAAAAAGACTGAACCTTCCAGAAAAATGGACAGTCTAATAATTCACCATATTATAGCATTCTTCCCCTCCATCCATGCCAGCCATTCCTTTAAATCTGCTCCTGATTGTGGTTCTCCACTTTCTCCTTTGGCATTTTTCATACAGACTGTTTGCTCCAGATCAGATTTCCCTGCTCCTTCCAGTCATATGTTTTTCTTGGTGGGTCATAGAATGACTTCCCTCAGACCAGTTGGGAAAGAGATTTTATTTAATAATTTTTGTGGTGCCAAAGAAAAAATCCCGTTAAGACCAGTTCTCATCCTGTTTGTGAAACTTCCAAAGTTCAAAATGGTGACATTACAGATTATTTTACCTCTCATTCTTCCTCAGAATATATATATATATTTTTTGGTAATACTAGACTTAAATCATCTCATTCCTTTTGCTGCAAACTTCAAAAGTTTTCTAAGGTTTTCTGTGTCTTGATTGCATTACCTTTTGGGTTACCTAAGAAATTCACAAAGTGTCCAGCTCCTGTGATATCCTATTGCAGATTTCACCGAATTCCCATGTTTCTCTTACATAGTTAGGCAATCTCCTTGACAATCTAGGATTCTGGGTCATCATTCAAAAATCCTCTTTTCACAGGATTGTACTTCTCTGGGTTCCTGCTTGATTCCCAGTCTGAAACTTCAGCCAGTGTGTTTCTCAGGATCCTGTGGTCCATGGCATCTATATTTATCATGATTAATCTTCCCAGGTTGCACTTGAGAATAATTCATTGTTTTCTAAAGATTGTTTGGACCCAACCTTTGCACCCACTGACTTTTCAAACCCCAGTGTTTATATTTATGAAAAGAGAATTGAAGTGATGAAAAGACAAGGTCTCCCATTCTCTGTTGCATGACTTTCTCAATCTGTAACAGATGTTTTTCGTGTTTCACTATTGCAGTCATCACATTTGGGTTATCCCTGCCAGTGTAGCACTCGGCCGGCCCGAATACCAGAGACTTTAGTATTTCTGCGTCGGTTGCTGTCGCTTGAGGACTGATATCAGGTCATCAGTAGTATGAAGTAAGGGAGCCGATGCCATTACATCAGTCTTTCTTGTCGTGGAGCCCGAAGCAGAAGCAGTTCGCACGAGTGCCGGTCAGCCGCTACCTGAGTTTTCATCTGCGAATTGAAGTTGAAGTCTTCTAACGCTAAGTACCCCGTTGGGGATCCTTTTTTCTTAACTAACCGATGTCAGAAAAAGTTAATGATTGTCTCACCTGTGGAAAGCAAATACCACACCGAGACTTCCACTCTTACTGCATCACTTGTTTAGGCCCAGACCATGACGTCCCCCATTGTCGCTTCGCTTTGTTCAATGTCAGAACTATTCGTCGTCTGATCCTTATTGTAGCCAGATATTTTCATTTGCAGTCCTCTAATTCTGATATGGCTTTGGTAAGCCATCCGACAGCAGAACTTCCGAAAAAAAATGTAAAGAGACACAGACTGTACAGGTCCAAACCTACCGACGACACTTCGGTTAAACTAGTCGTCAGTCCTCCGTTACACAGTGAGGCACTTTCGCAGCCCCTGATGCCTGCTTCAGTTGATTTGCAGGCCGCTACCAAGACCCTTTCGGAGTCTGGTATGCCGCAAAACTCTTCTTGGACTAAGGATCCTGTGGTCTTCTCTACCTTGGATGGGTCCGGAGTCACTGAGCAGGCACCGGCTTCTGAGGAAGTCCTTCACACTACCGAATCTCGAGACAAACCGACGTCTTCTTTCACAACTACCGTTCTTTCAAAAACGACTGAGTTTCTTAGGCCCAGGGTTTGAACCACACCCAAGAAACCGACGACTCACTCTCAGGTGCCTGCTACCTTGCCTCAGTCTCAAATGCTTAAAATGGTGAAAGACCTTATCATGCTGATCAGGGGAAGCCAAGCTGCCCCCTCAAAAAGGAAAAGAGATCTGTCCCCTGTAGTTTTGTCTGAAGAAGAGTCAGATGGATTTGATGCATCTGAATATGAAGACATGCAACCTCTATCCACTTATGAGTATTCTGATGCAGAAGACTCCATTCCTTCAGCCTCGCTAGGATTTTTCCTTTGGGAAACCCTGCATATTTTAAGGGAGCATTTCAAATGGGAGAGTTAGGACTACCCTCAGTCTAAAACGAGACTCAGGGAATTCCTAGATCTTCCGCAACACAGACCCTTGGCCATGCCTCCAGTCCTGGTTGTTGTGGAGGATGTTTTCCTTGAATCCAGCTTGACTCCTGACGCCCGACCTCCTGCTCCCAGAAAACCAGACGGGTATTATGGAGTCCCTGACTCACAAAAATATCTTTTTAAAAATCCATCAGATGACCCTGAGGTCATTTCTCAAGGGCCAAAAGGGATTAAAGCAACCTCTGCTAAGAATCCCACCCCCTCAGACAGGGATTCCCGAGCATTGGACAGATGGGATAAAAAAGTATACACCTCAGCTACTCTTGCTGTCAGGGCACTAACTTGTCAGTTCCATATGCTGAAATTTCAGCAACATACCTTGGAACTCCTTAAAAAATGTCTTCCTTTCCTGCTTGGGCAGAATCTAAAGATTTACAAGACTTAATGCATTCTGCAAGTCAAGTAACTAAACACACTTTGCACTGTGGTTTTGATGCTTTAGAAGCTTCTTGCAGGGCAGCAGTCACTGGATTATGTCATTAGAAGACATGCGTGGCTTAAGGAACAACCCCTGCCAGACCATGTAAAATCTAAATTGTTGGATGCCCCCTTGCACAAAGGTAACTTATTTGGCGCTAAGGCAGAAGAGGTCTTAAAGATGGAAGAAAAAGCAAAATCTATGCAAACAGTTGAGGATTTCTTAAAGGTTCAGCAGGCATTGCCCATCCAAGTACTGGTCCTTTCCTGCTCCAGGTAAACCAGCCCAGCCTAGGCCCTGTGGATACAGCCCCCCCCCCCCAGACAGCAGCCCCAGAGAATGCAGAGATATAAGCAGTGGACTACCTCCAGTTCAAAACCAGGGAGTTCTTAGCCACCCCCTTATGGTAAGAGCTCACAATGACTCACTCCTCCACCCCCCCCCCTCTCTGCCCACCTTCAGTTACCCCCAGGAGGAAAACTCTCTCTCCTTTCACTCAAGCACCTGGGCCACCATTACCAAGGACCAATAGGTTCTGAACGTTGTGTCTCAGGAATACAAATTTTCCTTCCACACCCTTCCAACCCCAAAAGGGTTCCCAGATCTATCACCAAATCAGTGGACAGAGGCTCAAAAGCAAATCCTTTCCCTGCTCTCTATGAGGGCAGTAGAGCACGTTCCTGCAGAACAGATATGTCAAGACTTCTACTCCAGACTTTTTCTGGTGCTCGGAAAAGAGGGTACCTGGTACCCCATCCTCTATCTATCCATTCTAAGCACCTTCCTGGTGTTCCCAAAATTCAAAATGCTCACCCTCCAACAGCTGCTACCCATCCTCTCCAAGGATGCTTGGCTAGCAACCCTAGATCTAAAAGAGGCCTGCCTTCACATTCCTATCTGGGAATCATACAGGAAATATCTCCGCTTCAGGGCAGGATCTCAACACTTTCGGTTCTCTGTGCTTCTCTTTGGCTTATCTACTGCTCCCAGAGTTTTCACAAAATGTGTGGCTCCGGGGATTGCCTTTTGCAGACAAAGAAATATTCAAATTTACCCATGCTTAGATGACTGCCTTATTCAGGCAGACAGCCAGGAAAAGCTGCTCAAGCACCTTGGCTTTGTAATGACCCTACTAACCTCCCTAGGGTACACAGTCAGTGAAAAGAAATCTAAACAAGTGTCTACCCAAAGGATAATCTTCCTGGGAGCAAGTCTGGACATAGCATCCCAGATGGCATACCTTACACCAGAGAAACAAATTTTCCTGACAGCCTACTTCTCTCAACTAGCCACCAGGCCCCAGCTATCTGCAAGGAAGATCCTGCAAGCTCTGCGGCTCATGGCATCTTGCATACTACTCATTCCATATGCCAGACTGCATATGAGGAAACTTCAGTGTTACCTAAAGAGCCTTTGGTGTCAGCACTCTCAAGACCTGGAAACTCTTCTACCTGTAATTCCTTGCCTCAGAAAGGAATTTCTTTGGTGGGCAACAGCATGCTCCCGCAACAAGGGACTGCCCTCACCACAGACGGTTCAGACTATGCTTGGGGTGTACACCCGGATGGCAGGTGCATACAGAGCCAATGGAGCCCACAGCAAATCCCTCTGCACATCAGTCAAAAAAAAAGATGAAGGGCTGTACAGCACGCCTTGATAGCTTTCAAACCCCTTCTCTGTCCAGGGGTTCTCCTGATCAAAACGGACAACACCACTGTCATGTGGTACATCAACAAGCAGGGAGGGACTTACCCTCTTTGCTGGCTGGCCCATGACCCTTTGGCTCACAGCCTCTTCCATGCAGCTACACCTGATACCACAATTCCTACCAGGCTCTCTCAACTCTGGCAGACCAGTTAAGCAGAAATCTTTTGGACCCACACGAGTGGCAACTCAACAGACGTACCTTCACCCTAATAACTCAGAAATGGGGAACCCCGAAGGTTGACCTCTTTGCCTCCCACACCAACCATCAGTTCAGCAAATTCTGCACCAGGGAGCATCACTGCATGACTTGGAAAGTGGATGCCCTGTCCTTCCCCTGGGTCAATCTATCGGTCTATGCCTTTCCACTCCTACCTCTCATCCCCAGGGTACTGCTCAAAATAAGGGAGGAAAAACCATGCACCATTCTTATAGCTCCAGACTGGCCCCGACAACACTGGTACCCCTTGCTGGGCAGCCTGTCCCCGCTGTCCCCATGGCATCTTTCTCAGATTCCAAACCTCCTGACCCAGAGGGAAGGGGAATTCATGCATCCCCAATTGCAGACACTTAATTTGGCAGCTTCCCTAACCCCGAAATCTGCTATCCTCAGGAAACAGGTTCTGGATGTTATCCATGCGGCCAGATGTCCTCGCACCAGAAAGTCTTATGCAGATAAATGAAAAAGATTCTGCACCTGGATCCAGGTTAAGGAAGCCAGTACGGCACAGCCATCCATCCCTGTCATCCTGGATTACTTAGCTGACCTACTAAGCAGTGGTCTCTCTTCCTCCTCTATAAAAATTCATGCCTCTGCTATTTCTGCTCATTTTCCCACTGAACTGCCCCTTTTCTCACACCCTTTGATCAGACAGTTCTTCAGAGGGGCTAGCAACTTGAGGTGCCCCAGAAGGGCACCAACACCAGCTTGGGACCTTAACATGGTCTTGGAAAAGCTCACCCTGCCCCGCTTCGAACCGGCTTCTTCTGCTGAACTAAAATTTCTCTCCTGGAAGACAACATTCCTTCTGGCCATCACTTCAGCCAGAAGAGTCTCCGAGCTGCAAGCACTCATGGCTGTGGAACCCTTCATCTTCTTCCATAAAGACAGAGTCTCCCTCAAAACTAACCCATCCTTCATGCCCAAGGTGGTGTCCAGTGTGGCTCTCAACCAATCCATTCATTTGCCCACCTTCTTTCCTAATCCCCAGAACAAGGGGGAAAAGGGTTCTTCACTCTCTAGATGTGCACAGACAGCTCAGATTCTGTCTGTTCAGGGCTAAATCCTTCAGAAAGTCTGATCAATTGCTGGTTAACTTTGCTACTGGGCAGAAGACAGAGCCATCTCCAAGCAAACCATTTCCAAATGGATAGCACTCTGCTTCCATTTCTGCTACAAAGAGCATGGAAAGCCTCCCCCCAAGGGGGTTAGGACACACCCCACTAGAGCAGCCTCCACCTCTGCAGCTTTCCTCAGAGGGAGTCCCCACCAAGGGACATCCTGGAGGCTGCCACCTGGACATCTGTTCACACTTTTACCAAGCATTACCACCTGCCTCTCTTCTCCAAATCCAGGGCAGGGTTTGCCTCTTCAGTCTTGCAGGGCATCCTAGCCAGCCCCTAGTTTCCTTGACTGCCTCCACCCATTTCCTCAGCTTTGGGAATCTACCCAAATGTGATGACTGCAACAGTGAAACACAGTACAGATGTTCTTCGTGTTTCACTGTTGCAGTCATCACACTTGGGTTATCCTGCCAGGGGTAGCCCTCAGTCGGCCCGAATTCCAGAGGCTTGGTATTTCTTTGGCGGTTGCTGTCACTTCAGGACTGATGCCAGGTCATCCGTGGTATAAAAACAGGCAGCTGATGGCAGCTGATGCCATTAGATCAGTCTTTCTTGCCAAGGAGCCCGAAGCAGAAGCAGTTCGCACAACTGCTGGTCAGCCGCTACCTGAGTTTTTGTTTCCAAAATTGAGTCATCTTGAAGTCTTCTAAAGCCAAGTACCCCATTGGGGATCCTTTTTTCTTTCTCTAACCAGTGTCAGAAAAAGTTAACAATTGTCTCACCTGTGGAAAGCAAATACCACACCAAGATTTCTATTCTTACTGCGTCACCTGTTCAGGCCCAGACCACAACGTACCTTGCTGTCAGTTTTGTGCTTTGTTCAACACCCGAACTATTCATCGTCAGGCCCTTATTGTAGCTAAATACTTTCATTCTCTACCTCCGTATTCCGAAATAGCTTCGGTAAGCCATCCAACTACCTATCTTCTGAAAAAACGTAAGGATAAAGACAGAGACAGACCACACAGGTACAAAACTGCCAACGCTTCCAATAAGCTAGACGCCAGTTCGCCGGTACTCGGTGAGGTGCTTTCACAGCCCCTGATGCCTGCTTTGATGGATTTGCAGGCCGCTACCGAGACCCGTTCGGAGTCCGGTATGCAGAGAGACTCTTCTTTGACTATGGAACCTGCGGATGTCTCTGTTTTGGATGGGTCCGGAGCCACGGTGCAGGCACCGGCTTCTGAAGAAGTTCTTCTCACTACTGATATTTGACCCAAGACCAACAACACCACAGTGATGTGGTACATCTACAAGCAGGGGAGAACCCACTCTTACCCACTCTGCAAGCTAGCCATGACCCTTTGGAACACAGCCATAGCCATGCATATTCACCTGCAAGCTCAATTCCTGCCAGGCAACCAAAACTCTCTGGCAGACAACTTAAGCAGAAATCTCATAGACCCACACAAGTGGCAATTAAACCACAACACCTTCAGCCTTGTGCCCCAGAAATGGGGTACCTCGAAGGTGGACATATTTGCTTCCCCCTGCAAACTCCAGCTCAGCAAATTCTGCACCAGGGAACTTCACAGCATGGCCTGGAAAGTGGATGCCCAATCCTTCCAGTGGAAAAACCTCTCAATCTATGCATTTCCCCCTCTACCTCTCTTTACAAGAGTATTACTCAAGATAAGGGAAGAAAGACCAAGGGCAATCCTGATTGCCCTAGACTGGCCATGCCAACTCTGGTACCCCCTACTGCTTGGTCTGTCACCGTTGCCTCCATGGCACCTCCCCCAGATCACAACTCTCCTGACCCAGCAGGAGGGGACAGTTCTTGAATCCACAATTGCAGACCCCGAACCTTGCAGCCTGGCTTATTTCTTGACTTCTCCTCCAGTGGCCAGCCTAAGCAAGCAGGTACTCGATGTCATACGTGAAGTCAGACTCGGTACTAGAAAATCTTATGCTGACAAGTGGAAAAGGTATTGTTCCCGGATCCAGACTGAGTGGATCCAGCACAGCCATACTTGCCTATTATCCTGGATTACCTAGCAGACCTACTCCACAGGGGTCTATCTTTCTCTTCCATCAAGATCCATGCCTCTGCCATCTCTGCTCATTACAGCACTGAGCCACCTCTCTTCACACCCTCTCATTAAGCAGTTCCTAAGAGGGGCTAACAACTTAAGGCCACCAAGAAGAGCTCCTACCCCTGCTTTGGACCTTAACTTTGTGTTGGAAAAGCTCACGCTACCCCCCCCCCCCCTTTGAGTCTGGAGCATCAGCAGAGTTAAAATTACTCTCTTGGAAAACAGCCTTGCTTCTGGCCATCACTTCAGCTAGAATAGTGTCTGAGCTACAAACACGTATGGCTGTGGAACCCTTTATCATTTTTCATGCTGACAGGGTCTCTCTCAGGACTAACCCAACTTTCATGCCTAAAGTGGTGTCGAGTGTGGCTCTCAACCAATCTATCCATTTCCGCACCATTTTTCCTAATCCTCAAAGTAAGGGGGAAGGTATCCTGCACTCTTCAGATGTGCACAGACAGCTCAGATTCTGCCTTGATAGGACTAAGCTCTTTAGGAAATCTGACCAGTTACTAGTCAGCTTTGCACCAGGGGCAGAGGGCAAGGCCATATCAAAACAAACCATCTCCAAATGGATAGCACACTGTATCCATTTCTGTTACAAACACCATGGGAAACCACCCCCTCAGGGGGTCGGAACACATTCCAGTAGGGCAACTTCAACCTCTACAGCCTTTGTCAGAGGAGTCCCTACCAGGGACATTCTGGAAGCTGCAGCTTGGAGTTCTGGTCATACCTTCACCAAGCATGACCATCTGCCTATCTTTTCCAAATCCAGAACGGGTCTTGCAACCATAGTCCTGCAGAGCATACTAACCAGCCCCAACTCTTTTTGACTGCCTCCACCTATTCTTCAGCTTTGGAAATCAACCTAAGTGTGTTGACTGCAACAGTGAAACACGAAGAACATAGTTCAGTTGTGTACACTTACCATAAATGTAGATGTTCGAGTGTATTCACTGTTGCATTCCTGGTTTCCCACCCTCCATCCCCCTTGTCTCTCTCTCTCTCTTCCTCACTCCTGACAGGGTTGTCGGTATTTACTTTTTACTGGTAGTTTCTTCACCGTAACTTAGCTCCCTATTTGGGGCAAGAAAAACTGATGTAATGGCGTCGGCTGCCTGTTTTTATACCACAAATGACCTGACGTCAGTCCTGAAGTGAACGCAACCGACACAGAATTCGGGCCAACTGAGGGATACCCCTGGCAGGATAACCCAAGTGTGATGACTGCAACAGTGAATGCACTCTAACATCTACATTTATGGTAAGTGTACACAACACTTACCATAAATGTAGATGTTCGAGTGTATTCACTGTTGCAGTCCTGGTTTCCCTCCCTCCATCCCCCTTATTCTCTTTCTCCTTTTATTACCATTCTTCCTTGTTGTTCTCCTTTCCATACAAGGGACATATTTGGTATTTATTTTCCACTGGTGGGGTTCTTCCACCATAACCTGGCCTCCTACTTTGGGGGCTCCTGACAGGTTAGGGCAAGAAAAACTGATGTAATGGTGTCTGCTGCCTTACTTTATACTACTGACGACCTGACACATCAGTCTTCAAGCGACAGCAACCGATGCAGAAATACTAAGTCTCTGGTATTCGGGCCATCTGAGGGCTACCCTGGCAGAGATCACCCAAATGTAATGACTGCAGCATTTAATACACTCAAACATCTACATTTATCGTAAGTGTACACAACTGCACTTTGTTTCTTATGGAATTGACCAAGGGCAGTTACAACAAGCTTCCTCACACTTTGGATCTGCTCACACAAGGAGGGAGTATGATGCACCCCAGTCTCAGACATACTTCAGCTGGCTACCAGGATTATTTAATTTTGATACCTTTAGGCAGCCTTTTTGTAAGGCTGTGCAGAAGGTATTAAATGAGAAAAACCTGCTACTAGGAACTCATATTAGTAAATCAAAGAGATTTCCTAATTGGTGCTGAACTAAGAACTAGGGCTCATTCCGGGTTTCTGTACCACTACATTTTACAATTTTTGTGCAAGTTATTATCCTGTGACCTGTCTTATTCTTCTGTCCATTATATTTGGGCATGCATTTTTCTCTTTCTACTCACTCTTTGCTCAAGCTGTTTTGAAAGGGGCTTTGCATGTAAGACCACCAAAGAAAAAGGTGGCACATTCTTGGGATCTAAACTTGGTGCTGAAGAAGTTAATTGTCTCCCTTTGAACCAGCTCATCTGGCTGATTTACAATTTGGGACTTTGAAGACTGCGTTGCTTATTGTTCTGACATCTGTGAGAAAAGTGTCTGAGTTGCAAGTTCTATAGGTGGTTGAACCGTATTTTGGTTTTCCATATCGACATGGTTATTTTAAGGACAAATCCCTTGTTCACGCTTAATGTGTTTTCAGAATTTACTTTGAATCAAGCCATCAATCCTCCCTGAGTTCCTTGCAGGACCTCAAAACAAAGGAGAAAAGGATTCTCCATTTTCTGGGTGTGAATAGGCAACTCTGGTATTATCTTAATAGAACTAAATCCTGTATGAAAGCAGAACAGGTGTTTGTTTACTGTCAAAGGAAGAAGGGGCAACCCATGTCAAAACAGACTATGTCCAGATGGTTATCCCTTGCTATTGCTTTTTTGCTATTCCCACTGTAACATGACACTTCCAAGTAGGATCAAGGCTCAATATAATCGGATCCTTGGCTTCTTTAGTGGCACATTGGAAAAGGGTGGACTCTAGTAGATAGAGCTACTTGGTCCTCTGTACATACATTTACAAAAGACTACAAACTGGATTCCTTTTTCAGGTCTAGAGCTGGCCTTCCTAGGACCATTCTTCAAGACCTTGGGAGTATACTTATATGGCTATAAGCTCCTGCAGCAGTGATTGTAGTACAGTCGAGTAAGTTGCACTTACCAAAGCAGTACATTTTCGATTAAATCACTGCTGCAGTAGCCACTCCCTCCCTACACCACCATTATTTGTATTCTGTATTTGTCTCGTGTTGCAACTAGGGTAAAGTTCTCTGTACCCTAATTGTACTTATTTGTCAGGATAAAGACTTTTCCTCTATTTCAACTGACAAGAACGTCATGCAGATTTTGGCACCCAAGCTGCTAATTTTTCACTTTGGCAAGTCATGGCTCCAGCAGCTTTGGTGCATATGTGGAAGGTTCCAAAAGTTTTGGAAGACCCAGCTGTCTTTCATATCTTTGGCAGGATATATTCCATATAACTGTAGGCTACTACAGCAGTAATTTAATCAAGCATCAACTGTTATGGTAAGTGCACTTACACAACAATACTTTGTCAGCGTAGAATTTCCAAAAAGACAAGCGTCTCCACCTAGGGACTTGAACTATGTTGATGAAGTTAGCTTGCTGTCCACTTGAACCATCTTATTCACTGGGCTTTAAGTACCAGTCACACACATCACTTTTTTTCTTGGTGGCAGCCATATTAGGTTGAAGGCTGTAGTGTTTGTGTGTATTCTTCAATAGCCAAGTGCTCTATTCATACTGAGTATTCAATGTCTTGCTCCCATTTGGTTACCAATATATGCTGCAGCATTCCCACAGCCCTGTGCAGAGATGCAGATTTTTGGAAAATGGATGCTTGGATGAGAAGACTTTGGTGATCTGTAGTTAACCCACTGTATATAAGAAACTGTTTATCAAGAATCCTGTTTGTGTCTAGACTTGTTTTTCAACACACTTTTGCCTGGAAACTTTAATCTTCTTTCACATTCAGACTGAGGTTCTCCCATACCCACCACAGAACTCCATCATAATGCCCTCTCTTCAAAATTTAGCCAGAGAAAAAGGGCATAAATGGAATATCTTGTCCGTTTACTTTTATTTTTATCTCAGTGCCTGGCCAAATGGCCATTTTCTTAATGTTTAAGAAATAGTAGTAAGCAATTTAACTGCATTCTAATCCTGAAAACAAAGTCTGACATGTTATTGATGTATATGTAAAAGACCTTGGTCAGAAAAAAAATATGTGCTAATATAACCCAATTAAAAGTATACACAGGGCTTGTGGTGCAATGTGTTTGAATCCTCTTCATCAGCACCGAAATAGCACTCCAAAAGCCTTCTGGTAAATGTGCTGATTCGCATGGTTTTGTAAAATTATATTTTGTCCAAACCATAAGTTTCTGCAATGAAGGCACAATGAGTTGATGCCTCTTTGGCCTCTGTCTCCTAGTCCTAAAACATTTTTTATCCATTCATGGCAGCTTGCACTGTTGTAGAATGCATCACTGTTAGCAAATCACAGGTTTGATGCATCCCAGTATAACTAAGTACCTTATCTATGTAGGAATCCCTCCATGTAGATATTGCTTTAGTGATGTCCCATACTGCTTCTTTTCTTGTGTGAAACTCAAGGACTGAGAAAATATTGGTGCCTATAACCGCCTGAATCTGAGTTTGATTTCTTTCAGTGATGTTGGAAACTGTCCAGCATGCCTCTTTCCTTATAAATTCTGTAGGACTGGTCAGTAAATGTAACAGACTGTATGTCAGTGGTTGTGTTACCTACAGCTTTTCCTTGGGGTGAGAGATGATCCCAGAAAACAGTTGATCTGAAGTTAACTTCATTTGATAAGCAACCTGTGGGTTACGGATCGATATGGATCTGAGCCGGCAGCATACCAAGCTAAAGCTCTGAGCTCCAAGCTCCACCCCCTTATCCATACTACCCTGCAACCTCCTTCCAATCCCCAGATCTTGTTTGCCACGGCTTTGCCAAGCACGGGATTTTTCAAGCTCCAGGAAGTGTAACTTTTTCTAGTAATCTTCTTAAAATATTTCTTAAAATATTTAGGTAGTATAGTGGGTGTGTGTGTGTGTAGTATTTTCTGTATCTTTTTTGATGTATTAGTCCTATTCTTTTGTAATCTATCCCCTCTTATCCTTGGTAATTTCTATGTCCTAGTAGGCCCTTTTCTGTTTAGGTGTGTGTGTGAAGGGTATGGCTGAAAGCCAGAAAACTACCTTTTCCAAATGTACTGAGTGTGGCCATAAGCTGTCGCCAGTGGATGGTCACACTCCGTGCGTTCTTTGCTTGGAGGTTTCTCACCTTTCCTCAGGCTGCCAGATCTGTGGAGATTTTAACCCCTGGGCGTTGCGAGATAGGAAGAACAAGCTGATTTTGGCGGGTCTTCTACCCGCTGAATCAGCTTCTTCTTCCTCCTCTCCCTCTGTAGTGACAACCGCGGCTGCGGTTGCCCAACCATCTGGCCCTCCTCCCCTGGCTGGGACTCACCCTCCCACGTCATCCCAGGGAGAGCGAGAGGCAAAAAAGGACAGGAAAGAGAGAAGGGAGAGAGTGAAAGAGAAAGAAAGAGAGAGAAGCCACAAACGGCGGGCCGAATTGGACCCCTCGGCCCCTCCAGTTAAAGTTCTCTCCTCTCCATTAAAGGTTACCAAGCCTCCTTCCCTACGGCTCTGTCCCCCACGCTTCTCTCCGGAGCAGGAGGCCCGACCACCTTTAAGGTCGTTGCGTCGGCCCTCACGGCCGGCTTCGGCGGCCTCATCCAGATCTACTCGTAGCCTCTTTGTAGAGTCTTTGTCTGATGAAGGGTTACACCCGAAAGCGCTAACTCTTGTATTCACTGTTTTTGGATTTTAACTGGTTTTAATAAAGCTTCTTAGAAAACAGCAGCATCCATCCGGAAGGTTTTTGTTCGTGTATATTGAATTGTCTTCCTTTGGCTGGATTTTATCAGCATCGAGCATTGTTGGGAATACTCGTAGCCTCTCTGAGGCAGATATGGACCGGGTGATGCGTCACTTCCTACAAACTCAGCTGCAGATGGGAGTGTTGCTGCCCCCCCCCCTCCGGGGGGGGGGGGGAGTTCAGCTCCACTGTTTGCCCTGATAGCTCCTTCTCCGATCCACTACCGGGTTTCGGAGTCTTCAGATCCGAGGACCCTCTGAGTCAGGCAGTCTGTGCCAATGATTATTGCTACCTCGACGCCGGCCATTCCCTCAAGCTTATCGGATCCCTTTTCGGATCCGAGCTCTCGGAGCCGAGAGCCGGGCATTGGATCTGAGGGGGCGAGTGTGTCTTCAGCTCCTTTGCAGTTGGAGCACACTATCCTCTCTGATCCGAGCTCTTCGGCTCCGACACCGATCCATTCGTCAGATCCGAGGGTGAAGGCCACCTGTCTTAGAGAGGCCAGTTCCCCATCGGCATTTGATGTTGTGGAGAGGGTTCTCTGTAGAGGATCGAGACCCCTCACTCTTTCCTCGGGATCCGCCCCCACAGAGCTCGGTTTGTCCTCCATCTAGTCCCAGGGACAGCCTGCGTCGTTGACGTCCCAGCCAGTTTCTCTGGAGGAACATGAATCCGTTGGTGAGCCCCCCTCGGACAGTTCCCCCGAGGAGATTCCTCACAAACACCTGTGCAGAAGGAGGCATTTGGACTCCCCTGAGTCCCTCACAGGGGATACCGATTTGGAAGAAGTGGAAGGTTCTCCCAAGTCACCCCCTGACAACATCTCCTTCAAAGACATTATGGAAATGCTCCGCCAAAGGGGGTGGTGGTCTGCCAAAAACCTTCCTCGGACGAGTCTGTATTCCTGGAGGTGTTCGACACAGACCCATCTACCTTTTGGGTGTCCCCGGCCGACCTGATTAACACCAGGGCTTGGAAGGAACTGGACACTATAGAGCCGATCCCCAGGAGGCCCGACAAGATTCTGAGTCCCCCTGCCGACAAAGCTTCATGGAGCAAGGGTTCCCATGTAGATGCCATGGTGGTGGCGGTGGCCACCAAAAAGGAACTAGCTCAGGACAGTTCTTCAGTACATCCCCCTGACAAGGAGTTTCGGGCAATGGACCATATTGGAAAGCGGATGTTTGCTTTGGCTACCTTCACAATTAGGGTGCTGAATTACTTGGCCCATGTAATCAGACTGCAGCGGGACCTGGTTAAAGAGTACACTGAGTCTTCCCCACAGTCCATATCGGCCGAGGATAAACGGACTTTCTCTACTCGTATGGCCACTCTCAAATCAGTGTCTAATATGTCTATGCGGCTACTCTCCCATGCCACAGGAGCCGCTAGAGCTAGCGGGTCCAGTATCACCTTAAGGTGTCATGCCTGGCTTCGGCTTTGCGATTTTTCAGAACCTTTCAAGACGTCCTTCACGATTGCACCCTTTGACAGGTCTACTCTGTTTGGGAAGACAGTCTGTGAGACACTGGTCCAGAGCGAGAAAGGTAGTAAAACGCTGTCAGCCATCTGAATCCACTTCTCTACCCCTCAAAGGTCCTTCTCCAGGAACCAGCGGGGGCAGAAGAAGATGTGGTTCTGGAAATGTTTATCTTAGGCAAGTTATATATAAGTATTGGCCTGTACTTTTGGCATCACCTGACATTTCTAGAATACTGGGCACCAAACCATACTTTTCTTATAGGAATATGAGAAACCTTAAAAGCATGTTATGCTATAAGGATTTTCGTCCTTCCGTTACACCTGACTTTGATAGGCTTTTCCCTATTACATCTCGTCAAGGTACATTTAAATGTCATAATTGTTCTTGTTGTTCAGATTTAGTTAATATGGTGGACTCAGTTAAATATGTTCATCCGATTACTCATTTCACCTATAAGTTTACCCTTAGAGCCTCATGTAATTCTATTAATGTGGTATACATGGCTACTTGCGTCGTGTTGCTCCTTTTATGTTGGTAAAACAACGCGTAGGCTCAAGGATAGAATCATTGAGCATAAATCTGAAATCAGGAGACAGTATGCCAATAATGCTTTATTTAAACATATACATTCCCAGGGACATGCACATATTTTTAGGTTTAGAGTTATAGATCTTGTTGTACCTTCAGTAAGAGGTGGGGACATTAATAATCACCTTGAAACTAAGGAATACCAATGGATTATTCGACTGGGAGCTGACCATCCTCCTGGTCTTAATAATACTGTTAGCATCAAACCTCTTCTCACCAGGTTGCAGCGCACTAAGTTATAATTTTGCATGAGTCATGATTATGTATTTTTTGTATATTTTTGTATATATTTTTTGTATACTAATCTACATGTAATTTTTAATTATGTATGTGACTTTAAATTTTTACTGCTTGTCACATGATTTTGCCTGCTGTCATGTGACTTTGGGCTTCTGTATAAGCAAGTGTTGCTTTTTATTTGTTTGTATTCAGTATTGAGAAAGGGTTTTACCCGAAAGCTTTGCGTTTTACTATAAAGTCTGCCTTTTATCCAACGTGTTTTGTGTGTTCTGGAAATCTCAGCAGGCCCAGAACACTCAGGACTCCTTTTCCCCCAGAGGCAGACAAGGTGGACGTCTGCCCAGAGACAGAGGGGGTCCGAAGAACTTCGGGTCACGGGAACCCTTTTTCGATTGACCCGCGCAGCAGCCCTGAGGGGTTGCCCGACTGCTCCTCTCTGGAGGCAGTTGGGGGGGGCATTTTTCAAGGCACCTGGCTCAATAGGAGTCCATCACAACAGATCGCTGGGTGCTTCAGATAATGTCCAGAGGCTATTCAATCCCCTTCATAAACAAGCCCCCTTACTCAAGGCGCCTCCCAGATGTCCCACCCACTCAAAGGGAGGCTGTGGCTTTGGAAATAAAAAAGCTGTTAGAAAAAAAGGCATCCAGCATCTGCCCCCAGACCAGTCATCCAGCATGTGCCCCCAGACCAGTCCGGATCAGCCATCTACTCCAGGTTCTTTCTGGTGCCAAAAAAGACGAGGGACTTGTGCCCGATTCTTGACCTGTCAACAATGAACCTTTTCGTTGCCAAGGAGAAATTCCAGATGGTCACGCTCCAGTCCATCCTGCCCTTTTTGCAGGAGGAAAACTGGATGTGTTGCATAGACCTCAAGGATGCGTACTGCCATGTTCTCATGGACAGACGATCCAGGAGGTTTCTCCGCTTTCAGCTAGGGGTCAGTCATTACCAGTTCAGGGTCCTACCCTTCGGTCTCACCACAGCCCCCAGGGTGTTCACCAAGATCATGGCAGTTGGAGCGGCCCACCTGAGGCTACAGGGCATACAGGTCTTCCCGTACCTAGACGACTGGCTCCTCACCGCCCCCACCAGGCATCTACTCTCTCTAGCCAGGGACTTCTTCCTCCATTTATTATCCCAGTTGGGGATCACTATACATTTCAAGAAGTCGTTCCTCCAATCTGTTCAGGTTATAGACTTTATAGTGGCCAGGATAGATTCCCTTCAGGTCAAGGCTTTCCTAACGCCAGACAGGCTTCACAACATGAACCTACATGTACTAGCTCTTCTTCAGTCTCCTGCTCCTCCAGTAGAGTTAGTCTTGAGAGCTTTGGGGTCCACGGCGGCAGCGATCAATTTGATCCCTTATTCTCATCTGCACATGAGGGTTTTACGGTGGACTTTGCAAGTCCAGTGGTCCATTCAACACCATCTGCTAGACTTGCCGATTCCCCTCAGTAGGGTTTGCAGGAACTCCCTCATGTGGTGGCTCCAGTCCCGAGACCTTCGGGAAGGATGACTTTTTGTTATGCCCCTACCCCAGGCGACAGTGACCACAGATGCCTCCCGCTTAGGGTGGGGGGGCATTGTGCGGGCAGGACTGTCCAAGGCACGTGGACTCTGACAGAGACCATTCTCCATATAAATGTATTGGAGATGAGGGCGGTCCTTTTAGCATTGCAGGCCCTTCATGCCTTCCTCCGGGGACTATTGCGATCCAGTCAGACAATATGTCAGTGGTCTGGTATATCAACAAGCAGGAGGGAACCAGGTCTTACCCTCTTTGCCGAGAAGCCATGAGAGTTAGGGAATGGGCGATCACCAACCGCTTCCTGTTAGCGATGCACATTCCGGGTCGGTCCAACATTCTGGTGGACAAATTGAGCAGAACTAGCCTCTCCCCTTACGAGTGGTCTCTGAAGTGTTCCGTAGCTGAACAGATCTTCCTCAAGTAGGGTCAGCCTTGCTACGATCTCGTCGCATCACCTTCCAATGCGAAATGCAACGGGTTTTTCACTCTAATTCTTCCTTTAGGGGAAGCCCCCAGAGACGCTCTAGTCCATGCTTGGCTGTCCGGTCTTCTTTAAGCATATCCACCACTTCCGCCAATGACAACATTTTTGCAGAAAGCTCGTCGGTTGGGGAGCAAGATTATCCTCATAGCCCCATTCTGGTCTCGTCAAGTCTGGTTCCCCTGCCTATGGTCTCATCTCATAGCTCCTCTCTGGATCTTGGATCCCATTCTGGATTTGATTTCTCACCCCTCGGGAATGGCCCCTCCAAACCTGGACGAGCTTAAGCTCTCAGCTTGGCTGATCCAGTTCCCTTAGTTGCCAGGACTCCCGGTATCTCTTCCCTAGTCAAGTCCATTCTGGTGGAGGCGCATAAACCCTCTACCAGGAAGATTTACAATAGTAAATTGAAACGTTTTTCCATTTGGGCTTCACATAAAAACTTGGATCCTTTTACTGCTCCAGTTCCATCGGTTCTAGAATTCTTGTCTCATATTTTTCAGCAGGGGACCAGTTCATCTACTGTAAAGGTTCAGTTGGCTGCTATTTCCCATTACCATATTGGGGACCAGTTTGGATGTTATGTAGTCCAATCTCGTCTACATTCTTAACCGTGGGTTCGGAGCCAAATATCGGCTCTGACTCGGCCAAACTTTTCTAGCTCGAAATCTTCTATTGGCTGGGCTAAGCAGGTATCCCAAGCTGCACTGCTCTATATCCCCAGATCTCGTTTGCCGCTCGTGTAGCTCGGACATGGTCTTGCTCTAGGCTGTGGCTAAGTACCCTTTTTTCTTGTTATTCTGAGAAAACTTGTTACAAACAAAAAGCTATTTTAATAGCTATTTCTAATTGATGTTGTGTTGGCATTTCTGTAGTGTGATTGTGGTTTGTGGTATCCTACTAGCTGTTCTATCGGGCTAGGCCCGTTTCAGTTAGAGGACCTAGTCCTCCCCTCTTGTCCTGTATTGTTTCACTTCTAAAACCATTTGAGTTAGAGGTTTTAGTGTCCGTTTCCCTTCTCTGTACGTGGTCAAAAAAATGTTTTAGTTGGAGGGTTTTAGCCCTAGCCGTCTCAGTGTGGGTCCCTTCTGAGGATTGTGTGTGCGTGTTGTGCAAAAACTTGTTCCCGCGCTTAGTGGTGTTTTGCTTGTCTGTGCCGTTTTTCCTGTCAAACAGTGACTTATTCATTGTTATGGTATTTGTGATTACTTGTTTAAAATATGTCCAAAGATTCCAAGGAGCACAAACCTTCGGGTTTTAAAAAGTGCTCCAAGTGTGGTTACAAGATGTCCATTGCCTGGGAGCAATCCATCTGCAGGAGTCCTGCAGCTTCTGCCATGCTTTTAGTCCCAGGGTGCTCCAAGAAAGAAAGAATAAGCTAATTCTAAAGGGACTCTTGAAACTCTCGTTCGAAGAGGCCATGGATTCTGCTTCCAGTTCTAAATCAAAATCCTCAAAGTCAAAAAAAAGAGATTTCCAGCACCTTCAGTTTCCTCGGAGCCACCGGAGAAAGTCACAAAACTGGCTTCGACCTCCTCTGCTCCACTGTCCTTGGGGCCGCAGGAAGTGTCGGTGTTGATGGAACCGGCGTCGGCTCCAATTATACTGGAACCTCTTCGGAGCTGATCGTCCAGTATTAGACCAGTGTCACCTGAGAGGAGATCTCGATCTCCCTCCCTGTCCTCCAAATCCTCCAGGACTCTTTCGATGTGGATGTCAATAGGGTGGTGCAGAGGCTCCTCTAGTCACCAGTTTTGGCAAAATTGTTTTCGGCTCCGTCCCATTCGGCTCCGTAGCCCGTCCCGATACCTTCTTCGTTCATTCCTCCTCCGAGCACATCTGTCTTCGGAGCCAGAATGTTCCACTCCATGTGATGTTCCTAGGTTGGTTCCGATGACCCCTACGGGCTTATCGGTACCGTCGGCGCCTTCCATGGGGTTCGGGACTCTGGATTCTTCAATCGGGCCCGAGGGGGGAAACTCCGGACAGATTTTGGTTCCTAGTCTCCCGCTCGTCTCAAGGAACCCCGACTCCTGTCATGGTCTTGGAGGCTGGCTGGTCCTCGGACTTGGGGGGGGGGGCTGCCTCTGAGGCCATGCGGACTGCGCTGGCTAGATTGTCAGCTACATCATGTGGGTCGGTCATTCTTTCCCCTACCACTCCGGTGAGAGCCTCTGATCACCACCTATCTGTAGACAGCGAAGCCTGAAGGCCTAGGGATACCCGCACGAGTGGTCCCCAAGTTTCTGAGGGCCCTTCAGAGTTCTTCCCTGAGGAGCCCCCTAGAAAGAAAACGTGCAAGAGGAAGCACATAGACTACTAGGATGAGTCTCTCACCTCAGATACTGACCTTGAGGAATCAGAGGGGTCCCGCAAGTCATCCTCTGATGATGTTTCTTTCTCCGACATCCTGGAGATATTGAAACAAAGAGGTGACTGGCTGTCCAAAGCCCCCTCCGAGGAGGAATTGGTCTTCCTGAAGGCCTTTGGTGCTCAGCCCTCTGCCTCCTGGGTGTCCCCACCCTTCGACGAGCTCCTGGATTTAATTTGTCGGAGGGTGTGGCAGAACCCTGGTTCTGTGGAACCTATACCCAGTAGACCCAATAAATTTCTTTCTGCTCTCCTGGGTAAGGAGTTTTGTCCAAAGCAGTCCCTGTGGATGCCATGGTGGTGGCGGCGGCCACTGAGAAGGAAGTAGCAGAGACTTCTTCCTCCGTCCATCCTCCTAACAAGGAGTCTAGGACCATGGACCGGTATAGGAAGCGTACCCTCTCATCAGCAACCTTTACCTTATGGTCATTGAACTACCTGTCTCATTTTACTCTGCTCCAGAGAGATCTCCTCAAGGAGTTAGGAGATACTCTTGCGGGTAACGTGCCTGAGGCTGTGGCCCAGACGGTTAACGCCCAGGTGTCTACCCTCAATTCCATCGTTAACTCCTCCATTTGGCTCATTTCATATGTAGCCGAGGGAGCGAGTAGGGCAGCAAGCTCAGGAGTCGCCCTTAGAAGGCAAGCCTGACTGCGCCTTTGTCATTTCGCGTAGGCCTTCAAGTCTTCTTTCACTGACGCCCCCTTTGATGGTTCTTCTTTGTTCGGAACCAAAGTGAAAGACACCCTCACCAGGTGCGAGCAAGAGGGAAAGACCCTGTCTGCTGTAGGGGTCCATTTTCCCTTCCCTCTAGGCCTTACCCCAAGGCCCAGCGGGGTGGGAAGATGTGGTTCAAAAAAATCGCAGAGGTTTTTTTCCTGGTGCACAAGGTGAGTCCCCCTCCAGAGGCAGAGGAGGGGGAGGTTATTCAGGGAGGCACTGCCCTAGAGGCAGAGGGGGCCCCCGCAATTCGGGATACCAGCTCCTCCCTACTGTCATTCCTGATGGGATGCCCGACTGTGTGTTTCCGAGCCAGTCAGGGGTCGAATATCGTTATACCCGGAAGCCTGGCAAAGCGTCATCCAGGACCAATGGGTATTACGAATAATTTCCGGAGGTTATGTCATCCCCTTTTCGTCAGACCCCCCCTCAAGTCAGAAAAATCCTGGACATTCCACCCAGTCAAAGGGATCACGCAGCTTCAGAGGTTTCAGAGCTGCTAGGAAAGGGAGCCATCCAGCATGTCCCCTCAGACCAGCTTAGATTAGGGACTTACTCAAGATTCTTTTTGGTGCCGAAAAGAACAGGGGACCTGAGACCCATATTAGATCTCAGCCAACTGAACAACTATGTACAAAAGTCCAAGTTCCGTATGGTCACACTACAATCGATTCTCCCATTGTTGGGAGAAGTATGGATGTGCTCCATCGACCTCAAGGATGCTTACTACCATGTCAAAATGGACAGGGCATCCAGGAGTCACCTACGCTTCCAGCTGGGAGCCAGTCATTTCCAGTTTCGTGCCCTGCCCTTTGGTCTCACCACAGCCCCCAGGGTGTTCACCAAGTGTATGGCGGTGGTGACAGCTCACTTGAGATGTCAAGGATTCCAAGTGTTTCCGTATCTGGATGACTGGCTCCTTACCACCCCCACCAGGCATCTCCTAATCCAAACCAGGGATGCTACCATCACTCTCTGTCAACAGTTGGGCATAACACTGAACTGGGAAAAATCTGCCTTGTTGCCCTCACAGCGTGTCATTTTTATAGGTGCAGAGTTAGACACCATTCAAATGCGAGCCTTTCTACCACAGGAAAGAATCAGAGTCTTACAGCAACAGGTGCACGCCCTGCTACACCTGAGGAAAGCGAAGGCAAGATGGGTTCTTCAACTCCTGGGGACTATGGCAGCAATGATTATGTTGGTCCCTCTAGCAAGATTGCACATGAGGCTCCTTCAATGGCTCCTCTTTGCTCAATGGTCTCTCCAAAAACTTCCACTTTCCCAACCTATTTTGCTCACAAACAGATGCAAACAGGATCTCAGTTGGTGGCTTTGCACCAACAATCTGGACAGGGGAAAACAATTTGTTCCACCAACCCCGGTTGCCACAGTGACCACGGACGCCTCCCAGATGGGGTGTGGGGGGCATTATCTTGGCAGGACAGTCCAAGGCATGTGACAAGATCATGAGATAACATCTGCATATCAACGTCCTAGAGATGAGAGCGGTGCTACTTGCATTGCAGGCACTTCAGAGCTTTCTACCTCTAGGGACTATTGCAATACACTTGGACAACATGTCAGTGGTGTGGTATCTGAACAAGCAATGGGGAACCAGATTCTACCCCCTGTGCAGAGAGGCCATGCAAGTGTGGCAGTGGGCAGTATCTTCCCAATGGTTTCTGGTGGCAGCGCACATTCCGGGGAAGTCCAATGTGATAGCGGACAGGCTAAGCAGAGCTGTTATGATGCCTTACGAGTGGTCCCCTAATAGTCTAGTTGCAGAATGAATCTTCAGCAGATGGGGTCAGCCTTGCTGTGACCTTTTTGCCAGCCCCCTCAATGCCAAATGTAGCAGCTACTTCACGCTGATCCCCCCACAGGGGGAGTCGCCCAGGGACGATTGGCCCTCCGGTCTGCTTTTATGCTTTCCCTCTGTTTCCGTTGCTATCAGAAGTGATTCAGAAAGCGCAATCCTTGGGAAGCAGAATGATTCTGATTGCTCCACACTGGCCTCGTCAAGTCTGGTTCCCCTTTTTCCACCCCTACATTGTGGACACACCTTGGATTCTGGACCCACAACCAGATTTACTGCCGCACATTTCGGGACAATTCCACCCCTCTCTGCGGACCCTCCGGTTGACAGCCTGGCTACTCCACTTCCGTCGTTAGTTAGGCTTCATCACTTTTCATCTGAAGTAGTTCATTTTATCTTCCTCTCATAAGCCCTCTACTAAGAAGATTTATTCTAGCAAATGGAAGAGGTTTTCTATTTGGGCTCATACCCAAGGAATTGACCCTTACACAGCCCCAATTGCTTCAGTCTTGGAGTTTTTGTCTGTGCTTTTCCATCAGGGCTCAGCGTCAGCTACCATTAGAGTTCAATTGGCAGCGATTTCTAACTTTCATGTTGCTAATGAGCCTAGTCTGATGGCTCACAGACTCTGTAATGCTTTCCTGAAGGGCACTCTACTCCGTCCTCCGGTCTCAGAACCTATTATGCCCTGGGATCTAAATTTTGTCCTGCAATCCCTTACTTCACCACCCTTCGAGCCTGCAGCTACCTGCGACTTAAAATTCTTGACCTGCGACTTAAAATTCTTGACCTGGAAAACTGCCTTTTTAATAGCCATTACTTCAGCCAGGCGAGTTTCAGAAATTCAAGCCCTTTCTATCAAACCTCCATACTTGATCTTTCATAAGGACAGGGTTTCTCTTAGACCAAACCCTTCCTTTCTTCCTAAAGTGGCGTCCATATCTAATCTTCATCAATCTATTGAGTTGCCAGTATTTTTTCCCCATTTTTCAAACAAGGCAGAATTTAAATTTCATCAGTTGGATATACACAGACAGTTACGTTTCTATCTCCACCAAACTAAAGATCTCCGAAAATCTGATCAACTATTTGTCTCCTTTTCGGAAAACAAAATTGGGTCCCCTGTCTCCAAAATCACCCTATCCAGATGGATATCCAGTTGCATCTCTTTCGCTTATTCCGCAGGAGGTAAAGACCTACCGTTTCCAGTCAAGGCTCACTCTACTCGGGCTGTATCTACATCTACAGCCTATCAAGCCAGATTGTCTATGGATGATATTTGTGCGGCAGCTACTTGGGCTTCTCC
Source organism: Protopterus annectens (assembly GCF_019279795.1). NCBI lineage: Eukaryota > Metazoa > Chordata > Ceratodontiformes > Protopteridae > Protopterus > Protopterus annectens. Next base: position 1,141,936,382 of record NC_056743.1, on the reverse strand, counting down.
TCACACATTTGTTACTCATTACAAGTTGGACGTGGTATCTAGGGGCTGGTCTTCCTTTGGTTCCACAGTACTCAGGAGTATCTTCCTATGAGCCTCCCAGGATGTAGGTGCTAGGGATGCTGTCCCACAGGTAAGAATGTAGGCGAGATTGGACTACTTAACATCAAGAAGTTATGTACTCACCATAACGTTCGATATATGTAGTCCATCTTGCCTCACATTCTTATTTACCCTCCCACCTTCCCCCTTCCTGGAGGATCTGGAGGTTAGGTCTGAGTTCCCTTCACTTTTAGCTTATTCTTCTTTACCTGGATGTTGTTATGCATGGGGTATGAATGGGTGTTCGCAGCAAACTAGATCTGGGGATATGGAGCAGTGCAGTATGGGATACCTGCTTAGCCTAGTCAATAGAAGACTTTGAGCTAGAAAAGTTTGGCCGAGTCGGAGCCGATATTCGGCTCCGAACCACATGGGAAAGAATGTGAGGCGAGATGGATTATATACATCGAACGTTATGGTGAGTACATAACTACTTGTTCTCTCGCTGCTACCAGATTTTGTAAGGCCTTTCTAAAAGGTACCTTTCTTTTGAGACCTCCTATTAGAAATTCATCCCCACCGTGGGACCTGACCTTGGTTCTTCAGGTGTTAGTCGTGCCTCCGTTTGAACCTGCAGCTTCCATTATTCTGAAGTTCTTGTCATGGAAGATGGCCTTTTTGGTAGCCATTACCTCAGCCAGGAGAGTGTCGGAGCTTCAGGCTCTTTCTATCAAACCTCCATACCTTGTATTTCACAAGGACAGGGTATCTCTCAGGACTAATCCCTCTTTTCTTCCCAAAGTTGCTTCCGAGACTAACATTAATCAATCCATTAATTTGCCATTTTTTTCCCCCAATTACCAGAACAAAGGGGAGTACAAACTTCATTTACTGGATGTTCACAGACAGTTACGTTTTTTATTTACACAGGACGTCTGTCTTCCGTAAATCTGACCAACTTTTTGTCTCCTTTGCAAAATCTTTTCTAGGGAAACTGATTTCTAAAGCGACTCTTGCCAGATGGATTTTGAGTTGTATTCTCTTAGCATATAGAGAATCTGGCTTGCCAGAACCAATGGGAGTTCATGCTCATTCTACGCGTTCTATGGCAACGTCTGCTGCATTCTGATCTAGAGTTTCCTTGGATGACATTTGTTCAGCGGATACCTCGGCGTCCTCTCACACCTTTAGTTCTTATTATAAGCTAGATTTGGTGTCTAGAGGAAGGGCTGCTTTTGGCTGATTTCGGGTAGCTGGGGACTTTGTCCCACAGGTTGCTGACCAAGTGAAGTTAACTACTTCAGATAAAGAAGTTATGTACTCACCATAACGTTCCATCTGAGTAGGTAACTTCATTTGTCAGCAACCGTCCCTCCCTCCTTCCCCCAACCTGAATAGTTATTTAGCTGAACTCGAGGTTTAGATGCTCGAGTTTTGTTTTGTCTCTGAGTCAGGTCTTCTCAGGTTGTTAGTTTGTTTTGTTGTTTGTGCAGGTGGCAAATGTGATCTGAGGATTGGAAGGAGGTTGCAGGGTAGTATGGGTAAGAAGGTGGAGCTTGGAGCTCAGATCTTTAGCTTGGTATTATACTGCCGGCTCGGATCCGTATCGGATCCGTAACTCACAGGTTGCTGACAAATGAAGTTACCTACTCAGATGAAACGTTATGGTGAGTACATACCTTCTTTTTTAGGCAGCAAACAGGGTGTATGATTATGACAAAAGTCTTGATGTAGAGGATGCTGATGTGTTGAGTCACTTGCATGTATACCTTCCCCATCATGGAAAACTGGACACTCCTGTACATGCTGTTCAGAAAGCTACTTGTAATTGCACTTAAGCAGAACCATGTACGTCTCCAGCCAATGTCATGTTCTGTATTCCCACTTCTCCATAGTCGTCATTATTCAAGATGGACAAGCCAGTTCAATTAGTCATGCCCACTGTCCTTGACTGTTTTTTCCATTGCCCAAGCCACTTATCAAATCTAGATCTTCGTGGCAGTGTCGGGGCTTTATTTCTTTGTGCTATGGAGCCAACACCAGTCAATTTTTAAGATGACATTAAAACTATGCCCCTTAAACAGCAGATGCCAAACGTGGTGTCAGTACTAAACCCACCTAGTCCCAACTTTTCAGCATGCAGGACACACTTTACATTGCATACAATCTGCATTGATCATGTCCCTCATACCCACCTTATTCCTCACCCAGCAATTCCCAGTCTCTGTCTGCAGTCAGTAACCCACTACACACAGCTGTTTGACCTAAGCCACATGTCATGTGACTAACAGTAGTCCACATAGCTGTCAGCATTTTTATCAGTGTCCTGCTGCACCCATGATGACATAAAAACCTGTGCGCCTACTCATGGATGTGTATGGGAGGGATTTTTTAATTTTGTTAATTATGGAGAGTTGTTCAGCTCTGGGTCCAGCAATCTAACCTCTATTTTGATCTTTCTTTAGTGAGATCTAAATTACATAATTGTAATATATCGCTGTGCTGACATACTAAAACCTTAGAGCTGTTGTGCTAATGTAAAACTTTAATGTTACAACGGCTGTTTTTTGCTACAGAAGGAAAGAAAGCTAACTGCTGGAACCACAGTACTGTTATTAATCACACAGCTAATACTCTGTTTTGTGGCTTAATTAAAGAAGTGTGGCACTCCCGTGTGAAGCATTGAAGTTTGTTGTAAGCTTGAATATGTATGTGCTTTCTGTAGGGGAAAAAAATGTGCTTTCTGTAGGGGGAAAAAAAGTGTCTCAACATCTTGTTAGTCTGCTATATATATATTTTATGCAGCACAGTTAATTTGGCTATGTTTCTATTTTATTTTGCAGCCCATAATAATGATTCAGGCTCCTGAGATTCTTCAAGACAGCCAGATTCCTCCAACGTCTTCATGTAATGTGGCTTTTCAGCCTAACCCTCCTCCTTACAGCTCTGATACACACATGCTCACAAATAAGGTTGAAAGTCCTAATAACACTTCAGAGAACAACCCACACCTGCTGACATCATCATCTCATTTGTTGTCACAAGATAACAGTGTACCTGTCCTAGATGTTGGAGCACCACTTCAAAGTTAAAGGTGGTGTTCTTGCAAAGTCAGCAGCATGAAACTGGCATTTAGTCTTATTTTTCTTGTTTGTGTTCATTCAGTATAATCGTTTCAGGTAGTTTTTTCACTTGCAAGAGGCGGCAGTAGCAATACACAAATATTTAGGCTATGGCTTTTTAAAGAAACTAGATTGTAATGCGTTTTGCTATTATCCAGTGTAGCTCTTTTAAGGCAATAGTCATTTCACAAAAAAAAAAATTCAAGGCTTTGGTATAATTTGTCAAATGAGTAAATGTTTTGCTGTGTCCACACGTACCCCCAAATTTAATTTGCAGTACATTGGCTATGTGGTGTCAAGGGCTAAAACCCTGACTAGCCCAAGGCCAGAATTGATTAATGGTCCTGTCACTGGAGAAGCTTACCTGGGATGAGAGAAGGATAAAAGGGGCATTTCTACTCACCTGTCCTGGTATGAGATGGGAGCGTACATAATACCCAGGTACAAGTATTCCATTTGAGTAAAGATTGGAGAGCCCATAGTCTCTTGTAAAGTTTTGTGGGCTTACATCGTTAGTAGTGGAGCAAGTACTTGTCGGGCCCTATACCCATTCAGTATCAATCCCACATCACTACTTGGCATACATGGAGAGTAATTGTGACACGACTCAACTCAGTTCTTAACCGAAGGGTTGTAGGGGTCTCACTGGGTATCGCAAATAGGTCAGTCAAGTGACATTGGAAAGAAATGATTTCAAGTGGGTGAACCAGGAACATAAAAATGCAATTACTGGCCCTGTATGTCTGCTATAGTATGCCTCATCATAGATATAGTGCAACACTTGCCTGAGGTGAAGTCAGTCACAGGAGAGCAAACATGAGTGAAGCCACAGGAAAGCTCATTTGGCTTGTGTATTGTGGGAGAAGGCTGCCTTGCTCTGTCATAGCTTGATTTGTTTGCTGTAGCTGCACCAATCCATTAATAAAGGCATAAGCAACATAGTTCATATATGAGAATGCTTTCCATTTCTGATTATTGTTGTTTGCTCATACATCAGAAGGGGGTCATGGCACATTCAGCCCTATTATGTTAACATTCACTCTCAGTGGCAGTTTAATTATTGAATCTAGCTTTCTGGCTGTCATTATATACTTAAAGCAACAGATCCATTGATTCTAACAGGCAAATTTAAGTGTTGTAAGCTGCTGTATTATATAAAAATAAAATATATTTCATGTGACAGTCTTCAACATAACACTACCCACAACCTAAGCAAATTGGAAAAATAGTCTCTCTTAAATGCAAAATCCAGTAATCTGTTCTGAAATGTCTCACATGCTGAATTGAAATTTTATACATGGCAGTAATTATCAGACTTTTGCTTTGCTTGCTCATCTACGATTAGCATAAGAACATTGCTAAGAAAAAGTGTTTCTGTTCAGGAATGACTTGGCAGCATAGAGTAGTGAATAATAAAAATGTGAGTAATGTGGTACTTGGATTGTTCAGTTGGATGAGTCAGATTTTTTAATAGACTTTATTTTTCAAAAGATCTGTTTAGAGGAAATGGGAATGGCTGAATGTTTCTTCTTGTTTCTGCATTCATCAGTGGAAGTTGCAGTGATGGCAGGTGTAAGTGCCATTTGGTGTTCTACACCTCAGGCCCTGATGGGTAATGGCATGATCACACTCTGTAAGGGGAAAAAATGCACGCAAGGTCCTAGAAGAAGGCCCCATGAAGTACATTACAACCCCAGAATCCATTTATCATACAAACAGGGCTGGAAATGTTTTATAGCATCTCACAGTGATGAAGGTAGGATATGCAAGAGGAAGATGCTGCCTTCTCTTTACCTTGGAATGAGCAGAAAACTTAACAAACTTCACCCCCAAGGGGAATAGTTGAGGTTGGTACCAAGTTTGTCAAAAAAGGACCTTCATTGATAGCTGGAAGGAACTTCACCTGAATTGTCACCATCATATACATGGATGGTTATGGATATGCTCATAATCAGAGATAACTTCCCATAAAAGAAGTTTAGAAGAGTCTAAAATGTATTGCAACTCATGTCCGATTGAATCTAAATGTTTAAGTTTTATAAACCAGTATTCACATGTTTTCTGTTAGTTGATTTTTTGGCAGTTTAACTGTAGTTAAAAAGCAAGGAAATAATTTGTTTAATTAAAAAGAATTGTGTAAGAGAACATTATTTCAGGTAGCACTTAAGAGATTACTTATAAATTAGAAGTAATGTTCCATGGCAGTGTATTAATTGATTTTTTTCACCACAGTCTTGTATCACAGTACTCTGAAGTGATCAGTTACCATGATTTCTGCATTATTTTACTTTAATAAAAATCTCTGAAATACAATTAAAACAGACCATTCATTACAAGTACAGCTTTACCATGGTTTCTGTCTAGTCAAACACTGCAAGTCTGTCTTATTAAACCATCCATTCATGAAGCAGAGAGGCAAATGAGGAAATAGAGAAAGATGGTCAGTGCCTGCAGCTAGGTGGATGCATATACATAGACCGGACCATGTTGATAGACAGATGCTGGTCTGTCTAACCTAGACACACGAAGGTATGCAAGCTGAACCAAACCAGTCATTACAAGTCCCTGTAAACAGATGATCAGATGTGGCGCTGTACGTTCATATGGATGATGAATAAGCAGTTTATGCCCCAACATAACTGAAGTCAGTACTGACAAAGCAAATCAGAATACACATTACCAGAGCTGTTGTAATACGCACCATATCCTGAATAAGGAAACGGCATCTTGTAAGCTAGGTAGGCACCTGCTTTGTTTGGCATTAGCAAAAGCCATAAAAATACTTAAGAAGTTGGAAAAATAATGAATTTTGAGCAACAATGGTGGTAAATAGGGTTAAAGCCCCATGACCCAAGTTCAGTTAACTACTCAAATGGTTGATGGTAAGAGGATGGGAGTGCCTATCAACGGGCAGAAGGGGGAAGAGTCCTAGCTTGCGTTAGTAGATAACAGGGATGAGTTATATGTATGAAGGCTAGTGCATGGATGGATGTGGGCATGGCTACCCAAGGGTAGTAATTGTAAGCCTTAATGGCTGTGTGCATAAGAGCATGATGCAAATTGTTGGAAGGGCATATGTAGACCCTACTGTAACATAGGTGTACACGTCACCCCTGTAGGGGAGAGGTTTGGACCATTTATACAAAATAACTCTTAATCTGATGTCAATTTTCATTCTATCCTCAACCTGTGGGGAGGGGGGGTGTTCAGATGTTCATTGTGTTACACTGCTGCAGTCATTACACTTGGGTTATCCTGCCATCAGGCGGTCCCGCGGTTGGCCAGAGTTCCTAAGTCTTGGTCCGACGTCGGTTGCTGTTGCTTCTTCCCTGATGTCAGTGCGCCAGGGGTATATAAGATGCATCCGATGCCATTTTCTTCAGTCTTTCTTGCCACGCGGTGCCCGAAGCAGAAGCAGTTCGCAAGTGCCGTCGGCCCACTCCTGAGATTTTCGAAGTCGAATTTCAGATCCCAAGTCTTCAATAAAGCTAAGTACCCTGTTGGGGAAACTTTTTTCTTGCCTCAGACCGATGTCAGAAAAAGTTAATTGTATTTCTTGTGGGAAGCAAATACCTCATAAGGACTTCCACTGTACTGTATTCCATGCCTAGGCCCTGATCACGATGTCACTAGTTGTCGGTTTTGTGCTAGATTTAGCAAACGCACTATAAAACGACGTTTTGATTTTGCTTTGCACTACTTTGGCCGAAGGTTCAATTATACTATGCCGTCGGATCAATTGACGACCGCAATTCTGAAAAAACGCAAAGACAAGGATAAATGCAGGCATCAGAGGTCCAAAACCGACGACGAAACCTCTTCTAGGATAGTCGCCGGTTCTCAGTCAGGCACTTTCGCAGCCCCTGACACCCGCTACTTCAGAGCCACAGGCCGCCTCCGACTCCCACGTGGAGACAACTAGGCCTCTGGAAACTCAAGGTATTGGGCCTACGGAAACTAATCCCTCAGATGGGTTCGGAGCCGCTGAGCAGCCATCGGCTTCTGAGGGTGTTTTCAGACCTTCACAACTTACCATTAAAGCAGCAGCCCAAGGCCAAAATACCATTAAAGACAAAGAAGCAAGTACAGCATTCTCCTGGACAGTCCTCCATGCCTAAGACATAGATGCTTAAAATGGCCGAAGACCTCATTACTCTAATCAGGGGTTCCCATCCCCCTCCTGAGAAAAGGCCTAGGCAGGATACAGACTACAATTCCTCTGATCAGGTTTCCATTTCCTCTGATTCCTCTTCAGACCAGGGATACTCTGTACCCCCCTATGAGGACTCCGATGCTGAAGAATCTATCACTTCAGCCTCTCCTCCTGAGGATTATTCTTTTGGGGAAACTTTACATACCATGAGGAAGCATTTCCATTGGGAAAGTCAGGATTATTCAGAATCCAAGAAAAGGCTCAGGGATTTCCTTTTATTGCCTTAGCACAGGCCCCTGGCTATTCCGCCTGTGCTAGATATTGTGGATGATGTGTTCTCTGAATCCAGCTTATCTCCTGATTCTTTGCCCCCTGCACCAGCCAAGCCTGATAGGTATTAGAGTCCCTGACTCTCACAAGTTTCTTTATAAAAACCCTTCTGCTGACCCAGAAACCATTTCCCAGGGTCCCAAAGGGGTTAAGGCTTCCATTACAAAAAATCCAGTACCCTCTGACAGAGATTCAAGGGCATTGGATAGATGGGGGAAGAAAGTTTACACTTCTGCAACTTTAGCAGTAAGGGCTTTAAATTGCCAGTTTCACATGCTTAAGTACCAACAATATTTAATGGCTCAGTTAAAACAGAAAATGTTTGCAAGCTGTAAAGAAATGCAGGATTTATTGCATGCAGTTGAACAGATGGGAAAACATACTCTGCAATGTGGTTTTGATTCTTTAGAGGCCTCTTGTAGAGCCGCAGTTACAGGTTCTGTGATTCGAAGACATGCTTGGTTAACAGAACAGATTTTACCTGATCATGTTAAGGCAAAATTATTGGATGCTCCTTTACAGCATGATACCTTGTTTAGTGTTAAGGCAGATGAGGTGTTAAAGAAAATGGAGGATAAAGCTAAATCTATGCAAACAATCAAAGATTTCTTACAGGTACAACCACCTCGATTTAGCAGAAATTGGTCAACAAAGAATTGGTCCTTTCCAGTGTCAGGCTGCAGAGAGGCAGATACAGACGCCCAAGAGGCAGATCTCAACCCCAAGGCTCTAACAGATGACAGTGGGGCACCTCAACCCCAAAAGGAGGTGAGGACAAGTCTCAACCTTACAGGAAACAGTCCCAATGACTTCCCCCTTCGTACAGCAAGCACATCCCTTTTGGCAGCCCCCTTAGGGGGAAAACTAGCACTTTTTTCTCAAAACTGGCAAACGATCACCCAAGACAAATGGGTTCCGAATATTGTGTCTCAAGGTTACAGGTTCCACTTTCACATTTTACCAAGGCTAAAAGGAATGCCAGACCTGCCACAAAATCAATGGGCAGAGGCACTAAAACAAATTTCAGCCCTCGTGGACATGAGAGCTATTCAAAAAGTATCACAACAGGAACAAGGACAAGGATTTTACTCAAGACTCTTCCCGATCCCCAGAAAGGACAAGGCCTGGAGACCCATACTAGACCTTTCAACTCTAAATACTTACCTGGATATTCCAAAATTCAAAATGTTGACACTACAGCAGCTTCTTCCCATGCTGGGCAAGAAGGCTTGGCTTGTTACTCTGGACCTCAAAGAGGCATACCTGCATGTCCCTATCAGACAAAATTGCAGAAGATACCCGAGATTCAAAGCTGGTACAATGCACTACCAATTCTCTGCACTGCCCTTTGGCTTATCTACTGCGCCCAGGGTCTTTACAAAGTGCCTGGCACCAGTAATTGTATTTTGCAGGCAAAAAGGAATTAAAATATATCCATACCTGGATGACTGCCTCATTCAAGCAGAGACAAAGGACATTCTTCTAAAGCATTTGACGATTGTAAAAAGGTTGCTAATTTCAGTAGGGTACACGGTAAAAGAAAAGAAGTCAAAACTAGTGCCCTCACAACAGATTACATTCCTGGGTGCCAGCTTAAATACAACGGCCCAGATGGCTTATCTCACGCCAGACAAGTTCAACTAACGCAATATTTTCAGTTACTGGCAAAAAAGTTCCATCTCCCTGCAAGAAAAATTCTGCAGGCCCTGGGATTCATGGCATCCTGTATACTACTAATACCATATGCCAGACTGCATATGAGGAAATTACAGTGGTATCTAAAAAGTGTTTGGACTCAACACTCTCACAGTTTAGAAGCAGTAATACCAATGATTCCCTGCCTACAACAGGAGTTTCGATGGTGGGCACATGCATGTCGCCTAAACAAGGGTCAGCCTTTTACTCTACCCACAGCCAGGCAGACTCTAACAGATGCTTCGGACTATGCCTGAGGAGCACACATGGCAGGAAAATGCATTCAGGGCAAGTGGACCACAGACCAAAAATATCTTCACATCAATCAGAGAGATGTTGGCTGTTCAAAATGCCCTAACAGCTTTCAAGGACCTTCTGCATCCAGGACAATTACTATTACAGACAGACAACACCACAGTAATGTGGTACATAAACAAGCAAGGGGGCACTCATTCTTATCCCCTATGCAGGCAAGCCATGACCTTGTGGAACACAGCTGTAACGTATCAAGTTCATCTGCAAGCACAATTCCTGCCAGGAAAAAAAAAATACTCTGGCAGACTATCTAAACAGAAATATCATGGACCTTCACAAATGGAAATTGAATCCACAAATCTTCAGCATGGTAACGCAAAAATGGGGATGCCCAGACATAGATCTTTTTGCCTCCCCACTGAATTGCCAACTACAAAAATTCTGCACAAGGACTTATCACATACAAGCATGGAAAGTGGATGCTCTCTCGTTCAGCTGGAAAAACCTAAAAGTTTATGCCTTCTCACCACTGCCTCTCCTTTTAAAGGTACTCCTAAATGCCTGACAAGAAAAACCACAGATGATCCTGATTGCTCCAGACTGGCCACGCCAGCACTGGTACCCAATCTTAAATAACTTAACTCGGGGCCCACCATGGATTTTGCCTCAAATTCCACACCTTCTGACTCAACAAAACAATCAGATCCTGCACAGTCAGCTCAAAACCCTAAACCTGGCTGCATGGCATATTCATTAGTCAAACAGGCAACACCTCTCTCTAAAGCGGTTATGGATGTCATTTTGGAGGCCAGGAGGCCTAGCACCAGGAAAGCTTACTCAGAAAAATGGAAGAGATTCTACGCCTGGAACCAGGCTCAAAGCCTTGACCCTCTTGTCCCAAACATTCCTCAGATTTTACAATACTTAACTGATGCTGGACAAAGGCCTATCCTTCTCATCAATTATGATCCACGCCTCTGCCATTTCAGCACATTACAACACGGATCCTCCTTTATTCTCTCATCCCTCGCTAAAGCAGTACCTCAGAGGGGCTAAAAACATAAGACCACCCCGGAGAGCATCAACACCAACTTGAGACCTCAATTTCATTTTGGAAAAACTGACCCTGCCACCTTTTGAGCCAGCCAATACAGCTGATCTAAAATTGTATAATGGAAAACAGCTTTTCTCCTGGCAGTAACTTCAGCACAAAGACTGTCAGAGCTACAGGCATTAATGTCAGTGAAACCTTTTATAATTTTTCATCAGGACAGGGTTTCTTTAAGGACAAACCCTATCTTTATGCCAAAAGTGGTATCTAGTGTGGCTCTTAACCAAACCTTCCATTTGCCAACTTTTTATCCAAACCCCCAGAATAAAGGGGAGAAAATTCTGCACTCTTTGGATATACACAGGCAGCTACGCTTCTACTTGGACAAAACAAAAGCTTTCAGGAAAACTGAGCAACTGTTTGTAGCATATGCTGCAGGATCACAGGGCAAGGCTATCTCAAAGCAGACTATCTCCAAATGGATAGGACACTGCATTCATTACTGCTACACAGAGCATGGAAAATCAGTCCCTAATAACATTAGGCCACATTCCACCAGGGCAACAGCCACTTCAACAGCCTTTCTCAGAGGAGTACCTACCAAGGAAATTTTGGAGGCTGCAACTTGGGAGTTCAGTGCACACCTTTACCAAGCATTACCACTTGCCTCTTTACTCTACATCCAGAGCTATATTTGCCACTGCAGTTCTGCAGGGCCTCATAGCCAATCCTAACTCTTTATAGACCAGCCACCCAACCTTAGCTTTGGGATTCTACCCAAGTGTAATGACTGCAACAGTGTAACACGATGAACATAGTACAGTTTTGTACCTACCATAAATGTAGATGTTCAAGTGTTCACACTGCTGCAGTCCAGGTTACTCTCCCTCCCTCCATCCCCTCTGTCCTAGCTGGACTTATCTATACCTTTCTATCCAATACAACCTTTGTGGTGTATTTGTTTGTAACTAAAGGTATTGTTTTTATTTTAAATTTATATTTTTTATTACCAATATGTATTACCTACCTACTTGGGGGCACCTGACATCTGGGGCAAGAAAAACTGAAGAAAATAGTGTCGGATGCATCTTATATACCCCTGGCGCATTGATGTCGGGAAAGAAGCGACGGCAACCGATGCTGGGCCAAGACTTTGGAACTCTGGCCGACTGCGGGACCGTCTGATGGCAGGATAACTCAAGTGTAATGACTGCAGCAGTGTGAACACTCGGAACATTTGCATTTATGGTAGGTACAAAACTGTACTTTTCAGTCCTCAAAATTGACTCTGCCGTTACGATGGCTTGTGGAAACCAAAAATCTCGAGCTCATCCTTTACCAGTAATGCAGCTATCCAAATTCTCAGATCGAGTTTTCTGCTAGAAAAAGACAGATGCTTTCATGGAGACTATATCTGGAAATGTAAAACGTATACCAAAAATGTGGTAATCCATTTATTACCCGTTCTTCCAGAAGTCAAAGGTAGGAGGTTGGAGGGTGGGGAGTTGAGGAAGAATGAAAATGGACAACACAGATGGAACGTTACGGTGAATACATAACATCTTTAGCTGATGTCAGTTTTCATTCCATCCTCAACCTGTGGGACATAGTCCCCAGCTACTTTATATCCTGGGTGGACTTATGGAAGGATGTACCTAAGCACCATTGAGCCGAATGATGCTCTACCCCTGGAGACTAGGTCTGGAATTTGGTTCACCGAACTGATTTGTTTAGCTTGCTGAGATCCAAAATCAGTTTCCCAGCCCCAGTCTTTTTTGGTACTAAGAAGAACTTTGAGTAAATTCTGAATTCTGTCTGGTCTGGTGGGACCTCCTGGATGACGCACTTTCTAGCAGCTTCTGTATGTGTAGTGCTGCTTGTTCCCTTTGACTGGGTGGAGCATCCGAGATTTGTTTGTAGGTGGATGAAGGAAGGGAAAATGGAATAATATAACCTCTGGATATTATCCTCTTTACCCATGTATCTGAAGATGTTCTTCATGTTTCACTGTTGCAGTCATTACAATTGGGTTATCCTGCTGGCAGGCTACCCTCAGTCGGCCTAATTCCAAAGTCTAGGTCTGGCTTCGGTTGCTGTCGCCTCTTCCCGGACGTCAGTGCGCCAGGGGTATAAAAGATGCAGCTGACGCCATTTTCTTCAGTCTTTCTTGCCGCACGGTGCCCAAAGCAAAAGCAGTTCATAAGTGCCGGTCGGCCGACTCCTGAGATTTTCGTGTTCAAATTTCAGATCCGAAGTCTTCACTAAAAGCTAAGTACCCCGTTGGGGAAACTTTTTTCTTGCTCCAGACTGATGTCAGAAAAAGTTAATAATTGTATTTCTTGTGGGAAGCAAATACCTCATAAGGACTTTCATTCTTACTGTATTCCTTGCCTAGGCCCTGACCACGACGTTGCTAGTTGTCGGTTTTGTGCTAGATTTAACCAACGCACTATTAAGCGTCAGTACGATTTCGCATTTCACTATTTTGGCAGAAGATTTAACTATACAATGTTGTCGGATAGCCATCCGACTACCGTAATTCACAAGAAATGCAAAGAAAAGGACAGGCATCCGAGGTCCAAAACCGACAACGAGGCTTCTTCTAAACCTGTCGCCGATTCTCAGTGAGGCGCCTTTGCAGCCCCTGACGACCGCTACTTTAGACACGCAGGCCACTACCGACACCCACGTGGAGTCGACCAGGATGCTGGAAGCTCAAGGTATTGGACCTTCGGAAACTATTTCCTCAGATGGGTCCAGAGCCGCTGAGCAGGCATCGGCTTCTGAGGGTGTTTTCAGACCTACTCAGTTATATGTTGAAACAACTTCAGCTTCAAAGGCAAAGACTAAAGCACCTTTAAAGACAAAGAAACTAGCACAGCAGCCTCATGGGCAGGCCTCCAGGCCCAAAAAAAAAATGCTCAAAATGGCCAAAGACCTAATTACTTTGATCAAGGGTTCCCATCCCCCTTCTGATAAAAGATCTAGGCAAGAGAACAGAATATGAATCTTCAGATCAGGTTTCCATTTCATCTGATTCCAATTCTGATCAGGAATACTCTGTTCCTCCCTATGAGGATTCTGATGCTGAAAAATCTATCCCTTCAGCCTCTCCTCCTGAGGATTATTCTTTTGGGGAAACTTTACATACCATGAGGGAGCATTTCCACTGGGAGAGCCAAGATTATACAGAATCTAAGAAAAGGGTCAGACTTCCTTTTACTACCACAACACAGGCCCCTAGCTATTCACCTGTGTTGACCTTGTAGATGATATATTTTCAGAGTCCAGTCTGACTCCTTACCTCCAGTGCCTGTTAAGCCGGACAGTTACTACAGGGTTCCTGACTCTCATAAATTCCTTTTCAAAAACCCTGCTGCTGATCCAGAAACTATCTCTCAGGGTCCCAAAGGGGTCAAGGCTTCCAGTGCAAAAAACCCTACTCCCTCTGACAGGGTTTCTAGGGCAATGGACAGATGGGGAAAAAAAGATTTACACTTCTGCTACCTTGGCTATAAGGGCTTTAAATTGTCAGTTTCATATGCTCAAATAGCAATATATTATGTCACTGCTTAAACAGAAAATGTTGATAAATTCTGAATGTGCAGAAAACAAAGAAATGCAGGATTTATTGCATGCATCTGAACAAGTTGGAAAGCATACTTTGCAATTGGTTTTGATTCTCTGGAGGCCTCCTGCAGGACCGCAGTCATGGGTTCTGTCATTAGGAGGCATGCTTGGTTAAAGGAAAATATCTACCTCATCATATTAAAGCAAAATTATTCGATGCTCCATTACAGCATGATACTTTGTTTGGTGTTAAGGCAGAAGAGGTGTTAAAAAAAATGGAGGACAAAGATAAATCTATGCAAACAGTCAAGGATTTCTTACAGGTACAGCCACCAAGATTTAGCAGACACTGGCCTACAAAGAATTGGTCCTTTCCTGTGTCAGGCCACAAAGGGGCAGATGTCCTTCAAGGATGCATCTGCAGTCCTAACAAACGGGTTGTCCTGGCCTCAGGCAGCCCTTCGGTCGGCCGGATTCCAAAGTCTGGGTCTGGCCTTGGCTGATGTCGCACTTCACCCGACATCATAGCTGCAGTTCAGCGGGTATAAAGGCATCAGCCGACGCCATTTTCCTGAGTCTTTCTTGCCGCGTGGCGCCCGAAGCAGAAGCTGTTCGCAAGTGCCGGTCGGTCAGAACCAGAGATTGCTACTACCGAAGACTTCTAAAAAGCTAAGTACCCCGTTGGGGACTCTTTCTTGCCTCAGCCGATGTCAGAAAAAGTAACTTGTGGGAAACAAATACCTCATAAAGATTTCCACTCTTACTGCCTACCTTGTTTAGGCCCAGACCACGACATAGCAGCCTGTCTAGCCTGTGCTTCTTTCAACCGACGGACACTTAGACGTCGGTCGGAATTTGCTGAGGAGTTTTTTGGCTCCACTTTTGCTTACAACATGCTGTCGGAAACTCCGACTTCACAATTAGCTAAAAAGCGCAAGGAAAAGGACCGACACTCGCGGTCCGCGGTTTCGGCCGAAACCGCGGTTAAGTCAACCGCGAGTGTCTCGGTTTCGGCTGAAACCGAGCCCTCGGTTCTTCCTTCGGCCGAAAGCTTGCCTCCCACCGAGGCCTCATCCTGCATGGCTGAATCTGCTACTGAAATTCCACCTGCTCTTACAGGTTCACAGGATTTATCTGAGACTATCCCTTTAGATATATCCACTCCTGCACGTGGAGCTGCTAGGCCCCCTGCATCCATGTCGATTAAGGCTTTTGCCAGGGCTAAAGCAGCCAAATCAACCAAAACTGTGCCTGCTAAGACCCCCTCTCTCAGGCCTAGCTCTAGTACTCAAATGCTTAGTCTAGCAGAGGATCTCATTTCTTTGATCAGGGGATCCCAACCTCACCCTGACAGGGCCTCTCACCCACCTCCAGAGAAGAGGCCTAGAGTAGAGCCACCTGAGCCAGTTTCTTCAGATTACTCTTCTGATGATTCAGAAAATACTAACCCTCCAGAAGGCCCTTATTCTCCTTATGAGGACTCTGATGCAGAAGACTCCCTTCCTTCTGCCTCTCCGCCTGAGGAATTTTCTTTTGGGGAAACCTTGCATGCTATGAGGGAACAATTTCAATGGCAGGGCCAGGATTTTTCAGACTCTAGGAAAAGGCTTAGGACCTTTTTGCATTTGCCACAGCATAGGCCTTTAGCCATTCCTCCAGTACTTACTGTTGTGGATGATGCATTTAATGATGCTTGTACTGCCCCTGATTCACTTCCTCCGGCCCCTGCTAAGCCCGACAGGTACTACAGGGTTCCGGACACACATTATCATTTGTATAAGGCTCCTTTTGCAGATCCTGAAACTATTTCACAGGGACCCAAGGCTGTAGCAGCTACCTCTGCCAAAACCCTCCCTCTGAAAGGGAATCTAGGGCCTTAGGGAGATGGGGTAAAAAAGTTTATACTTCTGCTACTCTTTCGGCTAGGGCCTTAAACTGTCAATTCCACATTATTCAGTATCAGGAATTTGTTAGACCAGTTAACTAAAAAACTGTCCTCGCCTGGACCATTAGACAAAAAGTCTCTTCAGGAAATGGTACATAACATTCAGCAGGTCAGTAATCATTCCTTAAAATGCGGCTATGATGCACTGGAGGCTTCCTTTAGATCAGCTATGACTGGTACAGTGATCAGAAGGCATGCATGGTTAAAAGAGCAGTCCTTACCAGACCATGTAAAATCAAAGCTCCTAGATGCTCCCATGGATAAGCATAATTTGTTTGGCTCTTCTGCACAGCAGGTGCTGAAGAAGGTGGAAGAGAAAGCAAAATCTGTGCAGACAGTCAAGGATTTCTTACAGGTCCAGCCTCCAAGGTTTAGTAGGAACTGGCCTTCCAAGAATTGGTCCTTTCCAGACACCACCAGAGCACAGAGAAGCAGGAATAGGCACCCAAGAGGCAGGGGTCAATCCAGAGGTGCCTACAGGGGACGTCAGTGGCAGCCTAACAACCAGCAAAGTACTGCCACAGATCCAGCCACTACCACTTCCACAGGACAATCACAGTGACTTGGCTCTGAGACAGCCTACCAGGGAACAACTAGATGCACCCTTAGGCGGAAAGCTAGCCTTATTTTCAGTAAACTGGCATTGCATCACAGGAGACACATGGATTTTACAGACAATAGACAAAGGTTACAGGTTTCACTTCCATACTCTACCAAGGAAGAGAGGAATGCCAAACCTACCTCCAAATCAAAAGACAAAAGCTCTACAACAAATAGACAACTTAACAAGGATGAGAGCTATAGAAAAGGTACCGTCTATGGAACAAGGGCAAGGATTTTACTCCAGACTTTTCCTGGTGCCAAGAAAAGAAAACCAATGGAGACCTATTCTAGACCTGTCCGCTCTGAACACATATCTCATTGTTCCAAAATTCAAGATGCTGACCCTACAGCAGCTTCTTCCCATGCTGGGCAAGGAGTCTTGGCTGGTAACTCTAGATCTCAAGGAGGCATACCTGCACGTCCCCATACAACCAAATTGCAGAAGATACCTCAGATTTCTTGCAGGATCAGAGCATTATCAATTCTCAGCATTGCCCTTTGGCTTATCTACTGCGCCCAGAGTATTCACGAAATGCCTGGCATCAGTAATTGCTCATTGCAGGCTTCAGGGAATTCAAATTTACCCTTACCTGGTTGACTGCCTGTTACAAGCGGACAACAAAAACAAATTAGCAAAAGATTTGAAAAAGGTCATTCATCTGCTACAAGCCCTGGGATATACAGTCAATATAAAAAAGTCAAGGCTGATACCATCCCAGAGGATAACTTTCTTGGGTGCAGAACTGGACACATCAAATCAAATGGCATACCTCACAGCAGAAAAGCAGAAGCACCTTCCTCTCTATTTCATGGCATTAACAACGCAGAACCAGCTAACAGCAAGGAAAGTCCTGCAAGCCCTGGGTTACATGGCATCCTGCATAATATTGATTCCACATGCCAGACTACATATGAGGAAGTTGCAATGGTACCTAAGGAATTTATGGTCTCAGCACAAGCACAGCCTAGAAACCCAAATTCCAATAATTCCATGCCTGAAGCAAGAATTCCAATGGTGGGCTCAGGCCTGTCAATTGAACAAAGGACTGCCCTTCCACAGACCTCAACCAAGCCAGACTATCACCACGGACGCCTCAGACCTTGGTTGCGGGGCACACATGCTGGACAGGTGCATACAAGGCTTATGGACTCAAGACCAGCTGAACCTACACACAAATCAAAAGGAGATGCTGGCAGTAAAACTGGCAATTCAGATATTCAGACCGTTTCAACAGGGTCAATTGCTGATAAGGACGGACAACACCACAGTTATGTGGTACATCAACAAACAGGGAGGCACACATTCATACCCTCTATGCCGGATGGCAATGGACCTCTGGAATGTGGCCCTGAGCTTCAACATTCAGCTCCAGGCAATATCTGTACCAGGAAAAGAAAATATACTAGCAGACATCCTAAGCAGGACTACCACGGATGCCCACGAATGGATGCTGCATCCAGGCATCTTCAAATCCATTACAGGGAAATGGGGACTACCAGAAATAGACTTGTTCGCATCCCCACACAACCACCAATTGAAAAAATTCTGCACAAGGACATACCACCCTCTGGCTTGGAAGGTGGACTCCCTATCTTTCAGTTGGGAAAACTTGACAGCATATGCATTCCCACCTCTTCCTTTGATGCACAAGGTGCTATTGAAGATCAAAGAAGACCGCCCAAGGATCATCCTGATAGCTCCAGACTGGCCGAGGCAGCATTGGTACCCATTACTGAGGAGTATGTCTCGGGAACAAATATGGCCTCTGCCCCTAGTTCCCTTACTGCTAACACAGAACAACTTCAAAACCCTGCATCCAAACTTGAAAACGTTGCAGCTAGCTGCCTGGAACATTGCATAAGACAAAATAACCCAGATTTATCTCAAAGGGTTAAAGACATTATCTTGGAGGCTCGCAGACCCTCAACAAGGAAAACTTATTCAGCAAAATGGAAAAGATATCTCATTTGGAGTACAGCAAAAGGGGAAAATGCGTCACTGATAAACATAGCTAACATCCTGGAATACTTGGCAGAACTTTTCCACAATGGCCTGTCCTATTCTTCCATTAAGATTCATGCATCAGCTATTTCAGCAGAATACAACATGGACCCTCCAGTCTTCTCTCATCCTCTACTCAGGCAGTTTCTGAGAGGAATTAAAAATGTAAAGCCACCAAGGAAGCCACCATTGCCCGCATGGGACTTGAACTTTGTGCTGGAAAAGTTGACACTCCCTCCTTTTGAACCAGCAGCAACAGCAGAATTACAGTACTTATCATGGAAAACTGCTTTCCTGCTTGCAATCACTTCAGTAAGAAGGGTTTCTGAATTACAGGCATTAATGGCAGTACAGCCCTTCCTTATCTTCCATCAAGATAGAGTGTCCATGAGAACTAATCCTACTTTTATGCCAAAGGTGGTCTCCAGGGTATCTCTAAACCAAGCTATCCACCTACCTACATTCTTCCCCAACCCACAGAACAGGGGAGAAAGATTATTACATACCTTGGATGTACATAGACAATTGCGCTACTACCTGGACAGAACCAAGAGCAATAGAAAAACTGACCAGCTACTGGTAGCATATGCAACAGGAATGGAAGGAAAAGCAATTTCAAAACAGACAATCTCAAAGTGGATAGGAAATTGCATTAGATTTTGTTACTCTTACCATGGAAAGACAACTCCAGAAAACATCAGACCTCACTCCACAAGGGCTACAACCACTACTACAGCTTTTTTACGAGGAGTGGCTACCAAAGACATTTTAGAGGCTGCTACTTGGAGCTCCGTGCATACATTTGCCAAGCATTATAATCTACCATTATACTCCAGATCCCGAGCAGGTTTTGTCACTGCTGTTTTGCAAGGGATCTTAACTACACCATAATCTTATTATTACCTCCTCCCCCAGTTTGGCTATGGTATTCTACCCATTTGTTAGGACTGCAGATGCATCCTTGAAGGACATAGTACAGTTTTGTACCTACCATAAATGTAGATGTCCAAGAGGTATGCATCTGCAGTCAGGATTACCCACCCTCCTTCCCCTCTGTGGTACTGCTAGGGTATTTGCCCATCTTGTAGCTAGCTGGGGGAATCTATTATGGTGTATTTGTTTGTATATATGTATATACATGTTTATTTCTATTTGCTCTCTATTGTTTGGAAACATTTGCATTTATCCAAATTTAGCCTTCCTAGAGGGCACCTGGCATCTGGGGCAAGAAACACTGAGGAAAATGGCATCGGCTGATGCCTTTATACCCGCTGAACTGCAGCTATGACGTCGGGTGAAGTGCGACATCAGCCGAGGCCAGACCCAGACTTTGGAATCCGGCCGACCGAAGGGTTGCCTGAGGCCAGGACAACCCGTTTGTTAGGACTGCAGATGCATACCTCTCGGACATCTACATTTATGGTAGGTGCAAAACTGTACTATACGGATGCCCTAGAGGCAGATCTCAGCCCCAAGTTTCGTACAGGTCTAAACAATGGGGTGCTTCTACCTCCAAAACTGGAGAAGACAAGTCACAGCCATACAGGAAACAGTCCCAATGACTTCCCCCTGCCTGCGCCAAGCACTTATCTTCTGGCAGCACCTTTAGGGGGAAAACTAGCACTTTTTTCTCAAAATTGGCACATCATAACCCAGGACAAATGGGTCTTAAACATAGTGTCACAAGGCTACAAGTTTCACTTCCATACCCTGCCAAGGACAAACGGTTGGCCAGACCGCCAAAACATCAATGGGGCAGAGGCACAAAAACAAGTCTCATCCCTCATGGACATGAGGGCCATTCAACAAGTACCGGAGCAACATCAGGGATAAGGATTCTATTCAGGACTGTTCTTGTTACCCAGAAAGGACAAAGCCTGGAGACCAATACTGGACCTATCTATTCTAAACACATATCTGGATATTCCAAAATTCAAAATGTTGACTTTACAGCAGCTTCTGCCCATGTTGGGAAAGAAGGCTTGGCTTGTGACTTTAGATCTAAAAGAGGCATACCTGCATGTCCCAATCAGACAAACATGCAGAAGATACCTCAGATTCAAAGCTAGCTCAATGCACTACCAATTCTCTGCACTGCCCTTTGGCTTATCTACTGCGCCCAGGGTCTTCACAAAGTGCCTGGCACCAGTAATTGCATACTGCAGACAAAGAGGAATACAAATATATCCTTACTTGGAAGACTGCCTCATTCAAGCAGAGAACAAGGACATTCTACTACAGCATGTGGCGTTTGTAAAGAGATTACTACCATGCCTAGGGTACACAGTAAATGAACAGAAATCAAAACTAGTACCCTCTCAAAAGATAATATTCCTGGGTGCAAGCTTAAATACAGCTGCCCAGATGGCTTATCTCATGCCAGACAAACAAAGGCAACTGACTACCTATTTCAAACTGTTGACAACAAAGGCCCAGTTATCTACAAGAAAAATTTTGCAAGCTTTGGGCTTCATGGCATCCTGCATTCTACTAATTCCATATGCAACACTGCATATGAGGAAACTTCAATGGTATCTAAAAAGTGTTTGGACTCAACATTGCCACAGCCTGGAAACAATAGATGTCCTTCAAGGATGCATCTGCAGTCATCACATATGGGTTGTCCTGCCTCAGCCAGCCCTTTGGTCGGCCGGATTCCAAAGTCTGGGTCCGGCGTCTGCTGATGTCGCCCATTCCCCGACGTCACAGCGCCTGGGGTATAAAAGCGTCAGCTGACACCATCTTCCTCAGTCTTTCTTGCCACGTGGTGCCTGAAGCAGAAGCGCAAGTGCCGGTCGGCCAGCTCCTGTAAATTCACTATCCGAAGACTTCAAAAGCTAAGTACCCCATTGGGGACTCTTTCTTGCCTCAGCCGATGTTAGAAAAAGTTAATAATTGTTTAACTTGTGGGAAACAAATACCTCATAAGGATTTCCACTCTTATTGTCTTCCCTGCTTAGGCCCAGACCACGACGTCTCGGCCTGTTCAGCCTGCGCTTCCTTCAACCGACGCACTCTCAGACGTCGGTCGGAGTTCACAGAAGAGTTTTTTGGGGATAGTTTTGCTTACAAAATGCCGTCGGAAACCCCGACATCACATTTAATTAAAAAACGGAAAGACAAGGACCGACACACGCTGTCCGCGGTTTCGGCTGAAACCGCGGCTAGGCCTACCGCGAGTGTTTCGGTCTCGGCTGATACCGAGTCCTTGGAACTTCCGAACCCTGAAATAATTCAACCGACAACCTCGGCCCCGGAGGCTTCTACCGAGTCGGTTACAGAATTGCCTTCTGAAACTGGTGTACTGGAATCATCCGACACCATACCTTTAGACAAAGCTACACCAGCACGTGGTGCAGCCAGGCCTCCTGCATCCATGTCTATTAAGGCCTTCACCAGGGCTAAAGCTGCAAAACACACTAAAGCCATGCTTCCCAGAGTTATTACTCAGGGCCCTTCTTCTAGTTCACAGATTCTAACCTTAGCAGAGGACCTTATCTCATTAATTAGGGGCTCTCAGCCTCTTCCGGACAGGGGCTCCCAACCCCCTCTAGACAAAAGGCCCAGAATGGATCCTCCTGATCCCCTTTCCTCAGAGGAGGCCTCTGTTGGCTCGGATCACTCAGACTACCAGGAGGAGGCTTATTTGGCCTACGAGGATTCAGATGCAGAGGAATCTATTCCCTCGGCCACCCCTCCTGAAGAGCTTTCCTTTGGGGAGACCCTTCACACTATGAGAGAGCATTTCAAATGGCAGGGCCAGGAATATTCTGATTCCAGGAAAAGACTAAGAACTTTTCTTCATTTACCTCAGCATAGACCTTTGGCTATTCCTCCTGTTTTAAATGTGATTGAGGATGTATATTCTGACTCTAGTATGACTCCCGACACTCTGCCTCCGGCCCCTGTTAAGCCCGATAGGTATTACAGGGTCCCGGACACACATAATTTCCTTTATAAGGCCCACTCTGCTGACCCTGAAATTATTTCACAGGGCCCTAAAGGGGTTGCAGCTGTTACTACTAAAAACCCACTCCCTCTGCAAAGGAGTCTAGGGCATTAGAGAGATGGGGTAAAAAAGTGTATACTTCTGCCACTCTTGCTATGAGGGCATTAAATTGTCAGTTTCACATGATACAATATCAAGAGTATTTGTTAGAAGAAATGCATAAGAAATTGTCTTCTTCTGAACCCCTTGACCGTAAATCCCTTCAGGATCTGGTACATAACTCCCAGCAGGTTAGCAACCATTTCTTGCAGTGTGGTTATGATGCATTGGAAGCTTCATGTAGGTCAACAATGACAGGTGTTGTCATACGCAGGCATGCTTGGCTGAAGGAACAATCTCTGCCAGAACATGTTAAAGCTAAGCTTTTGGATGCTCCATTGGAAAAGCAAAAGTTATTTGGTTCCACTGCTCAAGACGTCTTAAAGAAATTTGAAGAAAAGGCAAAATCTGTTCAAACAGTTAAGGATTTTCTTCAAGTCCAAACGCCTAGATTCAGCAGAAACTGGCCTTCCAGGAATTGGTCCTTTCCGGACACAGAAAGATTTCAAAGGGTATGTAACACAATCTCAGCTAGCCTCCAAAGGTCCTCACCACTAAAACAAGTAGATATCGTAGAAGAACACCAGTATGAAGACCACCACGATAATGCAGCAAAAACTTCTTTATTTAGGTACAAACAAGGAAAGAGATGAGCGCTTTCACGTACGGACTGTACGCTTCTTCAGATCTATTTAATTGTAACAGAACTAGTTCCTTATATAGCACAAATAAATGATAAATTGTATCAATTATCCACTTAATATATCAATTTTCTAAATTACAAAATTGATTGCAAAAAGTTGTTGTGACTGTTAGTGTCAGTGCAATACCAAAAAGATTATAAGTAACTGTTTCAACATATAAATAGACTAAAAGTGAGCATAAAAATCTTTCCACATTACATAAAAAGCCTTAACACTTGAATAGATTCTATGTATAATAAGTAAATAAATAAAAACATTGCATATATGACTAGAAAATACCCATATATGTAAGGAATACATATATCAATGTGCAAAAAATGCATTTTTAAAAGACTATGGTCCAGATTCAGGAAGGCTTACACGGAGTTCAAGAGTAGTGTAAGCCTCCGTGTAAGCCTCCTGATTCAGCAACAGCCCAAATCTCCGTGTAAGAGACAGCTAACACGTCTCTTACCGGAGTGCGTGAAATGCTCAATACCTCATTTGCAGCTCCAAGATATGCAAATGAGGTATGTGAGCGATCCAGCTCAAACCAGTCCGTGTAGCGGACGTGTTGCAGAAATGTACTCAGCTGACAACTGAGTACATTTCTGCAAAATTAAAACGGAGCTATGTCAGCTCCAAATAAAGGGTGCATTTGTTATATTAAGCATGCCAATGGCCAAATATGTGGCCATTGGCATGAAAATGTTGCAAAAAGTTATATAACTTTTTTTTTCACGGGATTTGTGTGTTTAACTGTAGCGCACACCAGCATAAGCGGGGTGCGCTACCTAAAACTGAAAACCGAAGCTTATAAGCCCACAATTGTGGGATTTATGTATTACATGAAATGTCAATGGAGGGACTTGCAGAGCAAAACAATATGGCCTCCGTTTAGTGGTTGTCAAGGGGAAGCTCCGTGTAAGATATGTAACTAAGCATTACTAGGCAATCCTATGTAAATGAGGCTTACAATACTGAATCACACTGCCACATAAGTAATGAGCACTTTCTGAGTCGTGTAAGAGTTAGAGAAGGGGAGGAACAGAGTAAGAGGTAGGTGACATCATGGGGAAGGATAGAAAGAAATGTACCAGATTGGAGGGCAATGTAAGGTAAGAGATGACAGACAGACATCAGGGAGGGAGGTGTGTCCCAACAGAACACTGGGAATGTCAAGAAATTGAGGGCATACGCTATCCCTACACTCTAAGTTTCTTGAAATACGTGCATGTTGGCGTGTGCGCGTGTAAGGCAGAGTTCAACATGTGGGAGCGTGTTGCAAACTGTTTACAATGGTTTCTTGTGGCGTGCACGTGTGTAAGGCGGTGTGCGCGTTTTAGCATGAATCAGCCTAGCTAACACCGTGTAAGGATGTGTGCGCGCGTGTAACACCGTGTAGGGATGTGTACACGCGTTTAAGTTACTGTGAGCGTGTTTAAGCCGGTGTGCACATTGCTCCCCCTCAGGAAACAGAGAGGAAATAGGAAACAACCAAAATACAGGGAAACTGCCAGAAGATACTACTAAAGTTAATTGGTGGAAACAATTAGAAGCAGGCAATTACACAGGCAGACTAGAAGCCCAACCCAGCACTTAAAACACAACAAAGAGCAGTGCAGGCCGTTTCTCACAAGAGATACTGCCAGAAACTAAGCTATCAGAGTTGAAACCTGAAAAAAGCTGAACTCAGAGCAGAAATGCTAGGGGCTGCCATAGCTGTTATAATCAGACATAGGCGAATTGCCGAGGGTGGTGATAATGCAGATGCTGACAGACAACCCAGAGTGAGGAGAAGGAGAAGAGTATACAGGCCTAGGGTCACCTACCATGGGTTACATGAGCTGGAGATAGTAGAGCGCTATAGAGTGGACAGAGAGCTCCTGCAGCAGATTGTTGAGCTGTGCAGGCCACCACACACAGAACCAACAGAGGGGAACCCATCCCAGTGGAAACCAAGGTATGTGCTGGCCTAAGAATACTAGCAACAGGTACCTTTCAGAGACCAACTGGCGATATGATGGGGATATCACAGGCATCAGCCTCCAGGGTACTGCACCAGTTCCTGGATGCCATGTCACCACATGTCAGTGATCATATATATGTCCCTAGTGACCGTGAGGTTGTGGCCAGCAATATGCGTCTCTTCCAGCAAATAGCGGGATACCCTGAGGTGCTGGGTGCAATAGACTGCACGCATACGCATCAAGGCACCAGCCGGTGAGCGGGGTAGAGTCTACATTAACCGCAAGGGATACCCCTCCATCAACTGCCAGGTCGTGTGTGATGCCCAGGGCATAATAATGAATGTGTGTGCTGGCTGCCCTGGTAGCTACCACGATTCCCACATCTGGCATCTGACGCAGCTGTACCAATCATTAGCCAATGGGGACTTCCCACAGGGACACGTAGTGGGGATGCTGGTTATGCACTTGAGCCGTGGCTGATGACACCCATCAGAAATGCACACACACCCGAACAGGAACGCCATAATGAGGCACACGCACAAACACGTAATATCATAGAGCGTGTGTTTGGGCTGCTCAAGTCACGGTTCCGGTGTCTGGACACGCCTGGTGGAGCTTTGCAGTACACACCAACTACATGTACCCAAATGATCATGATATGTGCTATGCTACATAATATGATCCTGCGGAAACAGCTGCAGCAGGACCAGCACAGGGCTGGGCCAAACATCCCCACCATTGCCAAGGCCACCACAGGCAGGGGTGACTTGGAGGAGGAACAACCTGACCTTGTCCCAGTAGGCAGAAGGAGGCGTGCCCAGTATGCCCTGGCCTTGGCAAAGAGGCAACGATAGCACATATGCTTGGTCAGTAGGAACACTGGGACTGATACCCACTCTGACTCACTCATACAGTAACAGGGATGCCTAACATGACACAACCTGCTTCCAAATGTACAGGGAGTGTAGTATGTGCATCCAACAGAGGCGGCCCTGCAGCACCATCCGAGGCATGGGAAAGCCCCCCCCCTTAGCAGAGGACCTTATCTCATTAATTAGGGGCTCTCAGCCTCTTCCGGACAGGGCTCCCAACCCCCTCTAGACAAAAGGCCCAGAATGGATCCTCCTGATCCCCTTTCCTCAGAGGAGGCCTCTGTTGGCTCGGATCACTCAGACTACCAGGAGGAGGCTTATTTGGCCTACGAGGATTCAGATGCAGAGGAATCTATTCCCTCGGCCACCCCTCCTGAAGAGCTTTCCTTTGGGGAGACCCTTCACACTATGAGAGAGCATTTCAAATGGCAGGGCCAGGAATATTCTGATTCCAGGAAAAGACTAAGAACTTTTCTTCATTTACCTCAGCATAGACCTTTGGCTATTCCTCCTGTTTTAAATGTGATTGAGGATGTATATTCTGACTCTAGTATGACTCCCGACTCTGCCTCCGGCCCCTGTTAAGCCCGATAGGTATTACAGGGTCCCGGACACACATAATTTCCTTTATAAGGCCCACTCTGCTGACCCTGAAATTATTTCACAGGGCCCTAAAGGGGTTGCAGCTGTTACTACTAAAACCCACTCCCTCTGCAAAGGAGTCTAGGGCATTAGAGAGATGGGGTAAAAAAGTGTATACTTCTGCCACTCTTGCTATGAGGGCATTAAATTGTCAGTTTCACATGATACAATATCAAGAGTATTTTTAGAAGAAATGCATAAGAAATTGTCTTCTTCTGAACCCTTGACCGTAATCCCTTCAGGATCTGGTACATAACTCCCAGCAGGTTAGCAACCATTTCTTGCAGTGTGGTTATGATGCATTGGAAGCTTCATGTAGGTCAACAATGACAGGTGTTGTCACACGAGGCATGCTTGGCTGAAGGAACAATCTCTGCCAGAACATGTTAAAGCTAAGCTTTGGATGCTCCATTGGAAAAGCAAAGTTATTTGGTTCCACTGCTCAAGACGTCTTAAAGAAATTTGAAGAAAAGGCAAAATCTGTTCAAACAGTTAAGGATTTTCTTCAAGTCCAATCGACTAGATTCAGCAGAAACTGGCCTTCCAGGAATTGGTCCTTTCCGACACAGAAAGATTTCAAAGGGTATGTAACACAATCTCAGCTAGCCTCCAAAGGTCCTCACCACTAAAACAAGTAGATATCGTAGAAGAACACCAGTATGAAGACCACCACGATAATGCAGCAAAAACTTCTTTATTTAGGTACAAACAAGGAAAGAGATGAGCGCTTTCACGTACGGACTGTACGCTTCTTCAGATCTATTTAATTGTAACAGAACTAGTTCCTTATATAGCACAAATAAATGATAAATTGTATCAATTATCCACTTAATATATCAATTTTCTAAATTACAAAATTGATTGCAAAAAGTTGTTGTGACTGTTAGTGTCAGTGCAATACCAAAAAGATTATAAGTAACTGTTTCAACATATAAATAGACTAAAAGTGAGCATAAAAATCTTTCCACATTACATAAAAAGCCTTAACACTTGAATAGATTCTATGTATAATAAGTAAATAAATAAAAACATTGCATATATGACTAGAAAATACCCATATATGTAAGGAATACATATATCAATGTGCAAAAAATGCATTTTTAAAAGACTATGGTCCAGATTCAGGAAGGCTTACACGGAGTTCAAGAGTAGTGTAAGCCTCCGTGTAAGCCTCCTGATTCAGCAACAGCCCAAATCTCCGTGTAAGAGACAGCTAACACGTCTCTTACACGGAGTGGGCGTGGAAATGCTCAATACCTCATTTGCAGCTCCAAGATATGCAAATGAGGTATGTGAGCGATCCACGAAGCCCAAACCAGTCCGTGTAACGGATTTAGTTGCAGAAATGTACTCAGCTGACAACTGAGTACATTTCTGCAAATTAAAAACGGAGCTATGTCAGCTCCAAATAAAGGGTGCATTTGTTATATTACATGCCAATGGCCAAATATGTGGCCATTGGCATGAAAGTGTTGCAAAAAAAGTTATATAACTTTTTTTTTTTTCACGGGATTTGTGTGTTTAATCAGAAGCGCACCCGCGCAAACGGGTGCGCTACCTAAAACTGAAAACCGAAGCTTATAAGCCCACAATTGTGGGATTTATGTATTACATGAAATGTCAATGGAGGGACTTGCAGAGCAAAACAATATGGCCTCCGCTTAGTGGTTGTCAAGGGGGAAGCTCTGTAAGATATGTAACTAAGCATTACTAGGCAATCCTATGTAAATGAGGCTTACAATACTGAATCACACTGCCACATAAGTAATGAGCACTTTCTGAGTCGTGTAAGAGTTAGAGAAGGGGAGGAACAGAGTAAGAGGTAGGTGACATCATGGGGAAGGATAGAAAGAAATGTACCAGATTGGAGGGCAATGTAAGGTAAGAGATGACAGACAGACATCAGGGAGGGAGGTGTGTCCCAACAGAACACTGGGAATGTCAAGAAATTGAGGGCATACGCTATCCCTACACTCTAAGTTTCTTGAAATATACGTATGCGCGCTGCAAGGCAGCAAGGCAGGTTCAACATGTGGGAGCGTGTTGCAAACTGTTTACAATGGTTTGCGCGGGCGCACGTGTAAGGCGGTGTGCTTTAGCATGAATCAGCCTAGCTAACACCGCGGTAAGGATGTGTGCGCCGCTGTAACACCGTGTAGGGATGTGTACACGCCGCTTAAGTTACTGTGAGCGTGTTTAAGCCGGTGTGCACATTGCTCCCCTCAGGAAACAGAGAGGAAATAGGAAACAACCAAAATACAGGAAACTGCCAGAAGATACTACTAAAGTTAATTGGTGGAAACAATTAGAAGCAGGCAATTACACAGGCAGACTAGAAGCCCAACCCAGCACTTAAAACACAACAAAGAGCAGTGCAGGCTGTTTCTCACAAGAGATACTGCCAGAAACTAAGCTATCAGAGTTGAAACCTGAAAAAGCTGAACTCAGAGCAGAAATGCTAGGGGCTGCCATAGCTGTTATAATCAGACATAGGCGAATTGCCGAGGGTGGTGATAATGCAGATGCTGACAGACAACCCAGAGTGAGGAGAAGGAGAAGAGTATACAGGCCTAGGGTCACCTACCATGGGTTACATGAGCTGGAGATAGTAGAGCGCTATAGAGTGGACAGAGAGCTCCTGCAGCAGATTGTTGAGCTGTGCAGGCCACGCCTCACACACAGAACCAACAGAGGGGAACCCATCCCAGTGGAAACCAAGGTATGTGCTGGCCTAAGAATACCAGCAACAGGTACCTTTCAGAGACCAACTGGCGATATGATGGGGATATCACAGGCATCAGCCTCCAGGGTACTGCACCAGTTCCTGGATGCCATGTCACCACATGTCAGTGATCATATATATGTCCCTAGTGACCGTGAGGTTGTGGCCAGCAATATGGGGCTCTTCCAGCAAATAGCGGGATACCCTGAGGTGCTGGGTGCAATTGCCTGCACGCACATACGCATCAAGGCACCAGCCGGTGAGCGTGGTAGAGTCTACATTAACCGCAAGGGATACCCCTCCATCAACTGCCAGGTCGTGTGTGATGCCCAGGGCATAATAATGAATGTGTGTGCTGGCTGCCCTGGTAGCTACCACGATTCCCACATCTGGCATCTGACGCAGCTGTACCAATCATTCGCCAATGGGGACTTCCCACACGGACACCTAGTGGGGGATGCTGGTTATGCACTTGAGCCGTGGCTGATGACACCCATCAGAAATGCACACACACCCGAACAGGAACGCCATAATGAGGCACACGCACAAACACGTAATATCATAGAGCGTGTGTTTGGGCTGCTCAAGTCACGGTTCCGGTGGAGCTTTGCAGTACACACCAACTACATGTACCCAAATGATCATGATATGTGCTATGCTACATAATATGATCCTGCGGAAACAGCTGCAGCAGGACCAGCACAGGGCTGGGCCAAACATCCCCCCACCATTGCCAAGGCCACCACAGGCAGGGGGTGACTTGGAGGAGGAACAACCTGACCTTGTCCCAGTAGGCAGAAGGAGGCGTGCCCAGTATGCCCTGGCCTTGGCAAAGAGGCAACGCATAGCACATATGCTTGGTCAGTAGGAACACTGGGACTGATACCCACTCTGACTCACTCATACAGTAACAGGGATGCCTAACATGACACAACCTGCTTCCAAATGTACAGGGAGTGTAGTATGTGCATCCAACAGAGGCGGCCCTGCAGCACCATCCGAGGCATGAATGCCATGTGTTAAGTAATGTAATACCATGTATCATATGCACACCTGAGGACCATGACTAACATCCACCCTCACCAATCATAAACCACAAAAACACAAACCCACCTCATAGCTATCACAAGGGATAGGAACCTAGATGTAATGCTACCCAATGCCAAAGGTATAAACAGCAAGATGTGTGCAGTGTAAATGCACACAGTATAGGGAATGCACATATCAGTGCTGTAATAGAAAACAGGGTCAAAGCGCACATCAGCACCCTGACACTACCAGGGTCACACCTCATACAGTGATGTACATGTGCAAAACATGGAACAAGATACAAAATGAGGGTGACTACCAATAAATGGCATGGATAACCACACACCCCTGTTGTTACCACAACAAGAAGCAACATGCATTAGCCATGGTCAAACACCAATGGCTAAAACTGACTACTACTATATAGCTTGCTGCAGACCACTGTCCTAATAGCAGCAACTGCCCCAGGCCTATGTTCACAGGTTCACAGGTTCATACTAGGCTATCTGCCCTAGGGCATTTATAAGCCTAGACCAGAGTTCCGTGGAGTCTGCCGCACCTTCACTCTGACGGATAATTTGCCCATTATATTGCTGTGCCTCTGACAAGCAGTGATACTGAGGTTATCCCTGGGGCATACCTGCAATCTCCCATCCATTGATTAAGATCTCACTTGAACAAAGCCAGTGAGGTACTCAGCCTCACATGTACCAGGATGTTGTTCCACAGCATAGGGACTCTCTGGTTGAAGAATCTGTCCCTCCAGCACATCCTATTAATATCTGTGTTGAGGTTTAAATCTCCTGCCACTGTAGTTCTGATGGATGTAGAGGTCTCGAGGTGAAGCGTGTACATTAACTCAGGTTTGGACATGGCCTTGGATGTCAGGCACAGGTCACCTCTGAGCAGACAGTAAGTCACGGAATCAAGCTGGAATTCCTCCAGTCGGGCAGCATAAGAAATATGTTTGAGACCCTTTCTCCTCCTGTCGAGGAATCTGTGGGCCCATCCAATTGCCATAGGTGTCGGGTCATATACATGCTGAATGGGGCATTGCACTCAATCAATGGTCCAATGAGTGAAGAGTACAGGCGAACAATCACCTCCCTGGATCTAGATGTGAATCCCTGCATGATGAGGTGGGCAATGTAGAAGTTCTACCTAACTACCCTGGCAACGTGAGTGTCAAACAAAAGGTTACTCTCAACCTGGGTGCCCAGGTCCCTGATAACCTCCTGTGTGCTTAGAGGATTGCCACCTACATGGGAACTAGTGGTAACCTTGTTCTTCCCAAAGGGTATGGCTATGCATTGTTTAGTGTGTAATGTAAGGCCATGGCTCTGGCACCAGTTATCCGTGACTATGACACCCTTCTGAAGGATGTCTGTGTCAGATGGGTGTCCAACTATGGTTCCCAGTCTGCAGTCATCTTCAAACTTTGTCAGCCATAATCCTGCTGTGTTTGCTTGTACTTCTGAAAAGTAGATGCTGAGCAATAGTGGGCCCAGGACTGAGCCCTGTGGGACACCACTTGTGACAGTTGTGGAGTGTGACATGGCACCAGCAAGTCTGAACCTGTCTGTTCTGTCACGTAGCCGGTTTGCAACCCATCCTGTGATGTATGGGTTCACATTTTAGCTGGTGATGTTTTCAATGATACCCAAGTGGGGTATTGTGTTGAAAGCCTTTGCCAGGTCAAGGTAGGCTGTGTGGAGTGCCTGCCCTTGTCAATGGCCTTGGTGTCTGTTATGAAACAGTCAACCAAGTTTAAAAGGCATGATCTGCCCTCAACAAAGCCTAACTGGGTTGGATCTAATGTCTGCAAGTCCCCTATGTCCTCATCTATGACTTCCATTATGATCTTCTCCATAGCTTAGCAGACCCTGCTTGTCAAGCTGATGGGATGGTAGTTTCCGTGGTCGGTGGAGGCACCCCATGTGAAGTGGGTCCACCATTGACATATGCCACTCCTTGGGAACATATCCTGAGTTGAGGCTAAGATCATACAGCTGCCCTGACTGCGGGTTTAATTCTTGAGTGAGTTCATGGAGCACAAAACCAGGGACACCATCTGGTCCCATGGATGCTGCGTCCTTGCCCTTGGATAGAGCAGTTCCCACCTGAGCATTTGAGATGTTTGGGGCTACAATCCTCTTTCATACATCTCTCCAGTTGTGGTGGAGGGGTGGGTGGAGCAATCTGCACTGAACCTGTCAGCCAGTATGTTGGCAATGTCTATAGGTTCAGTGATATTTACAGCATTCTGAGCCTATTCTGAGCATATCTGGGAGTTTCCTCCCAGGTGTGTAACGTATCTATAAAAGGCCTCATTGTTGTCCCGTGAGCCCTTAGTGGGTTTACTCCCAATATTCGCCTTGGATGATTTCATGGGGGAACTCAGTGTTTCACCTATATTGAGCAGGGGTGTCTACCCTTCCACGGATATCGCTCTATCTTGTAGTACCTCCTTCCTTGTGTTGTAGTGCTTGTTTATGGCTGAGGTCCACCACACTGGACGCTTGCCTCTGGTACGAGTCTGTGTTTTGTTTGGGATTGCCTCATCCATGCAGTCTTGAAGGTGCTGGTAGAAGGCAGTTGTAAGTGATACAGTGGCTTGGGTAATGGTGTCTGCTGGCTTCGGGGTTTTGAAAGAGACCACAACAGTCATTAGAAGTGTGTAGTCGGCTTCTGAGAGGTTCTGCACTGTGGTCTTTTCTATCTGGGGTGGAGGTGGGATGTGGACTTCCACTGAGAGTAGGTCATGATCTGATCTCACCAATGATGGGTATACCTCTGGTGTTGAACATTGTGAGCCCATGTTTGTGATGATGAGATCTACTATGTTGTCTCCTCTTGTGGCGATGGTGACTAGTTCTTCCATGGCATGTGAGTGTATGAACTCTAGGAACCTGTGGCTAGAGTGTTGTGGCTGTAGTACTGATCCCAGTCTATATTTGGATAGTTGGGATCACCCAGTGTGATGGTGTTTGCAGGTACATGTATCCCCGCCACTGTTTTCATGAAAGCTCTGTGAGGTACCTGAGTTTCAGAGGATGGCCTGTAACATGCTACAAACTTCAGAGCAGTCTTGCCTATGGTTAATTGCACCCGGATGGTGTACAATGCATCGTGTGTTGCCACCAACCATGAGGTGAGGGTGTC
The DNA here is from genome assembly GCF_019279795.1 of Protopterus annectens. Lineage (NCBI taxonomy): Eukaryota > Metazoa > Chordata > Ceratodontiformes > Protopteridae > Protopterus > Protopterus annectens. The sequence goes on along the minus strand of NC_056743.1, from coordinate 1,141,902,489 downwards.
CTTGATGAATATTGCTATTGCCACCCCTCATAGTGGTAATATGTGTACTGCATAGATACGAAATATTGTGCCTCTGACTTAGTAGTGACACATTATGACCACCTTACATAATTGAATAATGTGACTATGCCTCTGTCCAGTCTGTGCCCCTGTCCACATGCAGCTGTCCAGATGTCTCTTGAAGAGAGTCAGTGAGGTACTCTGTCTAACATGAACTGGGATACTCTGCTAGAGTTTGAGATGCCTCTGAGTTATGACTCTGTCCCTTCAGCATGTCCTATACATGTATGTGCTGAGGTTCAAATCTTTAGCTCCCATGTTTCTGGTGGATGTGGATTGCTTGCAGTGGAGCATGTCTACCAAATCCTGATCGGACATGGTCTTGTATGTCAGGCATAGGTCACCTGTACGTATGTGGTATGACACTGAAAAAGCTTGTTTTAGTTATTCTGGAAGTATATGACATGTGTTGTAGATCCCTGATCGTCATGGTAAGGTACTTGTGGGGTCTCTCCAGCTGCTGCAAGTGCTGGTTGAGGTACATACCAAATGGGGCGTTGTATTCAAGCATTGGCCTGATAAGGGAGAAGTATAGTGGTACAATGACCTCCTATGGTCTGGATGGAATACCCTCCATGATAAGGTGGCCAAGATAGAAAGTATGTCAAACAACTTTGGCAACATGGGTGTCAAATGAGATGTCACTATCTACATGTGTCCCCAGCTGTCTGATTTGTTTCCTGTACTCATTGGGTTGCTGTCTATGTACAGATCTGTGGGTACTGTGTTCCTCCCAAAGGGATGGCTACACATCAGTCGCAGTCAGTTTTAGGCCATGAGTCCAGCACCAGCTATCTGTCAGTGTGACGGCAGTCTGTAGGATGTGTGTGCTGGCTGATGTATTCACTATGGTGCCCAGGTTGCAGTCATCTGTAAACTTTGTCGGCCACAACCCTCCTATGTTTGCTTTCACATCTGAAAAGTAAATACCAAATAAGAGAGGTCCCAGGACACAACCTTGTGGGACACCACTTGTGACTGGCTTTGAACCTGACAAGGCACCTGCAATGTTGACATTATGGGTTCTGTTTCTGAGCCATTTTGCAACCTATGCTGTGACATATGGTGTTATATTTCAGCTGTTGAGCTTGTCTATGATGCCTGAGTGGGGTATTGTGTCAAAGGCCTTAGCCAAGCGCAGGTAGGTTGTGTGGACTGTGTAGCCCTCATCAACGGCTCTACTGACAGTTTCAAAGTAGTCAACTTGGTGCAAAATGCAGGATCTGCACTGTACAAAGCTGAATTGGGTGTGATCAAGGGTCTGTAGGACACCAATGTCTCTGTGTGGAAGCTCCATAATGACCCTTCACAAAGCTTTGCAGACAAGGCTGTTTAAGCTTGTGTGGTGGTAGCTGCCAGGGTCTGTGGAGGCATCTCCTTTGTGGAGTGGGACCACTGTTGCCGTCGCCAGTGTTCAGGTACAGATCCTGTAGCAAGGCTAAGGTTAAATAGGATCTGCATATACAGGTTTATCTCCATCTGTAGTTCACATAGCATGCAACTGGGGATACCATCAGGTCCCATTGATGCTGTGTACTCGCTTTTGCTGACAGTGGCTCTCACATGGACATCCAGGATGACAGTGAGGTTACATACAGCTGTGATAACTATCATGTCTTGGGGGTGAGGGAGGGGGTACATTGCACTGAACTGGTCTGCCAGGGTGTCAGTAATATCTGTCAGGTCCCTGGGATATAAGTTGTTGTGTACCAAATCTGAGCATATATGAGGGTTCCCACCCAGGCTTCAGACATAACTGAAGAAAGCAGTGTGGTTACCTTCATTGTCTGTGGTGATTTATGTCCCCAAGTTGAACTTGGGTGTCTTTATGTGAGAATGTAGCTTTCTACTACTGCTGATCACAGCTGCCTTACATTCTGGAGATGTAGCTGTCTTGCATTAGTATCCTTCATCTGTTATACAGTTTGTTTATGGCTGGGGTCCACCAGACAGGCCACTTTCCCTTGGTGGTGAAGGTGTCATTCTCATTTGTGATTGCATGGTCCATGCTTACACGGAGATGTCCGCAGAAAGTGTCTGTGCAGGAGTCACCATTGTGTGTTGTGGTTTCCACTGGCCCAGTGGGCTTAATGGATACCATCTCAGTCCGAAGAAGTGTGAAGTCAGCTTCTGAGCTGTTTGTCACTATACCCCTGGTATCATACTAGCACTGACACAGGTGTAAACAATTCCCCAGAATCCATCAAACAAAATGGACATGCAGGCTTACAGATGCCCTAGGGGGTAGCCTAGTATGAACCCATTATGATACAGATTGTACAGGACACTACAGATAACCCCAAGGCTGTTGCAAATGATGGTAGTAAGCATGTTGTTGATTCCTGGATATGCTCCGGATCACACCGATATTACAAACAACATACCAGACACACACAGGTATGGCCAACATACATCCTGACATGTGCAGTGCAAACCTCCCCCGCCCATAATGCCAAGTACCTTACCCAGCAGACTGCCTCCCTGACATTATGTCACCCTTACCACAGGGTACGCACTCCAAAGAGCAGTGTACAACAACAGTGGGTGTTCTCAACAAAGGTGTCTCCTGAATGGATAGGAAAACAACCACCACAGAATCATGAGAGGTTTGGTCTGCACAGCTATGGAAAGGACCAGCATGTACCACAGACATAATGATATTGTGGATCTATTGACACCCGACCCTACCCAGTGTGGGTTTATAAAGTGCAGACCCCACCCCTAAACATGTGTGACTCAGTTGAAACAGTACTTGAAGTCAGTGATGAGGGCAATGTGGTCCACACAGTGTAGCCGGACCTTGCAAAGCCTTCTGTACAATACCCTATGTGTTCCAGATAGATTTGCTCACCAGCTGATATATACACCCCAATGTCATGGGAGGGTTGCAAACCAGACCAACGACAGAACTGACATGGTCAGACATGCAGCAGCCATGTCAGACTACAAACCACATATAACAGGCATCCCACAAAGCTTGGTCCTGGGACCTTCACCATCTGGTATATATGCCCCATAGGTACAGGCCAACAAGTAAGGACTGTGCTGGAACATGTTTGTAGAGGACAACAAGCCCCCTGACATATCTGATACACCAGCTGACACAAGCATCCCATAAAAGGGCCACATAGAAACAGACAGCTGGTGCCATAGCCATGTCAGCATGTTAAATGGTGAAAACAGTATAGTCAGCCTCTGTGGATAATCCAGTAAGTGACCACCAATTCCCACATAGGTGTCGCACTCCATGACATTCCTAACATGTAATGCCAGAATGGGGACACAAGGTGATAGATATCCTGCATTGACAGAAATGTGGCTGTAGGGTTAACAGCAACAATCCATATACCAACCTAATCATGAGGGTTATGACATCTAGCTAAGGGAGGTCATTGTGGTTTTGCAGTTATCTTTCAGCAGCATTACAAATGACCACAACAGCGCCTGTGTGGTGTACTCAGCAGATAGATTCAGCAACTGTAAAGTCCACAACAGTACCTCACCAGGAGTATCAAAGAGCTGGAACACATGTAATGTGTCGCCTGATTAAACAGAATGCAGTTACACACACTGCCATGCTGGCCACCCAGACACAAGCTGTGCCTGATGTAGAAAGCCATGTCCAAGCTGTCAGCAATGCACATGCCGCATCTTGTACAATGTGAATGGCAGGAGATATGCACATGAGGGACCTGAACCCCAGCACTGACATACATAGGACAAGCTGTACTGCATTATCCATAACACAGAAGCCACCACCACGCATGAGTAAACTACCAGTACAGGTTATCCATAGAGTCACTCATTTATTCTACTCAACAGGGATCCTAACGAGTGGATGGGAGATGGTAGGTATACCCTGGGTATCAATGTTGTGTCACAGGTAGACAGAGGCACAGTATACAAAACAAGACATATGTCATGCCAAACTGCACTTATGATGTGTTGATGGACAAACACACTATCCAATAACCATTAGAAATGGCCTTGGGCACATCGGTAGTGTTTGCCAATGTACACCCATGTTGTGGAATACACTACTGCAGTTGGTTGAGGCCGTTGTAAGTAGTTCACATCTGAACATAATGCAACATGGTCAGATAGGTTCATAGGTTCATACTAGGCTATCTGCCCCAAGGCAGTTCTAAGCCTAGTCCAGAGTCTGGTTGCGACGCCACCCCTTATAGGGAAACAGTACTGTGCCCATTAGTTTGACGTGCCTGTCTCCAGCAGTGACACAGTGACGATCCCGGGGGTAAACCTATGATTTCCCATCCACAGGTCAGGATACCTCTTGAACAGAGCCAGCAAGGTGCTGTGACTCACATGGACCGTGATTGTATTCCACAGCATAGGGAGTCTCCGAGTGATAAGTCCACCGCTCCAACATGTCCAATGTACATCCCTGCTACGGTGTAAGTCACTTGCACTATTGGTTCAGGTGGATCTGAAGATTTTGAGGTGGAGCATGTCCATTAATCCCTGGTTGGACATGCTTGCATGTCATGCACATGTCACCTCTAAGCAGACAGTATGTGACTGAATAGAGCTGTAGTGTTTCCAATCTGGCAGCATATGACAGATGTTGGAGACCCTTTATCCTTTTGTTGGGGACATTCAGGGTCTCCCACTTGCTGCAGATGTCAGGTGAGATACATCCAGATAAGGCAGTGTACCAGATCACCGGTCCGATAAGTGAAGAGTACAGGGGAACAATGACCCACTAGATCTGGATGTGGATCCCTTCCTGATCATGTGGACAATGTAGAAGGTCCTACTAGCCACTTTAGCAATGTGAGTGTCATCAGAACAGTGACTGTCAACCTGGGTCCCCAGGTCCATGATAACCTTCCCTGTGCTTAGAGGATTGCCACCTATATGGTAGCTTGGGGTTACCTTGCTTTCCATGAAGGGTATGACTACACATGTTTTGCAAGTTGACTTCAGGCCATGGCTCTGGCACCAGCTATCAGTGTCCGTGAGCCCCTTCTGAAGGATATCCGTGTCTGATGCACTGTCCACTATGGCACCCAGTGTGCAGTCATCTGCAAACTTTGTCAGCCAAAGTCCTCCCATGTTGGACTGTACTTCTGAGAAGTAGATAACAAACAATATGGGGCCAAGGACTGAGCCCTGTGTGAGACCACATGTGACTGGCATGGTGTCTGACATAGTGCCAGCAACTCTAACCCTGTGGGTCCTGTCTGTAAGACAGTTTGAAACCTGATCTTGTGACATATGGGTGTACATTTCTGTTGGTAGGGTTTCCTACAATACCTGAGTGGGGTATTGTGTTGAAAGGGTTTTCAAGGGCAAGGTAGGCTCTATGGACTGCCTTTCCCTCATCAATGGCCTTAGTTACTGTTTTGATAATGTCAACCAAGTACAAAAGGCATGACTTGCCCTTGATCAACACAAACTGGGACAGGTACAATGTCTGCATGTCCTCCATATCTTTCTTCATGAGCTCCATTATGATCCTCTCCATAGCTTTGCAGACTACACTTGTTAAGCTTATGGGGCAGTAATTACCAGAGTCCATAGAGGCACTGCCTTTGTGCAGACATGCACAACTGGACCCTAAAGAGGCTGTTGTGCACAGTATGGAAATGTAAATCAGTGATAGGACTAAAGCCCAGGATAATGTCCACCACAGTGAAAGTACTGAACCACTACACTATACAGTACAACAGTGCTAGGTCAGTATGAATGGATGTTAACAATTGTATGCAAAGTATCCCATGCAAAAGCTGCAGGCACAGTATAATCCCTGTTGTGTTCACAGGAAGCATCTGGACAGTAACTACACAACATGTCACAGAACACACAACCTTAAACAGGAGTTATTTGTTGGAGTTCACACTCATCCACAACTGTGATGGGCTGCATAGTTCAACATATGGAAAGCTCACACTGGGCATGCTCACACACTTTGATAAATGAGACATCATTCACACAACATGCCATGGGAAGGCTGAAGTGGGCATGCTCACACACTTAGTTCAAATGTTCCTCTTAACAACTGTGAAAACACACCACAGGATGCACATTCCCCATTCCAAACAATGAAGATGTCAGCACCCTATAAGTAGATCAGTAGAAATGCTACCTCCCAGTAATCCGAATAGCGCGCTCTGCTAATGCGACTGTCTCTAGTGTCATAACATAGTTAGGTAGGGGTTTGAATCCAGCAAGTGGCATGTGTGTGTGTGAATGGGGGTAAGTGTCTGTATAAGTGTGTATGAGAAGCACATCCCTTTTGGCAACTGTGGAAACACACCACACGGAGCTCATTCCACTTTCTAAACACTGATGATGTCAGCACCCTATAAGTAGATCAACTGAAATGAAATCTCCTAGAAATGTGAATAGCGCCCGCTAATGCGTCCGCCTCTAGTATCATAACATAATTAGGTAGGGGTTTGAATCCTGCTACGGGAATGTATGTGTGTTAGTATGAGTGGGGTTTGTGTGTGTGCATAATGCTGTGGAGGGAAGGTGCCTTTTGCCAACTGGGAGAACACACTACAGGGTGCACATCCCTCTTCGTAAACACAGATGATGTCAGCACCCTCTAAGTACAGCATTGGAAAAGATTGCTCCTACTAATGCAAATAGCACACTCTGCTAATGTGTCTGCCTTTAGAGTCATAACACATCTAGGTAGGGGTTTGGACCTTGCAAATGGAATGTATGCTTTACTGTGGGTGGGGTTGGTGTGTGTGCACAATGGCGGGTGGGATGTCTCTTTGCCAAATGGGGCTATGCACTGCAGGGTGCACATTTCCTTAACAAACAGTGATGTTGACAGCACCCTGTACAAACAGAACAACAACACAGAAGGTGTTGTTACCAATGATGCATGTAAGGTTACACTTCAAGTAATGTCCACAAAACAAAGTAGGATAAACAAATGCTCCTTTACTCTATCCAAACAACATGGCAACAGACAACTGACACTACTCAGTATAGTGCTACATGCTACTGTAACATGCAGATGTACCAGAATATACCTAGATAGTGTTTTGAAGCCTGAATGTGGCAAGTGTGTGGATGTGTTATGTTACTGTGTGTGCATTTCCGTATGGAAAACATGTTTGAGATATTGGCAATATTGTTGCAGACAGTTTAGGTGCAGATATCCCCCATTCTCCTACACAAGTGGAATTAGTTATCACAGATGACTGTAACCTCCCTATCCTCTCACATGTCCAGGTGAGGGCCACCCTCAACATTGCAGGACACATAGCATCACTGTTACAGAATGGTATCCCTGGATGTGTGCTACATTCACCCCAGGAGGACATGGCACCACATTACAGACTGATATTACTCCCTGGCCATACTACAGGATGTGTACCTGAAGAGTGCCATACATACACAGTGGTCCCACACCAATGAGGAGTAACCTCTACTGACCCTGGTATGTACTGCATCATATGCACAACTGGCCTTCTGTTCTAAGCTACGGAAGTGTCACGTATGGACAACATGTACAGCAATATTACATATGTGTATATTTCAGGACTATGCACACAAAACCTATCTCATGGACAGAGCTATAGATAGTGAACTATGATACATTTGAGGTGTCACAGTAAACACAGTATTAACCTGCTACTTTGCATTACCTGTGTTTGTGGCAGCTGTTGCTGTGTCAGTGGTGCTTGCTTGCTGCTTGCTGTTTGCTACTCATGGTTTTGCTGCTGGCTGTCTGTATATTTTCTCTTTTCTCTCTCTCTCTCTCTCTCTCTCTTTCTCATTAGGTCTGTGCAATGACTGTATTGCATGAGTGGAGTGTGGGTACTGAATGCTTTTGTAGGTATCTGCATAGGTCCATGTGATGGCCCCTGCACCAATTGTAAGGCAGCATTTGCTAATTGCATGCAGCCAGGTGTGTGTTGATTGCATGTCTCACTGTGATTTCAGGACACTGCTATAAAAGGTATGTGAGATAGGCGAGCCCTTTCAGATTGTAAGGCGTGGACGATGCTGGTATGCTGTTGACAGTGTTCTGTGAGTGTGAAGGTTAGTATGGGAATCCAGTGATTTGGCCATTAAAACTTTGCCTCACATGCTTTGGATGGTACATCTCCTATATTGCCTTTATACTAATTCCTACTATTGACTGTTATATTTATTTTAGCAGAGTGCTTTTGTATGGCTGTCATGGCTTAGTGGTAGGTCATACAGACGAATGTTACCAAGGTCCTGGGTTCGAGACTGGCAGTGGGAATTTATTTTTGTCTCCAGACTTTCAAAATGAGTACAAGACATGTCAATCAAAGTGCCATAAAGGCACTTTTAAGCACTTTAAACCAGGTCTGCACTCATTAGCATGAATGAAGAAGGATGCGTGCCCAGTATGGCTTGGCCTTGGCAAAGAGGCAACGATAGCACATATGCTTGGTCAGTAGGAACACTGGGACTGATACCCGCCTGACTCACTCATACAGTAACAGGGATGCTTAACATGACACAACCTGCTTCCAAACGCACAGGGAGTGTAGTATGTGTATCCGACAGAGGTGGCCCTGCAGCACCACCTGAGGCATGAATGCCATGTGTTAAGTAATGTAATATCATGTACAATATGCACACCTGAGGACCCCAACTAACATCCATATCCACTCATATGACCCTGTGGATACAGCTGCACATCATACAGTGATGTACATGTGCAAACACATGGAACAAGATACAAAATGAGGGTGACTAGCAATACATAGCATGGATAACCACGCACCCATGTTTGTACCACAACAAGAAGCAACATGGAATAGCCATGGTCAAAAACCAATGGCTAAAACTGACTACTACTATATAGCTTGCTGCAGACCACTGTCCTAATAGCAGGAACTGCCCAAGACCTATGTTCACAGGTTCATACTAGACTATCTGCCCTAGGGCATTTATAAGCCCAGAGTTTTGTGGCTTCTGCCACCCGTGCAAGTTGATGGATAATATGCCCATTATTTTGCTGTGCCTCTGTCAAGCAGTGATACTGAGGTTATCCCTGGGGTATACCTGCAATCTCCCATCCATTGGTCACAATCTCACTTGAACAAAGCCAGTGAGGTGCTCAGCCTCACATGTACCAGGATGTTGTTCCACAGCATATGGACTCTCTGGGTGAGGAATCTGTCCCTTCAGCACATCCTATTAATATCTGTGTTGAGGTTTAGGTCTCCTGCCCTTGTAGTTCTGATGGATGTAGAGGTCTTGAGGTGAAGCATGTTCATTAATCCTGGGTTGGACATAGTCTTGTATGTCAGGCACAGGTCACCTCTGAGCAGACAGTGGCGACTGAATACAGCTGGAATTCCTTCAGTCGGGCAGCATAAGAAATATGTTTGAGACCCTTTCACCTCCTGTCGAGGAATATGTGGGCCCATCCAATCTGAATGGGGCATTGTATGCAATCATTGGTCTGATGAGTGATGAGTACAGGGGAACAGTGACCTCCCTTGATCTAGATGTGAATCACTGCATGATGAGGTGGCCAATGTAGAAGGCCTTCCAAACTACCCTGGCAATGTGAGTGTCAAACAAAATGTCACTGTCAATCTGGGTGCCCAGGTCCCTGATAATGTACATTGTGCTTACAGGATTGCCACCTAGATGGGAAGTAGTGGTAACCTTGTTCTTCCTGAAGGGTATGGCTATGCATTGTTTAGTGTGTAATGCAAGGCCATGGCTGTGGCACCAGTTAGCCGTCTCTATGAAACCCTTCTGAAGGATGTCTGTGTCAGATGGGTTTCCAACTATGCTTCCCAGTTTGCAGTCATCTTCAAACTTTGTCAGCCATAATCCTCCTGTGCTTGCTCGTACTTCTGAAAAGTAGATACTGAACAAATGTGGTCCCAGGACTGAGCCCTGTGGGACACCACTTGTCACAGCTCTGGAGTGTGAACTGGCACCAGCAACTTTGACCCTGTGTGTTCCGGTCACTTAGCCAGTTTGCAACCCATGCTGTGATGTATGGGTTCACAATTAAGCTGGTGATGTTTTCAATGATACCTGAGTGGGGTATTGGTTGAAAGCCTTTGCCAGGTCAAGGTAGGCTGTGTGGACTGCCTTGCCCACGCCAATGGCCTGGGTGAGTGTTTTGAGAAAGTCAACCAAGTTTAAAAGGCATGATCTGCCCTTGACAAAGCCAAACTGGATTGGACCCAATGTCTGCAAGTCCCCTATGTCTTCATTTAGAATTCCATTATGATCCTCTCCATAGCCTAGCAGAACAGGCTTGTCAAGGGGATGGGATGGTAGTTTCTGGGGTTGGTGGAGGCACCACCTTTGTGAGGTGGGTCCACCATTGATGTATGCCACTCCTTGGGAACATATCCTGAGGTGAGGCTAAGATTAAACAGCTGCCCTAACTGCGGGTGTAATTACTCATTGAGTTCATGGAGCACACAACCGGGACACCATCAGGTCCCATGGATAAAGTGTTTTCTGCCTTGGATTGAGCAGTTCCCACCCCAGCAGTGGAGATGTTTGGGCGGCTAAAATCCTCTGGTGTGCATACCCCCCCAGTTGGGGGAGGGGGGGGAGAAATCTGCACTGAACCTGTCAGCCAGTATGTTGCCAATGTCTGTAGGTGCAGTGATATCAACATCATTCTGAACTAAGTCTGAGCATATCTGGGAGTTTCCTCCCAGGTTTCAAACATAGGTAAAAAGGCCTCATGATTGTCCCTGGAGTCCTGAGTGGGTTTACTCTCTAAACATGCCTCGGATGATTGTATGCGGGAACCCAGCGTTTTACTCACAATGAGCAGGGGTGTCTTCCCCCATACGGATTACACTCTATCGTGTAGTAGCTCCTTCCTTGTGTTGTACAGCTTGTTTATGGCTAGGGTCCACCAGACTGGATGCTTGCCTGTGGTACAAAGAGTCATCATTATTTTGGATTGCCTGAACCATGCAGTCCTGGAGGTGCTGGTAGAAGGCATTTCTAAGTGATACAGTGGCTTGGGTAATGGTGTCCGCTGGCCTGGGGGCCTTGAAAGAGACCACACCAGTGCTCAGAAATGTGAAGTCGGCATTTGACAAGGTCTTCACCGTTTCCTTTCCCATCTGGGGTGTGGGTGGGATGTGGACTCCCACTGAGAGTAGTCCATGATCTGATCTCACCAATGATGGGTATACATCTGGTGTTGAACAGTGTGACCCCATGTTTGTGATGATGTGTTCTAGTATGTTGCCTCCACTTGAGGGGATTGGGACCAGTTGTTCCATGGCATTTCAGTGTATGAACTCTTGGAACCTTTGTGTTAGAGTGTTGTGGCATGATTAGTGATCCCAGTCTATATGTGGATAGTTGGAATCACCCAGTAGGATGGTGTTTGGAGATACATTTATCCCCTTCAGTGTTTGCAGGATAGCTGTGTGAGGTACCTGAGTTTGAGCGGGTGGCATGTAACATGCTACAAACTGCAGAGCAGTCTTGCCTACGGTCACTGGCACCTGGATGGTCTCCGATGCATAGTGTGTTGCCACCAACCATGAGGTGAGGGTGTCCTTGATGAATATGGACACCCACCATCCTTCTTGTTGTTGTCGGGATGCTGGTGCCGGAATGCATGAGATGAGGTAACACCCGATAGTGCTGGGGTGCTGTCAGAAACTGTGAACCAGGTTTCAGGCACAGCACAGACATCAATGTGCTACATACTGAGAAGGGCATAGAGTGTGTGCAGCTTGAGGTAGAGACCTTGGGCATTGAGCAGCATCAGCCGTAGTGTCTTTCCTTTACTGTGTTCTAGGGTGGTAGGTGTAGAATCCTATTTCCAGTTGTGATTGTATGGTCCATGCTGTCTGACATCTAGGTAAGGGGAGGTCATTCTGGTTTTGCAGTTATCTTTCATCACCAGTAGAAATTACCACAACAGCCCCTGTGGGGTGTACCTCATGCACACACATCCAGCACCTGTAAAGTCCACAACAGTACCTCACCAGGAGTATGACAGAGCTGGAACACATGTAATGTGTAGTCTGATTAAACAGAGTGCAGCTCCACACACTGCCATGATGTCCACCCAGATGCAAGCTGTGCCTGACGAGAAAGCCATGTCCAAGCTGGAATCAATGCACATGCTGCACCTTGTACAATCTGAATGGCAGGTAGCTATGCACATGAGGGAACTGAACCCCAGCACTGACATATATAGGACAGGCTGTACTGCATTATCCAAAACACAGAAGCCACCCCACACATGAGTAAACTAACACTACAGGTTGTCCATAAAGACACTGGTTGAGTCCCTCAACAGGAATCCTAATGAGTGGATGGGAGATGGGAGGTTTACCCTGGGTATCAATGTTATGTCACAGGTAGACAGAGGCACAGTATACTAAACAAGACATATGACATGTCAAACTACGCTTACAATGTGTTGATGGACAAACACATTCTCCGACTAGCATTAGGTCAAGATACCTCTTGAACACAGCCAGCAAGGTGCTCTGCCTCAAATGGACCAGGATTGTATTCCACAGCATAGGGAGTCTCCGAGTGATAACTCCATCCCTACAACATGTCCAACATACATCCCTGCTAAGGTGTCAGTCACCTGCACTAGTGGTTCAGGTGGATCTTCTGAGTCTGAGGTGGAGCATGTCCATTAATCTCTGTTTGGACATGGCCTCGCATGTCAGGCACATGTCACCTCTAAGCAGACGGTATGTGAGTGAATAGAGTGTGAGTGTCTTCAATCTGGCAGCATATGACAGCTGTTGTGGTTCCTTGATCCTTTAGGTGGGGACAGTCAGGGTGTCTCCAATTGCTGCAGATGTTGGGTGAGATACAGCCAGAATAGGGCATTTGACTTGATCACCGGTCTGATAACTGAAGAGTACAGGGAACAATGACCCACTAGATCTGGATGTGAATCCCATCCTTATCAGGTGGGCAATGTAGAAGGTCTTCCTAGCCACTTTAGCAATGTGAGTCTGAGAAGAATGGCGACTGTCAACCTGGGTCCCCAGGTCCGTGATAACCTCCTCTGTGCTTAGAGGATTGCCACCAATATGGTAGCTTGGGGTCACCTTGCTTTTCCTGAAGGGTATGTCTACACATGTTGTGCACTCTGACTTCAGGCCATGGCCCTGGCACCAGCTATCAGTTACTGTGAGTCCCTTCTGAAGGATATCTGTGTGTGATGCACTGTCCACTATGGTGCCCAGTGTGCACTCATCTGCTAACATTGTCATCCAAAGTCCTCCCATGTTGGCCTGTTCTCATGGGAAGTACATGACAAACAATGGTGGCCAAGGACTGAGCCCTGTGTGACACCACCTGTGACCAGCCTGGAGTCTAACATAGTGCCAGCAACTCTAACCCTGTGGGTCCCGTCCCTAAGCCAGTTTGCAACCCATCTTGTGACATATGGGTTTACATTTCAGTTGTGAGGTCTTTCCACAATACCTGAGTGGGGTATTGTGTTGAAAGTGTTAGCAAGGCCAAGGTAGGTTGTATGGACTGCCTTTCCCCAACAATGGCCTAAGTGACCAATTTGAAGATGTCAACCCAGTACAAAAGGCATGATCTGCCCCTGACCAAGCCAAAATGGGATGGGTACAATGTCTGCATGTCCCCTATATCTTTGTTTATGAGCTCAATTATGATCCTCTCCATAGATTTGCAGACTACACTTGTTAAGCTTATGGGGCAGCAATTAACAGGGTCTGTAGAGGCACTGCCTTTGTGCAGATGTGCACAACTGGACCTTAACCAGCCTGTTGTGCACACTATGGAAATGTAAATCAGTGATAGGACTGAAGCCCAGGATACTGACCACCACAGTGAAAGTACTGAAACACTACACTAGACAGTGCTACAGTGTTAGGTCAGTATGAACGGATGTTGACAATTGTGTGCAAAGTATCCCATGCAAAACCTGCAGGCACAGTATACTCCCAGTTTTGTTCACACAAAAAGCATTCCGACAGTAACTACACAACATGGCACAGAACACACAACCATAAAATGGAGGTATTTGTTGAAGGTCACACTCATCCACAAATGTGATGGGCTGCAGAGTTCAACATATGTAAAGCCCACACTGGGCATGCTCACACACTTAGATAAATGAGACATCTTTCACACAACATGCCACAGGAAGGCTGAACTGGGCATGCTCACACACTTGGTCCAAATGTTACCCCTAGCAAATGTGAAAACACACCAGAGGATGGTCGTCCCCTGTCTAGACACTGATCATGTAAGCACCCTATAAGTATATTGGAGACAAGGATTCTCTCAGTAATCCGAATAGCGCCGTGCTAATGCGTCCGCCTCTAGTGTCATAACATAGTTAGGTAGGGGTTTGAATCCAGCAGGTGGCAAGTGTGTGTGAAGGGGTAAGTGTGTGTAAGTGTGTATGAAAGAAACATCCCTTTTGCCAACTGGGAAACACACCACAGGATGATCATTCCACTTTCTAAACTCTGATGATGTCAGCACCCTATAAGTATATCAGGGGAAAGGACTTTCCCCAGTAATGCGAATAGCGCGCCGTGCTAATCGCCCATCTCTAGTGTCATAACATAGTTAGGTAGGGGTTTGAATCCAGCAGGTGGCAAGTGTGTGTGAAGGGGAGTAAGTGTGTATGAAAGGAGCATCCCTTTTGGCAACTGGGAAAACACACCACAGGATGATCATTCCACTTTCTAAACTCTGATGATGTCAGCACCCTATAAGTATATCAGGGGAAAGGACTTTCCCCAGTAATGCGAATAGCTGTGCTAATGCGTCTGTCTCTAGTGTCTTAACATAGTTAGGTAGGGGTTTGAATCCGGCAGAAGACAAGTGTGTGTGAAGGGGGTAAGTGTGTGGGTATGAAAGAAACATCCCTTTTGGCAACTGGGAAAACACACCACAGGATGATCATTCCACTTTCTAAACTCTGATGATGTCAGCACTTATAAGTATATCAGGGAAAGGACTTTCCCCAGTAATGCGAATAGCGCCGTGCTAATGCGTCCATCTCTAGTGTCATAACATAGTTAGGTAGGGGTTTGAATCCAGCAGGTGGCAAGTGTGTGTGAAGGGGAGTAAGTGGGTATGAAAGGAGCATCCCTTTTGGCAACTGGGAAAACACACCACAGGATGATCATTCCACTTTCTAAACTCTGATGATGTCAGCACCCTATAAGTATATCAGGGGAAAGGACTTTCCCCAGTAATGCGAATAGCGCGCCGTGCTAATGCGTCCATCTCTAGTGTCATAACATAGTTAGGTAGGGGTTTGAATCCAGCAGGTGGCAAGTGTGTGTGAAGGGGAGTAAGTGTGTATGAAAGGAGCATCCCTTTTGGCAACTGGGAAAACACACCACAGGATGATCATTCCACTTTCTAAACTCTGATGATGTCAGCACCCTATAAGTATATCAGGGGAAAGGACTTTCCCCAGTAATGCGAATAGCGCGCTGTGCTAATGCGTCCGTCTCTAGTGTCTTAACATAGTTAGGTAGGGGTTTGAATCCGGCACATGACAAGTGTGTGTGTAGGGGGGTAAGTGTGTGGGTATGAAAGAAACATCCCTTTTGGCAACTGGGAAAACACACCACAGGATGATCATTCCACTTTCTAAACTCTGATGATGTCAGCACCCTATAAGTATATCAGGGAAAGGACATTCCCCAGTAATGCTAATAGCGCTGTGCTAATCGTCCATCTCTAGTGTCTTAACATAGTTAGGTAGGGGTTTGAATCCGCAGATGACAAGTGTGTGTGAAGGGGTAAGTGTGTGGGTATGAAAGTAACATCCCTTTTGGCAACTGGGAAAACACACCACAGGATGATCATTCCACTTTCTAAACTCTGATGATGTCAGCACCCTATAAGTATATCAGGGGAAAGGACTTTCCCCAGTAATGCGAATAAGCGCTGTGCTAATGCGTCCGTCTCTAGTGTCTTAACATAGTTAGGTAGGGGTTTGAACCGCACATGACAAGTGTGTGTGTAGGGGGTAAGTGTGTATGATTGATATATCCCTTTGGCAACTGGGAAAACACACTACAGGATGCACATACCCATTTCTAAACGATATCACAATTATGTATGGCTTTTGATTACAGACATGCCATGTGTGTTGTGCACACACAGAATGCCCATGTATGTGGGTTGTCCCTCACAATAATGCATGACATTGATTACACCAGTTATGGCAATGAACACATGATGTATGTGTGTGCCAAATACACATATGTACCTGTGACTTTCAATAGTTACCATGTGTGATGCCTGCCACATGTGAATACATGGTATTTGCACAGGGTAACATTATGACCGTGGTCTTCTGTGCAGATGCTGCATGTGGGATGTGTATATACAGTGTGAGATGTAGATGCTATCAGCCTAGTAGTGAGGGATGCACACCTGGTCTGGGGCATAAGGTCTACATGTTGTTAATGTACAGGAGCTGCATGTTTTCACCTGTTGTGGTAGTGGTAAGACAGTATTCCATAGCAATGCAGTGACTGCATGCTAAGAACCATTCAGCTAGGGTGTTGTAGATACACTTATTCATTAGCATTCAGTAATTTGTCGGAATCCCTGGTGAGGGTCTGATGCTAACCAAGGTCAGGGGTCTACCAGCCTGTGTCACTTGCTCAGTGATCCCTTCCATGTTTCCTATCACGTATCCCAGTGAGCGACATCCCACATCAGCTGTGGTGGCATGGACAATGACTGAGTCATATGTGTCCATGCATCTGACTGACTTGTATGTTGTTGTTACAGTTTGGCCATGTGTTTCCATCTCATACATGTGATGTACATCAATGGGTAGGGATAGGGTTGACTGTGTACATGTGGCAGCTGTGACATTACTACATGACACACATATTCCACAACTGTACCATAGAGGTGACTGACAACTGACCTTTGCACATGCTACCAGAGTATTGAGATTACATTGGTGATTGACAGCACATGGGCCAATGGTGAAAAGAGACATAGGTCCATAGGTTCGTACAGGGATATCTGCCCAGGGCATGTATCCACCTAGCCAGAATGTGCGTGCCTTTCAACATGCATTGTGAATCTGTCTTGCTATGCCCTTTTCCAAGGTTAGTATACTGTGCCTCTTTCTCACAGTGACACATAAGTGATACCCAGGGTAACCCTACAATGTCACATCCAGTCATTAATATCGCTCTTGAGGATAGTCACTGAGTCAGTCCGCCTAACCTCTATTGGGATAATAATCAGGAATGAAGGGTGCCTCTGAGTTGTGAATGTGCCCCTCCACCATGTCCTATGTATATCACTCCTGAAGTTCATGTATTTCCAGCGTGTATCCTGGTGGGATCTGGATATTCTGAGATGCAGCATGGCCATTACGTGAGGGTATGACCTGGCCTTCTATGTAAGGCACAGATTGCCTATGAAGAGGCAGTATGTCACTGAGTAGAGCTGCTGCTACTTTAACCAGTCAGTATGTGGCATCTGTTTGAGCACTTTGATCACCTTGTCGAGGTACATATGTAGTAGCCCCAGTTGCTGCAGGTGTCTGGTAAGGTGCATGCCGACAGGTTCATCATAGTCAATTATGGGCATGATGAGGGATGAGTAAAGGGCACAATGTCCTCCCTGGCCTACATGTGGATCCCATGATGATGTGGCCCATATCACATGCTTACCTAACCACTTTGTCCATGTTGTTGTCAAATGGTAGGATGCTATCAACCTCGTACCCCAAGGTCCATAATTCCTAGGTCTGCACTTACTGGATTAACACATATGTGGTACATTGTGGTCATTTACTGTTTGACAAAGGGGATGACTATACTCTTTCTGTCATTCATGTTGAGGCCATGGCTGTGGCACAAGTCGTGTGTTTGCAAGAGTCCCTTTTGGAGGATGCGTGTGTTAGCTGTTGAGTTGATTATGGTGTTCGGTCTGCAGTCACCTGTGACGTGCTGAGCCACAGTACTTCCATGTTGGCCTGTACCTATGACAAATATATAATGAACATGACAGCCCCTAGGGCTTTGCCTTGTGGGACACCACTTGTACCAGGTTGGAGGCTGACATGGCTCCAGCAATTCTACCACGTGTGTTCTGCCCTTGAGCCACTGTGCAATACCCATAGTGACATAGGGGTTAATATGTACACTGGTGAGCTTCCCTAGAATGCACAAGTGGGGTATTGTATCCAAGGCTTATGCAAGGTCCAGGTAGGCTGTGTGGACCTCCTACCCCTTGACAGTGGCCTTGGTGACTGTTTCAAACAAAGCAAACAGGTTTGATAGGCAGGATTTGCCATTGACAAAGCCAAACTGTGTATGGTGACATGTCTGTAGGTCCACAATATCTAGATATGTGAGGTTCTTGATGATTCTTGCCATAGCTTTGCAGACAAAGCTAGTCAGACATATGGGGCGAGTAGTGTCCAGGATCCGTGACGGCACCACCTGCATGTTGAGGGACCACTGTTGCTGTATGCCACTCTCTGGTCACATATCATGTATTAAGGCTGGGATTGAACAGTGGTGTTATGTCTGGGTGTAGCTCTTCTTGTGGTTCATGTAGGACACAGCCTGGGACACTGTCTGGTCCCATTGATGCAGTGTTTACTGCTTTGGGAAGGGCATCTCTTACCTGAGCATCTGTGATGTCAGGGGGGGAAGCACTGTGATGCGAGACATATGTTCCCTTTTGGTGTGGTGGGGAGAGAAGGCAGCATTGAACCTGTCCACTAGGATGATGGCAATGTCTGTGTGTTTTATATTTTGTGTGACATATTGTATTACCTCTGAGCATATCTGGGTAGTACCACCCAGGTTACTAACATAACTACAGGCAGCCTTGTGATTATCCTCAGTGGCTTGTGGAATCCTCTCTCAAAGATGGCCTTAGACAATCATATGGGTGCCTGTAGTTGTCTTCCAATACTCATCAGTGGTGCCTTCACATTTTGGGAGGTTGTTGTATCATGTAGTGGCGCCATCCTTCTATTGTATAGTGTGTTTATGGCTGGTGTCCGTGCCCAGGACATCTGTCTTTGGAGAATTGGGTCATGCTTTCATATGTGGCTTCATGATCCATGCATTCCTGAATGTGTCCACAGAATGCCTCTATACAGGTATCTGCAGTCTGGTCCATATTTTCAACAGGCCTTGGGCCTTTGAAGGCTTCCACATCATTTATGAGGGGTGTGCACTTGCTTGACATGAGCTGTTGACAGACGTGCGCCACTCCAGACACAGCAAGGGCAGGGTCACAGTCAGCTACCTGTTGGGACATACCTCCCTGGACCACATGGAAAGAGACACAGAGGAGCTGTTACAGCACCCTCTCAAACTCAGGTCTCCCACACAGCCTTCATGCTGACACAGGAGAGTTTAGATTACTCTGCAAACACCATCATACTGGGTGATGCCAGCTACCCAAACATAGACTGTGTACATTACACAGGCCACAATACCCAAACTCTAAGATTCCCATTGATCAGACATTCTTTGGCTATGGAACAGGTAACCAACCTTCCCACAAGACGGGCAGATATACTAGAGCTGATCTTTACAAACATGAGTGAAAACTAATCACCACTGGGAGTATATCCCTCATTGTTGCAATCAAACCATATACTAATCACACTGGTGTTCTGGATCCCCCACATATGCAAACCTCCAACACATCGATGTGTGTGTGGGAAATGTCCCTATTAGCAACCGTGACAGTATCGTACAGGATGCAGATCCCCCTTTTGAAATAGTGATGATGTCAGGACTGTATAACTATATCACCTGTAGTAAAGTCCTCCAGTAATTTGCATAGCGCGCTCTGCTAATGTGTCTTTCTTCAGTGTCATAACGTAGTTAGGTGGGGGTTTGAATCCTGCAAAGGGAATGTATGAGTGTGGTTTATGTGTGTGCACTATGCTGGGAGGGTTAACTGCCTTTTGCCAACTGGGAGAACACACTACAGGGTGCACATCCCTCCTCCTACACACAGATGATGTCAGCACCCTCTAAGTACAGCATTAGTAAACGTTTCTCCAACTACTGCAAATAGCACACTCTGCTAATGTGTCTGTTTCTACTGTCATTGCACAGTTAGGTGTGGGTTTGAACCTTGCAAATGGAAAGTATGTGTTTTACTGTTGGTGGGGTTAGTGTGTGTGCACAATGATGGGGTGGGATGTGGCTTTTGCCACATGGGGCTATGCACTGCAGGGTGGTCATTACCCTTAACAAGCAGTGATGTTGATAGCACCCTATACAAACAAAACAGAAAGTGTTGGTACTGATAACACATGTAAGGTAACACTTGTTCAAGTAATGTCCACAAAACGGAGTAGGATAATAAAACATTTCTTTTATTCTATACAGACAACATGACTACAGACAACTAAGTGCCAGTACTCAGTATAGTGTTACATGCTACTTGAACATGCACATGTACCGAATATACCTAGATAGTGTTCTGAAGCCTGAATGTGGCAAGTGTGTGGATGTGGGATGTGTCTGTGTGTGCATTTCCGTATGGGAAGCATGTTTGCTGTGGCAATCAGGGTACTACAGTACCTGATGCACATTACATCTTCCAACTGATGAGGTTGCCTGCACCCTGTGAGTACAGGTAGAGAAGGGGATGCCAGTAGTAAACAACATAGTGCACTTCTGAAATGTGTACCTGTCATGTATCAACAGCTACTCATGTAGGGTGATAAATAATGGGAATGGCAGGTGAGCGTGTGCATGTGTGTGGGTAGCAGGGTGTGTATAAATGCATGTGTGACAGAACAGATACATGTAGCTGAATCTACATAACAGCACAAGATGCACATTGCCATAGTCAATGTTAGCATGTGATGGTGTGCAGCAGGTACACTTTGTTAAGTAGTATGGGTGCAGATAACAACTGAGGACATTCATACAGTTACTGCAGCAGGACTGATGGGATATACACACATTTATACTGCAACACACAACAGTTACCAACATGTTACTACTTATACACATCTATGTAGTCACCCTGTGCATCAGCAACGTGTTTACCTTTACCTGCACCGATGTTGTAGTATGCAGGAGGTGGCACAGTGTCATCATATGCACAGGGTGTGGGTTAGATATGCCCAAGCCGCCACTGGTAACACCAATTGACATGTGTGTGTATGTGTGTTTGTGAGGGGCAGCAGTACAGGGTGGACCGTTGTTGGTGCAGTGTGTGTGTGTATGTGTTTGCCCTAGGTGTTAGGTTTCTGCATGTGTGTAAGCACACACAGTCCCACATAATGGCTGCCATGTACAGGGTTTTGTGGACAGCCACAGACTGCACCTGTCGGGTCATCCAAATCAGTGTCTGTGGGCACGGACACGGTACCTGTGCCTGGCAGGGGTGCTACGGGCCGTATCCGGTACTAACCCAGACTGGGTACTGTCATCGGAAGCAGGGGTGTGTTGACTGGACACAGTTCCCTGTTGGGACTGTCCAGAGCCACGTGCACGTGGTCTCCTGGGGCGTCTGGATGACAGCACAGACCCAGCATTGCTGGGGCTGGTGCTGGCACTTGAGGCGCGCGAGTGGGCCCGTTGTCGTCCGTGGCCACTGCCAGCTGGTGCTCTTGCTGGCATACGGCCACGTCGACGCCGCAAACGCACACCATCGCCCTGGCCCATGGACATCTGGTTGTGGAGCAGCTGTTGTATGCCCTCACAACGTCTGTCAACGACATCTGTGAAGTTACGGATAGCATTCGCAACATCACGGATGCTGTCTGTCATGGCTATGCGACATGCTCTCATCTCCCTCAGACCCTGTCTGGTGTACCTTTCCATACGTGCCTGTGCCTGCATGACAGTTCTAAACATAGTGGAGGTTGACATACCTCCCTGGGCACGTCGGCCAGAGGCAGTACCGCCCCGGATGCCCCCCCGAGAACCCATGGGCGACTGTCTGCGTGGTACCATTCGAGGCCTCTGCACATGGCTGCCGTGTGAGGATGCATGTGCCACAGGTACCACATTACCCTGATCTATGCCCACTGCTGACTGTCCATCACCTAGGGACAATGGTGATAAAGGATGTAACGGCAGGATGACTGTGCGCATTGACGGGGTTGAAAGCTGTGTACTGTCAATTGGCTGACCAATGGCGGACCCAGACACACCTTCCTGCACCATTACAGACATTTCATCATCATCAGTACCTGGGCACAAGATTCAGGTTCCCTGCTGCAGGTCACCAGAGCAGCACCAGAACCTACGGAGGAAAACATGGAACACAGATTACAGTCTCAATACATATTTGAAAGAGATGAACTTCAATACTAATGCACACATTCAGAAATGGACACATGCACTCATGGACACTAACACACATGCACACTTGGGCACAGGCACACTTGCACACATGCACACCCCACAGTAAACACACACATCAATACCGTGTTACACTACTCAATTTACTACCTGTCGATTACAGTTTTTGTGGACACAGTCACCAGCATGTCTACTACAGAGTTACACTACTCTTCCTAGTTTTATAAATTGTTTTACAGATACTGTTAATAAGACTCACCAGCATGTATGGCCTGCCTCGGTGATACATGGGAGGGACCTGGAAGTGTGAAGAGAGTAATGTCAGTGGGCACATGTGTGCCATTTGTTTTGCACATGATACAGTACAGTAGTACACTAGTTCCCTTATACACATCAGCTGCACATCATGTCTGTATATATATCATGATGACAGATACATACCACATGCACACCTTATGCGTGCATGAAGTAACAGCGTACAGAACAGTCATATGTACATACCAGGAGTTAACTCTAATCTCACCCGTACCTGTCTTCAAACGTCAACTCAAATTGTACTTCCAAAACCACTGGCTTTGTTCTTCTTGGAGTCCAGGCTAATGTCCCTCTCCCTATGCTCTATTCACCTTTAACCCCTCATTGTGCATAGAAACTAGCTTCTACCCTGTTTCTTTCACCTTGATGTCCTTCTATGCTCTGACCTACTTCTCCCATCCCTCCCACCTCCTCTTGACTGTCTTCCTTCTTTCCTCACTTCCCTTCTTGACTCCTGCCTCTTCCATATCATTGTATCTGTCATACTCCTACTTCTCTACCCTTCTGAGCCCTAACTATTTTGTATATGGCTTTTGCCTTATTGCATAACCATTATGCTTTAGGTAGGATTGCTTTGAAACCAACGGTACATTGTGTATGACTATAAACTGTTTGACTTCCTTACATGTATGTTTATTTAATTAACAGGCTGGTGTACAATTCTATTATGTTGGCTGTCTGTATTGACAACTTGTCTGTCTGCCTTTATTACGTTATGTGTGGAGCTTTTCTCCACATGCCTCTACTGAAAATGAACTCATATCCAGCTAGACTATATGGGTCAACAAATGTAAAAGTAATAACAATAAATGAATATGGCATCTTACCTGCACGCTCACTGTCTTGCTGATGTGTGGATCCAACCTCCATCATGATGCATGATGGCAGATGTTGTTCTGGGGCTGGATCCACAACACTTAGCAGTAGCCCCTCCTGTCTGGTGAGGGGATGTGTGGCCACCCCCCCACCTGTGGCAGCCTGTTGCCTGCGGATATCTGCAGCACGCTGGCGGACATTTCTAATCAAATCACTGCAGTGATGTCTCACCTGCTCATATGTCCTATCATGCATGCCAACATCATTTATCCTGCTAACAAGGCTTTGCCACAGTGCAGACCTCTCCTGCTGGTTCTGGGTGGTGCGTGAAAACAGGATGGCATACTCACGCACCAGGCTCTGGTGGATCACGTCATCCTCTGCAGCAGAGTACGGATTTCTCTTAGGTGCCATGTCTATCTGGAAAGGTACACAAACAGGTTATCAGCATAGTATCTCAACAATACATGGTACACATTCTATACAGGAGTGTTAACTTCTACTTATTACTGATTGGTTAAAACCTGATTACAGTGTAGCTATCATTCTATGTCATTTGTACTAAGTACTTGGCCTTCAGACCAGTTATTTTACATTAGGGAGGTTGGTGGCAAGCACTGTGGTGGCAGGACACATATCTTTCATCCATTGAAGTTGGGAACTGCTGATTGTGGGCCCAGTGTACAAGTGTATTACTTCTGGTATGGGCAGTTGTCCTTTAGGCCAGTTATTTAACATTAACGAGGTTTGTGGTCTGCAGTCATGTGTGACAATAGGCTGTACTCTGCCATTCATAGCTGGGGACATCTGGTATCAGGTTTATAGTGCATGCATATCTGAGCTGTATCTTACTGACATTGCTACACCTTGTTTGTTGTAGCAAACACTACATCCAGGCCTCCTGCATCTACCTTTGTTTATATGCTTGTTATCTGTTAGCTTGTTATTTCACTGGTATGCTACTTCCACATAGTACACATCTTTAAAACACATCTGTGACTCACTACTGTTATCTGCATTGCTTACTGTACGTTCTTCCATGTTACACATGACAGCAAGTGACTGCTTGTCATTGTTGCATTTACTTCATTGTGACACATTGCACTTAGGTTACCTGGCATTTGCTCACTGACGCTTTTATGTCAGTCAGCAGTTGTAGGTAATGTCAGTACACCCTCACTCCCCACTGGACCTTGTTTTCAATCATTAGTGATTACAGAGTTCACAATAGTATTCTAGCATGTCCAGAGGTCAGTTGTCAGTTCCTCCTCAGTCCAGCTGGTGAGTGTGGTACTCCAGAGACAATGTTAGAACAGATGCATGTACACAGACAACCCCTCCTCCTAACGACAAATTCAAACTCATGTGAGTGATGCAACCATATACCAGACTGGAGGCTAGGCTCTGTCTACTCAATACCGCCATAACCAGTCACGTGGCAAAGGGGATCACTCACTACACTTCCAGTCTCACGTAGACCTAACACAACAGTGGACCTAACACATGATCACACATGATCATACTTGTAGGCTCAGACCACAGCTCTGCCTATGCAGCAGAGACCTCCTATGCAGACATCCAGGCAACCACTACCACATGAACTAACATGTGCAACACATATCACACAAAGCCAATGTGCTGAACACTCACAGCCATTAACAGTTAACAACACACCTCATACACCTGTACTAGGTGCCTCTATGATCAGGCACACTCACATCACGTTCACCAGGCTTAACGAGGTGAGGGTCACGGTGTGCAGCCTGTCAGGCACTATGACCTGCCACATAACACAAACAGTCAGGTAACCCCAAGGCAGGTACAGGTATGACTCAGTCAATGTCCATGCTGCTGTGAATGGCCTGACACATTCCTCCCTGGACTACATGACATGAGACATTACAGAGCTCTCTGAGCACGTAGCCCAGGACAGTTTGACCCTGACCTTGAGTAGCATCCTACCCTCACCTAGAACAATGCCACAATATCAAGGCACAATTATCCCTTCCAACAATTGACTGACATACTGGTGTCATTCACAGGTGTGCCAATCCCTGCCATCTTGGGGTGGTATGCTTTGCTAGGGACAGCTTGCACCTGTCACCACAGTCCTATTGACATTTGGCGGAGCCTCCTGCTACACCCATTGTGCCTGTATTAGGCAAGGCTCATAAGGCAAACCCACATCCATTTGTATCACAAAGGATGAGGAAGTAAGAGTGATGCTACTCAACACTGGACGTCTAGACCCAAGGATGCACGCACCCAAAACCCTACCTAGCATTATGGACATCGATATCTGTGCAGTAACATGAACCTGTTTCAGGTTTCACAGGAGCACACCAGTACTACCACGTTATAGCTGTTACCATTCTTGTCGGCCACAACACTTGAACAAGGGAGGGGGAGTATCAGTATTCAATGCAGATTCCCACGCCTCCACATTGGTGGCACAGTACAACATAGGTGTTAGGCCATTGAGTACAGTAGACGTAGTTGGGGACCTGGGGAAGAAACATGGTAGCAGTCTGTCATTTGTCTACCACATGGGCAACGTGGATTGACAGACATGTTATATAGCCCAGCTAATCATGACTGATTCACATGTATGGCAGGGGAGGTCATTGTGCCTCTGTACTCATCCATCATCAGGCCTATAATTGCATACAATGCACCTTTTGGGATGTACCTAACCAGACACCTACAGCAACTGGTACAGGACAACAGTACATCATCAAGGGGATGCAATGGCTCACACAGATGTCATATGCTGCCCAGGTAAAGTGAATCCAGCTGGACTCAGTGGCATACTGCCTGTTCAGGGGCAATCTGTGCATGCCATATACAGCCATGTCCTACCTAGCAGTAATGAACGTGATGTACCTCAGGCAATCAGAGTCCCATACAGCCACATGCTCAGGAGAGCTGGACCTCAGCACTGACATACATGGACATGCTGGAGGGGCATATTCCTAACCGAGAGGCTCCCTTCACTCTGTAATGAGCTCACACTACTGGTTAGGCAGAGTCCCTCATTGACTCTCTTCCATAGGAATCTGGATGAGTGGATGGAGATCATAGTTGTACCCCAGGTATCACTTCTATGTCACTGTTAGACAGAGGCGTAGTATACTAAAGTCGGACAAGGGCATAGCAGCATAACTTCTGATTGGGTGGCAAAGACAAACACATTCTACTAGGCTTACCAATGCCCTAGGGCAAATAGCCTAGTATGAACCTATGAACTGTTCATTCTCAACTGTTCGAGCTCATTACAGAGTAAAGGGAGCCTCTCAGTTAGGAATTTGCCCCTCCAGCATGTCCATGTATGTTGTAGTCAGTCGCTTACCGCTTGCTCAGAGGTGACCTTTGCCCAACATACAAGGCCATGTCAGACCCAGATTTGATGAATATGCTTCACCTAAAAATCTAGATCCATCAGAGCCACAAGGCCAGGAGACTTAAACCACCACACGAATATTAATAGGACATGCTGGAGAGATAGATTCATCAACCAAAGACTCCCTATGCTGTGGAACAAAATCACGGTATATGTGAGGCAGAGCACCTCGATGGCCTTGTTCTAGAGAAATCTTGACCAATGGATGGGAGATCGCAGATATACCCCAGGGATTACCTCAGTGTCACTGCTCGACAGAGGCACAGCAAAATAATGGGTATGGTTCCCCATACTAAAGGGGTGGCGTAAGCCACAAAACTATGGGCTAGTCTTGTAAATGCCCTCGGGCAGATAGCCTAGTATGAACCTATGAACATGTGTGTACTGCTATAGTACTTCTGCCATATGTTGCATGTGTGTGTGTTGTGGGGGATGCACAGGTAATGGCCAGATACGTCTGCACAGGTGACACGTGTGACACATTCTGGGTGTTCATCCATACATACTGGATGTGTGCTGCCATCCAACCCTGTGATGTGGACACAAATTACTCAGCCTGGATATACATATCTGAACAACACCACAAGCACAATACACTACCTTGCTATGTATGCATGTGATTACACAGTTATTCAGTAGTTATGACAGTGATGCTATCCATGCAGCCCACTGGGCCAGTGGAAGCCACAACACACACCGCCAGCACATTTGCATATGCTTACCACAGACATCCCACATACTGCATGTACTGTGCACACAGTTATCTAACCCAGAACAACTGCACACCACTTATTAATCCTGTCCAGTGGACTACAGATACAGGCATATTGTATAACAATAGTAGGAGGCTACTGCAGCACAGGGCAGATTCACATGACGGAAGGCATCTGTTGTCTGCAGTGTTAAGATGCTTCACATTCACCAAATGCACAGATATTGCCAACAATTTTGCAGACAGTTTAGGTGCAGGTACCCCCATTGTCCTACACACGTGTTATTACTTATCCCAGATGACTGTAACCTCCCTATCCTCTCACATGTCCAGGTGAGAGCCACCCTCATCATTGCAGAACACATATCATCACTGTTACGGAATGGTATCCCTGGATGTGTGCTACATTCACCCCTGGAGGACATAGCACCACATGACAGACTGATATTAATCCATGGCCATACTACAGGATATGTACCTGAACAGTGCCATACATACACAGTGGTCCCACACCAATGAGGAGGAACCTCTACTGACCCTGGGAACTACTGCATCATATGCAAAACTGGCCTTGTGTTCTAAGCTATGGAAGTGTTAGTTATGGCCCACATGTACAACAATTTTACATATGTTTATATTTCATGACTATCTACACACAACCTATCTCATGGACATACCTATTGATAGTGAACTATGATACATTTGGAGGTGTCACAGTATACACAGGATTAACCTGCTACTTTGCATTACCTGTGTTTGTGGCAGCTTTTGGTGAGTCAGTCGTGCTGCTTGTATTTTGCTGCTGTTGCTGCTGCTGCTGCTGCTGTTTTGCTGCTTGCTGTCAGTATATATTTTTTTCTCTCTCTCTCTCTCTTTCTCATTCGGTTAGTGCAATGACTGTATTGCATGAGTGGAGTGTGGGTACTGAATACTTTTGTAGGTATCTGCATGGATCCATGTGATGGCCTCTGCACCAATTGTAAGGCAGCATTTGCTAATTGCAAGCAGCTGGGTGCATTTAATTGCATGTCTCACTGTGATTTCAGGACACTGCTATAAAAGGGTATGTGAGATAGGCGTTGCCCTTTCAGATTGTAGGGCGTGGACCATGCTGGTATGCTGTTGACAGTGTTCTGTGAGTGTGAAGGTTAGTACATCTCCCATGCTTCATGCTGTGTTGTAGATTCAGGTTGCTGCATTTATCTTGCCTGTTCCCTGTAGTGAGTGTGTATGCATACTGACACCTACAACTATATGTCATATGTATTGCTATATGAATATATATATATATATCTGTGTACATATACATACTTTCATATATGTACATTAGCTGACATTATTGGGTACAAGCTAACAATTAGCAGGGCTGTTTCCATTAACACTACTCTAGTATGGGAATCCAGTAATTGGGACTATAAAAGTCTGCCTGACATGCTTTGGGTAGTAGACATACTATATTGCCTTTATCTTCATTCCTACTATTACATGTTCCACTTATTTAGCACTATATTCCTGTATGAGAGTCATGGCTTAGTGGTAGGTCATACAGACTAGTGTTACAATGGTCTTGTGGTAGGGCCTACTAGTATGCTCATATTCTGCTTTTGGGTTGAGTATAGGGCCTATCAATCACAGTGCTAGAGGCACCTTTAAGCAGTTAAAGGGCTTAGTAGGTCTCACAGGAGCCAGGCTGTGTTGCAGATTCTGGTTGCTGCATATATCTTCACTGTTTCCTGTAGTGAGTGTGTATGGCTACTGAGACCTACGATTATATTTCATATGTATTAATATATATTTATATATATGTATGTGTTGATATACATACCTTCAAATATGTACATTACCTTACATTATTATGTACAAGCTAACAGGTAGCAGGGCTGTTTCTGCTCACACTGAACTAGTATGGGAATCCAGTAATTTGGCCATTAAAACTCTACCAAACATGCTTTGGATAGTACATCTCCTATATTGCCTTTATACTGATTCCTACTATTACATGTTATATTTATTTTAGCAGTGTGCTCTTCCACAGCAGGCATGGCTTAGTGGTAGGTCAAACAGACTAATGTTACCTAGGTCCTGGTTTCAAGACTGACAGTGGGAATTTTTTACTTTGCAAACTTTCAAACTGAGTACAGGACCTGTCAATCGAAGTGTTGAGGCAGTTAGAAGGGTGAGTAGGTCACACAGGGGTCAGGCTGTGTTGCAGATTCAGGTTGCAGCAATTATGTTAACTTTTTCCTGTAGTGAGTGTGTATGGCTACTGAGACCTACGATTATATTTCATATGTATTAATATATATTTATATATATGTATGTGTAGATATACATACCTTCACATATGTACATTACCTTACATTATTATGTACAAGCTAACAGGTAGCAGTGCTGTTTCTGCTCACACTGAACTAGTATGGGAATCCAGTAATTTGGCCATTAAAACTCTACCAAACATGCTTTGGATAGTACATCTCCTATATTACCTTTATACTGATTCCTACTATTACATGTTATATTTATTTTAGCAGTTTGTTCTTGTAAAGCAGGCATGGCTTAGTGGTAGGTCATACGGACTAATGTTACCAAGGTCCTGGGTTCGAGACTGACAGTGGGAATTTATTTTTCTTAGCAAACTTTGGAACTGAGTACAGGACCTGTCAATCAAAGTGCCATAAAGGCACTTTTAAGCACTTTAAACCAGGTCTGCGCTCGTTTGCTGAGCTCACGACATGACTGGCGGTGAGCTCCGCTAACACAAGCAAGACACCAGCTATTTTCTTTGAAAGAAAAGAAAAAGGGGTGACAGGAAAGTGGTGAAAAGGGGTCACAAAGAGGGTAAGACAGTAGGGAAAGAAGCGTGGGATTTGCAGGAAGGGTGTAGGTAAGGCCCATAGATGCCCATGTCTTTTGCAGCAACAGCTGTATATTTCTATGTATTTTGGTGAGACATTTGAAACCTTCCACCTCTGAGAGAGGTGTCAGGACAACATTAATATTTGTTGTACAGCCAATTGTAATTAACAGTTTAGATGTCCAGCGGACATGTCTGCACATGGACAGCTATGTATGGGGCGTAATTTTTTTGTGGGACAGAGTGCCCTTTTTTTTTTTTTTTTTACAGGTGAGAGTGGTATGACAGGTGAAGGAAGTCGGTAAAGCTGGGGAGGTAGGTTGGGTAGGTTAACAGACAAGACAGACAAGACGCATACAGGGACGGTGTATGACACACGTGGGGGGGTTACACAATTGACGGCGACGCAGGTTGGGATATCTGAGATGCACGAGCCCACAGATGGCAACAGTGGAACTGATATCCCCACCCATAGGCAGTTGCCACTGTTCCTTCACAGCCCAGGACGGGGCTGTGCTGGGGGCTGTGTTGGCGGGGCAACGGCCGGGGCCGTTAGCTGTGCCACACGAGCCTCGAGCTGGCGTAGGGGTCCAAGAACAGTGTCTTGGATCTCCCTACGCACCACAGACCGGACACCGCGGAGGGTGAGTGGACGAACCCCTCCGGCCACACTTGCAGAGGGGGGACGGGCCCCATCCCCTGCAGCGCTTCCACCCGAAGGTGGCACAGGGCCACCGGAGGGGGGTCCGGCCTGGGCACTAGTGCCAGGTGCAGTCACCAGCTGAGGTGGGAGAGGTGGGTCCGCTGGGACCTGCCTTCCCAAGCGTTCTAGGTTTGTGAGTAGTTATGTTAGTTTGGGTTAGTGGCATTTTATTCCATTCAGATTAGTTGTAACAGCATGCATTGGTATTCCCATCAAACAAACACCCAGATATGGACACCATTGAACAAGGGGCATATCAATATCACATGCATTATTTGAACAGCAAAACACAGTCAAACGACATGCAGGGTTGATTAATGGCAACAGGCCATCGTATTTGCAGGTATAAACAGGGCACATGCACGAACAGACATGCATATATGTTTGGAACGGACAAATGTCCATGATTAATGAAATGTTCACATACCATTATTTAGTGGATGTTGTTATATGGAATTACAGGGTTGGGTGGGGATAGAAAGTGATGACACATTCATATGTTAAACATTAATTCACATTTATCATAGATACACAATTAAGTTGAGGCTGATGTTTCAAAATAATCTTTATTTGACTGTCATGCTACACCTGTTACACATACATCACTATCCTACTTATTTTGAATTTGATCAGATACATCATCCTGCTACACTTTGATGACAGGACAGGGGACAACTATGGCTGTTTAGTCTGTCAGATAATCATTCATTCTATCTGCAAATTGTTTACTGTTATCACCATATACAGATTTTGAGCTAGACATTCAGATTCAGACACACTGAAATCAGTTTGGGATGTTAATTTGTACTTCCCACATGCATTTAGTTCTGTAAAAACACACTGAGGCTTATATATTCAGGGGTTATTACTACTTTCTTTATTCATACATGAGCCTTTCTGTCACTCTCACACATTCTGCAACTTCACAGTTCAGGTTGGTACTTCTAGGCTTTGTTCACATATTAGACCTTTGGTGATTCAAACACTTTCCAACAGCCTCACTTCTGTCATGATTCAGCATTTCAACAGGGGATATATCTGACATGTGACTACCTCAGATTCTGAAGCTGTACTCTTGAGACTATACTGCAGGTTACAGTATATTTAATTAATGATGGGACATCTGTATTACAGCACTGTTTAATCCTATCAATTATATTTCCAGTTACACTTGCATACTGATGAACTTGTTGCAGCCATACCTGCAGACGTTCAATTCCTGATTGCACATTATATTACTTTTAATCAATACACTGCACTGTTCTGATACATGGTACATAATAATATTTATTTACAAGTACTGGGTGGGGTTACTAACCTGCATGGTGGCGCAGCGCACCAGCCTTCTGGCGTGCATCTCGACATTCGCAGAGCGGACACCTGCAGCTGTAATACAAAGGGAATAATATTGGACTACACATCTCCATGGTATCAGCTGGTTGAAATCCTTACATACATGTGTAAAATGTGACTTACTCAGTAGTGGGGCGTTGGGCATTTGCCGGGCCTCCTGGATCCAACGGTTCAATTGGTCCTGCTTGCGTCTCTTCAGGTCCGCATGGTGGTGACGGACCTGCTCACCAGTGCGTGGAATGCCAGTAGCACTGGTCAGCTCACGAGCCAACTGGTCCCACGCCTCAGCCCTATATACTCCCCATGAGACCTGGCCCTGCATGAGTTGGGCCTCGTGATTATGGACAAGGAGCCAGACCATGTATCTGGACTCCTCAACGCCCCAACGCTGTGCTCGAAAGCAACGTCCCTCACCTACTCCACTCATGCTGACTGCAAGTCTGTTCTACAATCAGTTATGCTGTGTATTCCCCCTATGGGGCTTATATATGCCGCTTTTCCGCACATTTCTCTGATTGGCCGTTTTGGAATTGTATCTACTTCACTGAAAATGCTTTCTCATGCTCCATTCTGGGTTTTATCCCATATATATGCTATTTCTGCTTTTCTAGGTATTGCTGTCATGGCTTGGTGGTTTAGTTCCTTGACTCTAGTGCATGGTATCCTGTGTTCGAATCTGGCAACTGCTTTTTGCTTTTCCTGACAGAAATGAGTTGAAGACCTGTCAATCAAACATGCCAAAAGCACTTTTAAGCACTTTAAACCTGGTCTGCGCTCGTTTGCGCGGAGGTAACGCATGCGCACTGGCGGGAATACACAGCACTGGCAGTTAGCTTGTGGGAGCGGCGCGCAAACGGTGTGCGCTGGGATAAATCTTAATTGGCTAGTGACACACATGTTCAGCTAATTGCACACAGTTTCAGCCTGTTTATCCGCTGCTTGGCAACGGGCACGCAGTTTGCAGCTTTTTAAACACTACTCGGCTACGGGCACTCTGTCTCACGGCAGCTTAGCTATCAGTACATTTTTGACTATTTTTATTCTTATGTTACTTCAAAATATATGCTCTGTTTCATTCCATTTTACAAAAGGGAATACATTTACATTTGTACAATACTGTCTGGGGGCTTTTTAGTGCTTATTTACAAAAATAACTAAAAGGTTGTTGTAGGGGCTCGAACCCTGCCTGCCTACTCATAGGGCGGGTACTCTACCACTAAGCTATTATTTCTTGGCTTACTTTGCATATTTAGTTCTTATATCCTTTTCCCCTGACTGCTAAATGTGATTGCGCTAGTAGCACACCCGCGCACACAGTAGCAAACATTTACGGGGTTTAACAAAAAAAAAAAGGTTTTCATTTACTTTTATGACATCTCTTCACTTTATACACTGATGGCCAGTCGGGGCATGTGTTGTATAGTGTGTTTATTCACATTTTCATGGCCTTTCTCGTGGCTGTTTACTTTCAGCCATTCTAGTTTTCCGGGGGCGTGTCCACTTGCAGAGCTTAGCCTACAGACACGCCCCCTACTCTCTTACACGGACCGTGTAAGAGTTACTGGTGTGATTCAGCATGCCTCATGCACCTCATGCATATGCATGACATGCTGACATCACACAGTTTAACTGCAGCCTCCGTGTAAGAGTTATAACTGTTACACGGAGGCTTCCTGAATCTGGCCCTATGTTATAGCAGCCAAAATGTAGCTCTCTATCTGAATAAAACAAATGAAACTGTCAGGGTTGGCTTAGCACTTCTATCTATT
The DNA here is from genome assembly GCF_019279795.1 of Protopterus annectens. Lineage (NCBI taxonomy): Eukaryota > Metazoa > Chordata > Ceratodontiformes > Protopteridae > Protopterus > Protopterus annectens. Next base: position 1,141,868,233 of record NC_056743.1, on the reverse strand, counting down.
TTAACAGATTAATAGATTAATAAGATGGAATTGTGCATATTTAACTAACAGGAGGCTAAAATATAAATATTTATTTTATTTAAAAGTTAAAATCCTAAGAATATGGAATATAAATAACATAAAAACTCTAAAAAATGTATCTGTATAATGTATAAAGGAGATATATTATTTGTAGAAGCATGTATATATATTATAATGTTTATAATATTTATGTATGACTAAAATCTAAAAGGTCTGAATAATCAATATTAGAATAAACATATGAATAAATAATGAGTCTAAATAAAGCATACAAAAATATATTTATTTCGATGTAGATAATATTAATTATAATATATATAGATGAATTTATAAAATATATGTTCTTAATAGAAAATGTGTTAAATATGTTAAAAAATATATATTTAGACATGGGAATCATAATTAATATATTTTAAAAGAAGTAGTAATTAAACTTCAAAAATAGTGCAGATATAGATGTGTAGATGATAATAGATCATGTCTTGAACACAAGGATTTATTATAAGGATTATTATTTCAAAGGGGCAGGAACAGGTGTGCCAGAGGTAGAGGGCAAGCTAGGGGCTCCTACAGAGGCCGTCAATGGCAACCTCCAATCCAGACAGGCAGTTCAGGACCTGCAACTGCTGCACAAGGACAAACTCAATGACTTTGCTTGAACTCTGCCAACCAGGGCTCAATTAGAAGCACCTTTGGGCGGAAAGCTTTCTTTATTCTCAAGAAATTGGCACAACATTACAAGAAACAAATGGACACTCCAAATAATAGACAACGTATACAGGTTCCATTTCCACACATTGCCAAAAAGAAAAGGCATGCCAGGTCTGCCACCAAATCAAAGGGCAGAGGCTTTGAAACAAATCTCAAATTTACTAGAAATGAAAGCCATAGAAAAAGTTCCTATTTCAGAACAAGGCCAAGGATTTTACTCTAGGCTATTCCTTGTTCCAAGAAAAGAGCATCAATGGAGACCAATTCTCGACTTGTCCGTACTGAATACTTATCTCATTGTGCCAAAATTCAAAATGCTGACTCTACAGCAACTCCTTCCCATGCTGGGCAAGGGGTCTTGGCTGGTTACTCTAGACCTCAAGGAGGCATACATGCATGTCCCTATCAGACAAAGTTGCAGAAGATACCTCAGATTTCTTGCAGGGTCAGAGCATTATCAATTCTCAGCATTGCCCTTTGGCTTATCCACTGCGCCCAGAGTATTCACGAAATGCCTGGCATCAGTAATAGCACACTGCAGACTCCAGGGGATTCAAATCTACCTATATCTGGACGCCTGCCTTGTACAAGCGGACAACCAGCAAACTTTGATAAAGGACTTAAATTATGCCATCAATCTTCTGCAGGCCTTGGGATATACAGTCAACATGCACAAATCAAGACTTGTTCCATCCCAAAGAATAACCTTTCTGGGTGCAGATCTAGATACAACCACCCAAATGGCTTATCTCACAGAAGAAAAACAAAGTCAACTACCGGATTACTTCAAGAATCTGACAAGACAAACCCAACTGACTGCAAGGAAAATCCTGCAGGCCCTGGGTTACATGGCATCCTGTATTCTTTTGATTCCACAAGCAAGGCTACATATGAGAAAGCTACAGTGGTACCTAAGGAGTTTATGGACTCAGCACAGTCACAGTTTGGAAACTTTAATCCCACTCATTCCATGCCTTCACAAGGAATTTCTGTGGTGGGCTCAGGCCAGCCAGTCCAACAGAGGGTTGCCCTTCACAAAGCCAAAAACCTCCCAAACTATCACAACAGACGCTTCAGACCTAGGTTGGGGAGCACACATGGAGGGCAGAGGTATCCAAGGACAGTGGTCACGAAAGGAGCTACGCATGCACATAAATCAAAAAGAAATGCTAGCAGTGATGCATGCAATCGAGGCCTTCAAACTATTTCTGCATCATGGCCATCTACTAATGAGGACAGACAACACCACAGTTATGTGGTACATAAACAAACAAGGAGTTACCCATTCTTACCCTCTTTGCAGACTGGCAATGAATCTATGGGATCTTTCCTTGAAACTCAATATACAGCTACAAGCTCAGTTTGTGCCAGGAAAGGACAATACACTGGCGGACAGCCTAAGCAGAAATATCATGGATGCACATGAATGGATGTTGCACCCAGACATTTTTCAACTGATAACACAATCTTGGGGGAGCCCGGACATAGATCTATTTGCATCCCCCCACAATCATCAACTGAAGAAATTCTGCTCAAGGACATACCACCCACAAGCATGGAAAGTGGACGCCCTCTCTTTCAGCTGGAGAAAACTGAGAGTGTATGCATTTCCTCCTATTCCATTAATGACCAAGGTGTTACTGAAGATCAGGGCAGAGCAGCCAAAAGTGATTCTGATAGCTCCGGACTGGCCAAGACAGCACTGGTACCCACTGCTAAGGCGCATGTCACGTACAAAACCATGGCCCCTACCTCTATGGCCACTTCTACTGACACAGCACAGATACAAAACTCTACATGCCAACCTGAAAACATTGCAACTAACAGCTTGGAGAATACCTTGACTCCTCAGGATAAGCAATCCAAGAGAGTGAAGAATGTTATTATGGAAGCTCGCCGCCCTTCCACAAGGAAGACATATTCAGCAAAATGGAAAAGATTTCTCATCTGGAACACCACAAAGGGCCTAGATGTGACAATGATGAACATGGCACATATCCTGGAATATTTGGCAGAAATGTTCCACAATGGGCTGTCTTACTCTTCCATTAAGATTCATGCTTCAGCAATTTCAGCAGAGTACAATACTGATCCACCTGTTTTTTCTCATCCTCTCCTAAGACGGTTTCTAAGAGGAATTAAAAACATCAAACCTCCTAGGAAACCACCTCTACCTGCATGGGATCTCAACTACGTGTTTGGAAAAACTAACACTGCCTCCATTTGAACCAGCAGCATCTGCAGATCTACAGTACCTTTAATGGAAGACTGCTTTCCTTCTGGCAATAACCTCAGCAAGAAGGGTCTCGGAATTGCAGGCCCTGATGGCAATTCAGCCATTCATTATTTTTCACAAGGACAGTTTCATTAAGAACTAATCCTACTTTTATGCCAAAGGTGGTATCCAGGGTTTCATTGAATCAAGCCATTCACTTACCTACCTTCTTCCCAAATCCACAAAACAAAGGGGAGAAACTACTGCACACCCTGGACATTCACAGACAGTTGCGCTACTACTTGGACAGAACTAAAGGTTTCAGGAAAACTGACCAGCTGCTAGTAGCATATGCTGCTGGTACCCAAGGAAAAGTAATTTCCAAACAGACAATTTCAAAATGGATAGGAAATTGCATCCGCTTTTGTTACTCATTTCATGGAAAGACTGTACCAGCTAACATTAGACCTCATTCTACGAGAGCCACAGCCACCTCCACAGCCTTCTTAAGAGGGTGGCTACAAAAGACATTTTAGAAGCTGCCACATGGAGCTCTGTGCATACATTTGCCAAGCATTACAATTTACCTTTATATTCCAGATCCAGAGCAGGCTTTGCTACGGCTGTCCTGCAGGGTCTCTTAGCTACACCATCCTTTTCCTAGTACCTCCACCCCCAGATTGGCTATGGTATTCTACCCATATGTGATGACTGCAGATGCATCCTTGAAGGACATAGTACAGTTTTGTACCTACCATAAATGTAGATGTCCGATAGGTATGCATCTGCAGTCACGTTTACCCTCCCTCCTTCCCCTCTGTGGTATTCCTAGGGTGCTTACCTCTCTATTAGCTAGCTGGGGGGATCTATTATGGTGTATTTGTTTTATTACATGTGTGTGTATATATATATATATATATATATATATATATATATATATATATGTATGTATATATATATATATATATATTTGCAAATGTTTGGATTTTTTATTGCATTTTTCCAAATTTAGCCTTCCTCGAGGGCACCTGGCATCTGGGGCAAGAAAAACTGAGGAAGATGGCGTCGGCTGACGCTTTTATACCCCAGGTGCTGTGACGTCGGGGAAAGGGCGACATCAGCCGACGCCGGACCCAGACTTTGGAATCCGGCCGACCGAAGGGCTGCCTGAGGCAGGACAACCCATATGTGATGACTGCAGATGCATACCTATCGGACATCTACATTTATGGTAGGTACAAAACTGTACTTTACTTTCATTCCCTGCCTGCAACAGGAGTTTCAATGGTGGGCGAAGGCCTGTCACCAGAACAAGGGACAGCCATTGACTCTACCCCCTGTCACACAGACTTTAACAACGGATGCATCGGATTATGCCTGGGAAGCCCATATAACCGGAAGATGTATTCAAGGCACATGGTCCAAAAACCAAATGCATCTACATATCAATCAAAAAGAGATGCTAGCTGTTCAAAATGCTCTGACAGCCTTCAAGGACCTACTTCATCCGGGACAACTACTGATAATGACGGACAATACCACGGTCATGTGGTATATAAACAAGCCGGGAGGCACTCATTCTTACCCCCTTTGCAGACTAGCCATGACTTTGTGGGACACAGCATTGACTTACCAAGTACATCTGCAGGCACAATTCCTGCCAGGAAAGGTAAATACTCTGGCAGATGAGCTAAACAGAAACCTCATGGATCCCCACAAGTGGAAATTGGATCCACAAGTCTTCAGCATGGTAACAAGGAAATGGGGATGCCCGGACATAGATCTGTTTGCCTCGACTCACAACTGCCAACTGAAGAGATTCTGCACAAGGATTTATCACAGACAAGCATGGAAAGTGGATGCCCTATCTTTCAGCTGGAAAACCTTAACAGTATATGCCTTTCCTCCTCTGCCTCTCCTCCCCAAGGTACTCCTAAAGGTCAGACAGGAGAAGCCAAAAATGATACTGATTGCCCCAGACTGGCCACACCAGTACTGGTATCCAATCCTAAGGAACTTGTCTCAATGCCCAGCCTGGAACTTACCTCAAGTGCCTCATCTACTGTCCCAGCAGAACAATCGGATCCTGCACAGCCAACTCAAGACCTTAAATCTGGCAGCATGGAGGATAATGTAGTCATACAAAGCACACCTTTCACTAAAGCGGTGATGGATGTCATTTTGGAGGCCTAGTACTAGAAAATCCTATGCTGGAAAATGGAAGAGATTCTGTGCTTGGAACCAGGCACAAGGAATTGACACAGATGTAGCAAACATTCCTCAGATTTTGCAATACTTGACTGAGATGCTGGACAAAGGCCTATCCTTTTCATCTATAAAAATTCATGCCTCTGCCATTTTGGTTCATTACAATACAGAGCCACCAATCTTTTCTCATCCTTCATTAAGGCAGTACCTCAGAGGGGCCAAAAATTTAAGTTTTCCACGGAGATCACCATTACCTGCATGGGACCTCAATTATGTCTTGGAAAAACTCACCCTGTCTCCTTTTCAGCCAGCCGCTACAGCTGATATAAAGTTTTTATCTTGGAAAACAGCTCTGCTCCTAGCAATAACTTCTGCAAGACGAGTTTCAGAGCTACAGGCACTCATGGCTGTGGAACCTTTTGTCATTTTTTATCCAGACAGGGTTTCTCTGAGGACAAACTCGACATTCATGTTTAAGGTAGTGTCCAGTGTGGCCCTTAACCAAGCTATTCATCTGCCTACCTTTTATCCAAACCCACAGAATAAGGGGGAGAGAATTCTGCATTCTTTGGTCATACACAGACAGCTACGCTTCTATTTGAACAGAACCAAAGCTTTCAGAAAGACAGAGCAATTACTGGTGGCATACGCTGCAGGATCACAAGGAAAGGCTATCTCAAAGCAGACTATTTCAAAGTGGATAGGCCATTGCATTCCTTTCTGCTATTCACAATATGGCAAGCCAGTACCTAAGGGCATTAGGCCACATGCAACCAGAGCAGCTGCCACTTCAGCAGCCTTCCTCAGGGGAGTACCAACCAAAGACATTTTAGAGGCTGCTGCTTGGAGTTCAGTGCACACCTTCACAAAGCACTATCACTTACCACTCTACTCTAAATCCAGGGCAGGCTTTGCCACTGCAGTTCTGCAGGGCCTAATAGCCATTCCCAATGCTATTTAGCTCCAGCCTCCCAACCTTAGCTTTGGGATTCAACCCAATTGTAATGACTGCAACAGTGAAACACGAAGAACATAGTACATTTGTGTACACATACCATAAATGTAGATGTTCGAGTGTATTCACTGTTGCAGTCCAGGTTACCCACCCACCATCCCCCATTTCTTTGCTGGAAGGTTGGGAGGGTGGCCTAACAGTTAAGGTGTTCACCTTACAAACACAAGGTGCGGGGTTTGAGTCTCACAAGGGATAATTGGCTAAGCTTAAAATGGCTCGTAAGGGCAGTTAGCTTAGTACTAATCTGTGAACCTGTGAACTTATCTGTACTTCTCTATTCTGTACAAGATATGTGGTGTATTTGCTTGTAGATGAAGGCAAAATATATACTTTGGTGCATGCATGTTTTATTGACATATTTTTAGCCTACCCTTTTGGGGGCACCTGACATCTGGGGCAAGAAAAACTGAAGAAAATGGTGTTGGCTGCATCTTTTATACCCCTGGCGCACTGACGTCAGGGAAGAGGTGACAGCAACCGACGCCGGACCTAGACTTTGGAATTCAGGCCGACTGAGGGTAGCCTGCCAGCAGGATACTCCAATTGTAATGACTGCAACAGTGAATACACTCCAACATCTACAGTTATGGTAAGTGTACACAATCGTACTTTATCTGTAGCCAGGCTCTCTGATGCAAGCACCATCATCCCCTGACTGTCTTCAAAGGAGGACAATTGGGCCTCCTTTCCAGAGCACTGAAAAGGTTTACCAAAGAAAGAATCTCTGTACCCTTGGTTCTGTGGCCCCATCTGCCACGAGGGTGGCATCTCCCATTAGAATTCCACCCTCTGCACCTGGGGGAACCACCACCACTTGGGATTTCCTGAACCACATTTTTCCACCGCTGCCTTGATTCTTTGAGACGGATCTTTGCAGAATGTTAAAACATACGCCCACAGCAGGAAGGGTTTTTCCAGTTTTCTCACCCCAGGTCAATGTCTTGTTAGCTTTAGGGCCAAATGATGTGCTGTCAATAGAAGAATTAATGAAGACTTAAAGGGTTGCACAAGATCACACAAGTACATCCAATTGTATCTCCTTATGGCAATGCCTGAACTCTCTGCTGTGGTTGTGCCTTTGACTACATGTGAAATGAACCTCATGGAAGAATTCGAAATTGAATTTAGGGTGGCCAGCTGAAAGTTAACAGATTCCTGAAACTTCAGAAATAATTCCCGAGATGCTGTCTGAATGTTCTGTAATCATTCCCCTGTGTAGTCTGGTGAAGTGTGCCAGGTAGTTAAGGGATCATAAGGTAAATGTTGTTGATGCATAAACTCGCTTCCCATATCTGTCCATCATCTGAGATTCCTTGTTGGAAGGATGGATAGAGGAACTTTCCTCTGCTAGTTCCTTTTTTGTGGCTGCTGTCATGACCATGGCATCCACAGGCAAACCTATTGTCCAGAATGGTTTATCCTCAGGGGCAGTGATAATTTTGTCCAGTCTGTGGGGGATCAGCTCAGTGGAATCTGGAGTCTTCCATGCCTGCCAAGAGATCGACTCGATAAGCTCATCGACAGGTGGAGTTACCCTGGAAGTAGAAGGGTGGGCACCAAAGGCCTGCTGCAGATACACTGATCCCTCAAATGAGGGATTGGTGGACTTCCAGTCACCTCTGTGCATAAGGATTTCTTGGATGTCTCCAAATGAGACAAAGGAGGTGACTGTGGGGATCCTTTGCCCTCAACAAAATGTGTCTTCTGGGATATTCATCCTGAGAATCAAGGTGCTTCCTCTTGCACTTCTTCTGTGGTCCTGCTCAGTGGGGTGCTCTGGGGAGCTGTCAGAAGATGGGCACCTAGTTGGGAAACCTGAGGCATTGGTAATCGCTGTCCCAGTGTAGGCAAAGGTTGAGGTTCTGAACAAAAATGTGAGAGAGTTGGCTGTTCCAACAGGGAGGGAACTGACTGATGCAGACATGGCTGTCTCTATACCCTCAAAAGTGGATCCCTCCCCAGCGAAGGAAAGGACCTCTGAGCTTTGGCACCTCCCCCATTCTAAGGAGATCCCTGCAGAGGCAGAAGCCAGAGCCGAGCTGATCTGTGCCAAAGGCCCAAGGTGCAGAGACGGCTTTGAAAAAAACGGAGTCAACTCCAGTCCCTCGGAACTGACCGAACAGATGCAGCTCTGCAAGGTCTCTAGTTCCGAGTGAACTTGAACTCGAGCAGTCACTACGAGAGGTCTCTGGTTCCGAATGAACTTGAAGAACTCAGAGCAATTGTCAGATCCTGGGGAGAGGATGTCTTCAGATCTGACATGGGTTGTACCCGATGGCTTGGTACCATGTTCCCTGAAACTTCCAATGAAGTTAGAGGAGGAATTAAAGGGAGGTGGTTGAAGACTGAAGTCCCTGATCCATGGGGGGGTATGAACCGAGGTGGTCCTTGTCGCACCTTGTGCCCTGAGAATTTTCCGCACCAGTCTCTCCACATTGTCTTCAGTAAGACTTCTGGAAGAACAGGTGGACATGACAGAGAGCAGGGTCTTTCCAAGAATGGAGAAGACAGCTGGGTCTTTCCGAGAATGGAGAAGGAAGTCTGTCTGTAAATGAGTCAGAGATAGGTGAATAATAGAGATGTTCTTCGTGTTTCACTGTTGCAGTCATTACATTTGGGTATTCTGCTGGCAGGTTGCCCTCAGTCAGCCTGATTAACAAAGTCTTTGGTCCTGCATTGGTTGCTGTCCCTTCTTCCTTGACTTCAGGTCGTCAGGGGTATAAAACATGCAGCCGACACCAATACATCAGTCTTTCTTACCGCGCGGTGCTCAAAGCAGAAGCAGTTCGCAAGTGCCGGTCGGCTGATTCCTGAAATTTTTGTTTTCGAGTTTCAGAACCGAAATCTTCAACTATAAGCTAAGTACCCCGTTGGGGAAACTTTTTCTTTCTTCTCTCCGATGTCAGTAAAAGTTAATAATTGCATTACTTGTGGGAAGCAAATACCTCATAAGGATTTTCATTTGTACTGTATTCCTTGCCTAGGCCCTAACCACAATGTACCTTGCTGTCGGTTTTGTGCTAAATTTAATCAACGCACTATTAAACATTGGTATATTTTTGCTTTAAAATATTTTGGCTCACGCTTTAATTATCCAGAAATGTCGTCAGTTAGCAATCCAACTACCGGAATACCTAAAAAACACAGAGAAAAAGAGAAGACAGGCCATCGAGGTCCAAAACTGATGAAGACTCTTCTAAGCCAGTCGGCGGTTCCGCCGGTACTCAGTGAGGCGCTTTCGCAGCCCCTGATACCCGCTACTTCTGATTCACAGGCCTCTACTGAGACCCATTCGTAGTCTGGTATGCCGCGAAAAACTTCAATTATGGAACCCGTGGATGTCTCTACCTTAGATGGGTCTGGAGCCACTGTGCAGGCACCGGCTTCTGAGGGTGTTTTCAGGCCTACAGATTTATATATTAGACTGACGCCTTCTTCAAAGCTAAGGCCAAAAACTAAATCTGTGCCTAAAAAAAAACGATGCCTGGGCCACATGTGCAGGGCCCTATGCCTAAAAAACAAATGATCAAAATGGCTGAAGATTTAATTACTCTGATCAGGAGAAGTCAAAGCAGGCTACTTGCATTACCAGTTCTCTGCACTGCCCTTTGGCTTATCTACTGTGCCCAGGGTCTTCACAAAGTGCCTGGCTCCAGTAATTGCATTTTGCAGGCAAAGAAGTTTTCAGATATATCCATACATGGATGATTGTCTAATTCAGGCAGAAAACAAGGACATGGCATTTGTGAAAAGGGTTCTAACTTGTCTAGGGTACACCATAAACGAAAATAAATCACAATTGGTACCCTCTCAAAAAATTACATTCCTGGGTGCAAGCTTGAATACAACTGCCCAGATGACTTGCCTAACACCAGCAAAGCAAATTCATTTGGTGACTTACTTCAAACAGGTGGCCACAAAAACCCTGCTATCTGCAAGACAAATTCTGCAAGCCTTGTGGCTCATGGCCTCCTACATTCATCTAATTCCATATGCAAGACTGTATGAGGAAACTTCAGTGGTACTTAAGTTTATGGAGTCAACATTGTCACAGCCTGAAAACAATGATCCCTATCATACCTTGCCTGCAGCTAGAGTTCCTATGGTGGGCAGAGGCTTGCCACCAAAACAAGGGGCTGCCATTCACCCCCCCCCCGCTGCCCAAACCCTAAATACAGACTCATCAGACTATGCTTGGGGGGCTCATCTGGCAGGGCAGTGCATTCAGGGCAAATGGAGGCCCAAATCAAATGCACCTTCATATCAATCAAAAAGAGATGCTAGCTGTACAGAATGCACTGACCGCCTTCAAGGACTACCTTCTTCCAGGACAATTAATGATAGACACCACAGTTATGTGGTACATAAACGAGCAGGGGGGTACACACTCCTACCCCGTTTGCAGACTAGCCATGGCATTGTGGAACTGACCTATCAAATACAGCTACAAGCTCAATTTCTGCCAGGGAAACTGAATACTCTGGCAGACGAACAAAGCAGAAATCTCATGGACCCACACAAATGGAATCTGGAACCATGGATTTTCAACATGTTGACATGCAAATGGGGGAGTCCAGACATAGATCTTTGTGCCTCACCCCAGAACTATCAGTTGGACAAATTCTGCACAAGAACCCATCACAGAAAAGCCTGGAAAGTGGATGCTCTGTCATTCAGCTGGAAAAACCTATCAGTCTATGCTTTTCCCCCTCTGCTCTCCAAAGTTCTACTAAAAGTCAAAACAGGACAAAACAAAACTGATTTTGATTGCTCCAGACTGGTCTCGCCAACACTGGTACCTGCTCCTGTGCAATGTCACACCTTCCTCTGTGGCACCTGCCTTGGACACCTTACTTACTGTCTCAACAGAACAACCAAATTCTGCACACTCAGCTCCAAACTTTGAATCTTGCAGTGTGGCTGATCACCTAACTTTCACCCTTGGCATCCCTCAGCAAGCCTGTGATGGATGTTATTTTCAAGGCAAGAAGGCCTAGTACTAGAAATTTGTATGCTGACAAATGGAAAAGATTCTGTGCCTGGAATCAATCACAAGGGATAAAGCACAGCAGTGCCCAATGTTCCTCTGATTCTACAATACCTAACTGAGATGCTTCACAAGGGCCTGTCATTTTCTTCCATAAAAATCCATGCCTCAGTCATTTTAACTTATTACAACACTGAACCTCCCCTCTTCTCTCATCCTCTACTAAAGCAGTATCTCGGAGGGGCCAAAAACTTAAGACCACCCAGGAGAGCTCCAACCCCTGCCTGGGACCTCAATTTTGTACTGGAAAAACTCATTTTCCTTTCGAGCCAGCTGCTACTGCAGACTTAAAATTTCTCTCCTGGAAAACAAACAGTTTTCCTTTTAGCAGTCACTTCAGCTAGAAGGATTTCAGAATTACAGGCCCTTATGGCAGTGGAGCCTTTCATTATTTTTCATGTGACAGGGTGTCTCTCAGGACCAATCCATCATTCATGCCTAAGGTGGTGTCCAGTGTGTCTCTTAATCAGACCATTCATTTGCCAACTTTCTTTCCCAATCCACAAAACAAGGGGGAACGGATTCTGCATTCATTGGATGTACACAGACAACTTAGATTTTATTTAAACAGGACAAAATCTCTAAGAAAATCTGGCTAACTACTGGTGGCATTTGCTGCAGGGGTAGAGGGAAAGGCGATTTCAAAGCAGACCGTTTCCAAATAGATAAGCCATTGTATTAGTTTCTGCTTATATGCACCAGGGTAAAACGGGATCAGATATCATTCCACCAGGGCTGCATCTACGTCTACAGCTTTTCTCAGAGGTGTTACTACCAGAGACATTATAGAAGCTGCTACCTGGATCTCAGTTCGTACATTCACCAAACATTACCATTTACCTTCATTCTCCAAATCCAGAGCTGGCTTTGCCACTGCTGTCCTGCAGGGCCTTATAGCTGGTCCAAATGCTGTATAAATCCATCCTCCCAACCATAGCTTTGGGAATCTACCCAAATGTAATGACTGCAACAGTGAAACACAAAGAACATAGTACAATTGTGTACACTTACCGTAAATGTAGATGTTTGAGTGTATTCACTGTTACAGTCCTGGTTACCCTCCCTCCAACCCCCTGTTTTTCTCTTACTATACCTCTACTCTCCATTACTATGCTTAAAAGCCTTTTTGGTGTATTTGCTTTTGTTTGGAGGTATATTTTTTGTGTTTTTAATTACTTAAATATTTGGCTCCCCGTTTGGTAGGCACCTGACATCTGGGGCAAGAAAAACTGATGTAAAGGCGTCTGCTACATGTTTTATACCCATGATGACCTGACGTCATGGAGGAAGGGACAGCAACTGATGCAGGACCCAAAACTTTGTTAATCAGGCCGACTGAGGGCAACCTGCCAGCAGGTTACCCAAATGTAATGACTGCAACAGTGAATACACACGAACATCTACATTTATGGTAAGTGTACACGACTGTACTTTCTACATATGAAAAAAGTAGTGGAAGATGAATCTTTAATTTGAGACACTAAAACATGTCTTTTTCTTGACGTATCAGAACCAAAGGCAATGTCAGATCTGATGATTGACTGGAAATATTCTTTGGTTTTGACAGTTCTGTCAGAGCCAAAGGCTTGGACAGTTTAGTTCTTGGATCAGAAGAAGGCGGAACTGAAACTCTTATCTTCTTTAAACTAAGTCAGTTGAAGAACTTTTCTTAGCCTTTTTTGAGACGTTTGAGGAGGAAGAAGAGGCAGGATTAGGTACAACTGATTTAACATTTTGTCTGTCTTTAGGTAAGTAAGTTCACATATGACCTCCCCAAAAGAGGAAGGAAGAAGTTTTTTTGACTCAATTCATTCTTTCTCTCTGATAACATGATGACTGAAGGAGTGGCAAATGAAACAGTCCTGAAGATGAAGAGACCCCAAACAATATATGCATAGAGAATGTAAGTCAAAGTAGGGAGTTTTGTGACTACATTTATCACAATGCTTAAAGCTCACCAGTCCTTTTTCTTTATCCATTAAGAAGCAGCTACAGGCATTAATCACCCACAAGCTCTCCACAACAGGTTCAGCAAAAAGAAATAGTAAAACGTAATTTTGTTTGTTTTGTTTTAAAGGGGGAAATACCCACCAAGATATTTTAAGGCTACACAAAGTGTAGAGGAGATAGAGAGAGAGAGATTGATGATATCAAAGAGCTACACGAAAGTGTAGAAGAAATGGACGGATAGGTTTAGAAAGGGAGATATTGACAGCGGTATCGTACAGTACAAAAATACAAAAGGCTTTTTAATAAGAGAATAAAGAAATTAAAGCTTATGACAGAGAAAAAATAAATCACTTATCTGGCTTGAGATGAAATGGCACCACGTCTAGCTTGCAAACCAGCAAAAGAGATCTGGAGTAATTAGGATAGGTGCCTTGTGGGTAAGGGATAAGCTCAAGAAGTTTTGTTCCCATGATCTATTGTAGCAACGGAGTTGGTTTTGAGGATCAGAACAGACCCGGCCCTGGCAAGTTGAGGAAGAATGAAAATGGACAACACAGATGGAATGTTATGGTGAGTACAATTACGTTGTAGGTAGGATTCCAGTGAAAGCACCAAACTCCAGGCTTATGACCCCACAGGATAGCTATTGCTGTAGAGGTTCTGAAGAAGAAAAAGATCTTTACTGACGGGAAGTGAATGGGTTCATGTCTGATGGGCGAGACATTGATGGCAGCCAGACAAAATGGAGGGAAAGGACTTGGGAAAAATTTATGGTTTTCACTTAGTAATACAGCTACGAAGGGCAACATGGATAAAAAAATGCATGCAGTAACTGATTCCCATTTCTGTACAATCTACCTACTTATTTTTTGGGGGGTTTTTTGCTAACCAGGTAAATAGGTTAAGCCATAAAGGACCGTATTCAGCCATGAATCCTATATGATGGTTTCATGTAATAATAGGGAGTAATGGAAAGTAATAGAAATGTGCATTACACATTATATACAAAACACAAAATTCAGCCAAACTTTTTGGGTTCCCAGCACCTGTCACCCATCTGTCCAGTTGTAACATCTCTGCTTATTTGTTCAGTCAGGGAGAGGTGTGACCCAATGCCATCAGTTGTCAAGATGTTTTTTACTACAAGTCTTAACTACACTCCTCGCAAGCTGTGCTAGTACTAGATATGAGCATGCAGTGAATTTAGTCATTGGTTGTGGATGTAAGTGATGTAGGTCTTTAGGGAATCCAGCTATTTCACTGGACAGCCCCGGCTAGGTTGTTGTGGAAACATTTAGTGAGAGATGTACCCCCACAGTTTGCATCTCTACACTGTGTACATTCCACTGCTTCCAAGCCTCAGCCACTAATTGAACCCAAGTCAGTCAGATCATTGTCATAGCTCCATCTCTATATGCCACAGATAAGCAATTCATCCACCTTTTTTAACACATGGAACCAGCATTGTGAGTTAGACGATGCATGAAAAGTCATACCAAGGTTATGAGCAGAAGATAAAATGTTCATCTTCTTTCGGCTGTTCCCTTTAGGGGTCGCCACAGCTGATCATCTGTTTCCATTTCTTCCTGTCCTCTGCATCTTGCTCTGTCACACTAACCGCCTGAATGTCCTCTCACCACATCCATAAACCTCATCTTAGGCCTTCCTCTTTTCCTTTTACCTGGCAGCTCCATCTTTAGCATCCTTTTCCTAATATACCCAGCATCCCTTCTCAGCACGTCCAAACCAATGCAGTCTCACCTCTCTTGCTTTGTTTCTAAACTGTCTAACCTGAGCTGACCCTCTAATATACTGATTCCTAATCCTGTCCATCCTAGTCACACCCAGTGCAAATCTTAACATCTTTAACTCTGCCACATCCAGCTCTGACTCCTGACTTTTTATCAGTGCCACCGTCTCCAACCCATATAACATAGCTGGTCTCACTACCCTCTTGTAGACCTTCCCTTTCACTCTTACTGGTACCAATCTGTCACAAATCACTCCTGACACTCTTCTCCACCCTGCCTGTACTCTCTTCTTCACCTCTCTTCCACACTCGCCATTACTCTGAACTGTTGATCCCAAGTACTTAAACTCATCCACCTTTACCAACTCTACTCCCTGCATATCCTCACCATTCTTCTACCCTCTCTCTCATTTACACACATATATTCTGTCTTTGCCCTGCTGACCTTCATTCCTCTCCTCTCTAGAGCATATCTCCACCTCTCCAGGGTCTTTTCAACCTGGTCCCTACTCTCACTACAGATCACAATGTCATCTGCAAATATCATAGTCCACAGGGCCTCCTGTCTGATCTCAAAAATGTTACAGTCCAGTAATGGCAAATTTATTTAATACAGTTCATCACTAATAAATAAAGCAGTACACAACGGATAACAAAGCATCTGCACCTAATAGATGTTTTTCATAATAGATAGATATTCCCTAACACATCACAAGCATATGACCCAAATGCTATTATTAGTCATAAAAGGCTACTGATAATAGTATTAGTCCTACTAGTATTAGGAAGTATCCGTAGACGGGGCATGTACCCTGTATGGCCAGTGTGAAGGAAAAAGGTGTGATACGTGGACAGTTGAACACTAGTAATGGCGAAGAGATGTTATTACACACAAAGCTTGCTGTAAATTCTTACGGCATGCTCTTGTCAGGATTCTAATTGTGGTCCTTGGAACAGCAAACATTTAAATGTAAACAGGGCATATAGTATCTTGGAGCATTCCTTCTGCTCTGGGGTGCAGTAGTTTTGGACTTAATATGTGTACATGTATTCATACACGGCAATACATGCATGAATAAGAGGATGCAGGAAGGCTTCCTCCTCAGCAGACATTCTTGGAAAGTGTAACAGCAAGCTTCATATTTCTGTTTTTGAAGTTGAATTGCATTTTAAAATTTGAAATGCCATGACCCACATTACTGGGTCTTGCATTTTACAATAGGAAGTCAAATAGAAGTATATAGGAGCAACATGACAACACTGCAAGCCTATCAGATTTCAATGTTATCTGACAAATTATTACAGTCCTATTTCAGATCTTTACAAATGGGTTTTCTCTTTCTTACCTTGGAAAACAGAGGAGTTGTCACAGCTACCTCTGGTATTTGAAGCAATAACTACTACTTATCTAGTGGAAGCTGTGCAACATGTAATGCTTGCAGTCAGTAAGGCTACAGTAAAGAGTGATGGTGTCAAGACCTATGTGAGTGTCTGTTCATTTAGTTATTCTTCACAATCTGTAATATATATTCCAAGTTAGAGATATGACAGTGTTACAACAGAGCATATTAATAGCAGCACTTTAACATGGTTATAAGATGGGAGGAGTGTTTGATTGGAGACTGAAGTAGCCTAGTATTGCCCAATCCCTATGTAACAGTTTAAATGATTTCTTAAAAACAAAGAACGTACATAGGAGCTTGGTTTGAGTACAATCTATTTTATTTATTGGTTTGAGTCTGGATGCCATATACTGATTTTGGTCTTTAAGGTACTATAGTAGTTGATATTCACTGCATTTTTTGCAGAGTTCAGAACTGTGTTATGGCAACTGGTTGAGTTTAGTAGCACATTGCGAAGAGATCTTGAACCCTACCCCAAGGTAAACTTGGCCTCCTTTTTCCAGACTTTTGCAAGAAGAGAGAATTAAGCAGAACACAATTTTGATATGGTTGGTGAGTAGTAAATTCTCTGTTATGCTATTTTGAGACCATGGTACAGTCATGATCTTTTGTCACTGGCTGTATGGAGTTTGGTTGCTCACCTTATGTCAAACTGTACATTATCAAAAAGAAGGCTGTGGTTGAGGGAAAACAGAAATTTGAATTAATGTTTAAATTTAAAGGTTGCAGAGTATATAAAAAAAATTATATTAAGCATTATTCTATAAAGTGCATTTTTGCATGTATTGTATGAAAAGGGTTAACATAAAGTATACCCAATGCCATGATGCAGAGGGATCAAGCCCAACTATATCCCAGGCAGTCCAGGTTCGATTAGATGCTCAGGCGTCTTGAGTGCTGGCAGGGGAAGAAAGATGGCTATGCTTGTCCTGAAGGGGAGGGTACACGTGCTTGGGTCACTTCCTGCACTTGACCCGCTAGTGCAGATCGGGGGCATTTAGGAGGAGTTCCCCTTAGGAGGGACTGGTGCTGGATGTTGGCTGAGTTGCGACAGAAAAGGAATTATATTCCAGCTTGTCTTTATTGCATAACCTCCAGTGTGTGCAAGGGAAGGCTGAGGGGGGGGGGGTGGCGGTAAGAAAAATGGGCATGTTAAAAACACTCCTTTGCAGCAACATGATTCTGTAGCTGGAGCTTTGATTTCCAAACCGGTCTGTTGCATGGATTGGCGAAAGTCTGATGGAGTGTAGGACCCCATTAAACCTGGAGCATGAAGAGAGGTCACAGGGCAAGACAGCAGTCCACTGTGAGGAGAAAAAAAAAATAAAAGAAAGCTGTTTGGGTGTTTGAGGGATGATGGTGTTGTATGTTTTGGAATATTCAGTGCTAAGAATATAAAAAAAAATAAACATAATCACATATCACTCCTCCATATTCATTCGCTGATTCATCCCATTTCTCCAACTTACCCAATTTCCATTCCCTCTAACATAATCTGTTCTGAAAATATTTTGCCAATATCTCCTAAATGAACTCCACCTCCTATCATTATCTTTTGAACCATTAGTTCACCTTTAAGGGTTCTCTTGTATGGCATTGCCACAACTTACAAAAGCTGATCTATCACTGGGTTGGTATTAACCTATGACAAACCAGCACAGTGAATATGACAGAGCTGAAAAGCCACAATCAGAATTTTCAGGTTTGAGAGGTATACTCGGGCATCCAACATGTTTTTTGGAGCAGTTCAATTTGTGCAGTATAGAAGCAGTCAATTTTAATGAAGAATTAATGCTTTTGTATAATGTGGTTGTGTAAGCCTGAAGAAATGAAACAGTTTCTGTGATTAATACTTCACAGCAGGTGCAAATACATGAGGTACAGAATACTGAAAGCTGTTTAGAGTACTGATTTTAATTTTCAAATTTGCAAAAAAAATTCTAATTTGTTTGAAACTTTAGGTCATCTTCATCGTGAATGTCATATAATTTCTTCTGCAAGGAGTACCTGCAGTGCTCCACCATTAATTCCTGTTACATTCAAGCATTAGAAATGACTGTGAAATTAAGCCTGTGGAGGCTATGGACATTAATGAAACAAACAACTCATTGAATGGGTGAATAATATTGTGGTAGTAGTCACATAAAACAAATAAGCATACATATAGATCCTCAAGTCTAGAAATGTGGATCAAAAGGGAATGCCGTTTCAGAAAGCAGAAAAGGTACTACCCAATACAAAGTATTTCTATGCTTGAACCTAACCTAGGATGTTGGCAAATTACGCTTCATAAAGCTTGTGCCAAATTATGCACCTTCAGTATAGCTCTAGGCAGAGAGATTTATAAGGTTACCATTTTGGGATATCATTAGCTCCAGAAGTATTCAAAGTAGAAGTAATTGGTGTAGTAAGTCGCAATGACATTTTAGCCTGGGGTGCCTCATAGGTGGAACATAGATGTTCATTGTGTTAACCTGCTGCAGTCATCACACTTGGGTTATCCTGTCGTCAGGCAGTCCTGCAGTCGGCCGGAATTCCAAAGTCTTGGTCCGGCATCGGTTGCTGTCGCCTCTTCCCTGATGTCAGTGCACCAGGGGTATATATATAATGCAACTGACACCATTTTCTTCAGTCTTTCTTGATGCGCGGTGCCCGCGGCAGAAGCAGTTCGCAAGTGCCGGTCGTCCGACTCCTGAGATTTTCGAATTCGAATTTCAGACCAAAGTCTTCTATAAAGCTAAGTACCCCATTGGGGAAACTTTTCTTGCCTCAGACCGATGTCAGAAAAAGTTAACAATTGTATTTCTTGTGGGAAGCAAATACCTCATAAGGATTTTCATTCCTATTGCATACCTTGCCTAGGCCCAGACCACGACGTCACTACTTGTTGGTTTTGGGCTAGGTTTAATAAGCGTACTATTAAAAGGCACTTTGATTTTGCACGACACTACTTCGGTAGGAAATTTAACTACACCATGCCGTCGGAGCAACCGACTACCGGCGTGCACAAAAAACGCAGGGATAAGGACAGACAGCCCAGGCCTAAGCCAGATTCCGAGGCCTCTGCCTATCCGGTCTCCGGTCCTCAGTGAGGCTCCGACGCAGCCCCTGACTACCGCAGATCTGGAACCTGAGACCGCTACGGAAATTTTGACGTATTGTACCAGGCCGAAGCAGCCTTTTACTTCAGGCCCTTCTGACGACTTTGCTACAAAAGACGATGGTGCTACAGAAACGCCATTGGTTTCTGAAGGCGTTTTCAGACCGACGACTCTCACCATTAAAACATTTTCTAAGTCAGACTCCTTCTAAATCTAAAAGGACTGCACTTCAGTCTCCTGTTCAAGACCCCATGCCTAAGAAACCGATGCTCAAAATGGCTGAAGATTTCATTTCTTTAATCATGGGTTCCCAGCCCCCTCCTGACAAAAGGCCTAGACAAGAGGAAGATTATGCATCCTCTGAGCAAATTTCCATTTCTTCAGACTCCTCTGAGGACCAAGACTACTACTCCTCTCCTTATGAAGATTCTGATGCTGAGGACTCTCTTCCCTCAGCTTCTCCTCCTGAAGACGACTCATTTGGGGAAACTTTACACATTATGAGTGAACATTTTCACTGGGAAGGTCAGGACTACTCTGATACAAAGAAAAGGCTCAGAGAGTTTCTTTTACTTCCCCAACACAGACCATGTGCCATCCCACCAGTTTTGGACATTGTGGATGATGTCTATTTAGAATCCAGTTTCAACCCAGACTCTCTACCTCCTGCTCCGGCTAAGCCTGGCAGATACTATAGAGTGCCTGATTCCCACAAATTTCTTTACAAAAGCCCTGTAGCTGACCCAGAGACTATCTCACAGGGTCCCAAGGGGGCTAAGGCTTCTATGGCTAAAAACCCAGTACCTTCTGAGAGGGATTCCAGAGCACTAGACAGGTGGGGGAAAAAAGTTTACACCTCAGCCACACTAGCTATGAGGGCACTGAATTGTCAATTTCACATGCTTAAGTATCAGCAATTTCTAATCTCTCAGTTAAAGCAAAGAATAACCTTTCTCCCTCAACAATCTGAATTGAAAGAAGTACAGGATCTGTTGCACGCCACTGAGCAGGTGGGCAAACATACCTTACAATATGGGTTTGATTCTTTGGAGGCCTCCTGCAGAGCAGCTGTCACTGGGTCTGTTATATGTAGGCATGCTTGGTTAAAGGAACAAACTCTGCCTGATCATATTAAAGCAAAACTATTGGATGCTCCCTTACAGCAGGATGTTCTTTTTGGAGTTAAAGTAGAAGAAGTTTTAAAGAAAATGGAAGATAAGGCAAAATCTATGTAGACAGTCAAATATTTCCTACAAGTACAACCCCCTCGCTTCAGCAGAAACTGGCCAACAAAAAATTGGTCCTTTCCAGCCACTGACAGACCACAGAGGTGTAAATACAGACACCCAAGGGGCAGAGGACAACCACAAGCCCAGTATAAACCTCGCCAATGGGGCTCTACAACACAGAAGGGAGGAGAAGACAGGTCTCACACCACCAGAATGCAAACTCAATAACTTGCACCTCATCCGGCCAAGCAATACTCTCTTGGCAGCCCCCTTGGGGGGAAAACCCGCACTTTTTGCAGACAATTGGCACATTGTCACAAAGGACAAATGGGTCCTAGACATAATTTTACGAGGATACAGATTCCATTTTCACACTTTGCCAATGAAAAGAGGAATGCCAAACCTGCCACAAAATCAATGGACAGAGGCACAAAAGCAAATTACAGCTCTCATGGACATGAGCCATTCAGCTGGTTACCTACTCAAGAGCAAGGCCAAGGATTTTATTCAAGAATCTTTGTGTGCCCAGAAAGGACAATGCCTGGAGACCAATTCTGGACCTTTCAATTCTAAACACTTACAAGTACCCAAATTCAAGATGCTAACACTACAGCAGCTACTTCCCATGTTGGGCAAGGAAGCATAGCTAGTAACGTTGGACCTCAAGGAGGCATACCTGCATGTCCTTATGACAAAGTTGCAGAAGATACCTCCATTTCATTGCAGGTTCAACCCATTACCAATTGTCTGCACTGCCCTTTGGCTTATCTACTGCGCCCAGAGTTTTCACAAAATGCCTGGCACCAGTAATTACATAGTGCAGACAAAGAGGAATTCAAATATATCCATACCTGGACGACTGCCTCATCCAAGCAGAAAGCAAAGACATTCTCTTACATCATCTGGCCTTTGTAAAGCATCTACTAAACTGCCTGTGGTACACAGTAAACGAAAAGAAGTCAAAACTAGTACCCTCACAAAAAATGACATTCCTGGGTGCCAGCTTGAATACAATGGCCCAGAAGGCTTATCTTACGCCAGACAAGCAATTACAACTGACTCAATATTTCAAGACAATGGCAACAAAGACCCAATTAACTGCAAGAAAAATTCTGCAGGCTTTGAGCTTCATGGCATCTTGCATACTAATAATACCATTTGCAAAGCTGCATATGAGGAAATTACAGTGGTACCTAAAAAGCGTATGGTCTCAACACAGCCACAGCTTGGACACAATGATCTCTCATTCCCTGCCTACAACAGGAATTTCAGTGGTGGTCACAGGCATGTCACCTCAACAAGGATCAGCCTTTCAACTTGCCCCCAGCCAGGCAAACTATCACAGCAGATGCTTCAGACTACGCCTGGGGGGCACACATGGCAGGACAATGCATTCAAGGCCTATGGACTGCAAATCAAAGAAATCTGCTCATAAATCAAAAAGAGATGCTAGCTGTACAGAAAGCTCTGACAGCCTTCAAGGATCTATTACTTCCAGGACAACTTGCAATAAAGACGAACAACACCACAATAATGTGGTACATAAATAAACAAGGGGGTACACATTCTTACCCTCTATGCAGGCAAGCAATGACCTTATGGAACACAGCTCTGGCCTACCAAGTCCAGTTACAAGCTCAATTCCTGCCAGGACAAAAGAACACATTGGCAGACGACCTCAGCAGAAACATCAAGGATCCCCACGAGTGGAAACTAGATCCACAAATATTTGCAATGATAACTCAAAAATGGGGCCTTCCAGACATAGACCTGTTTGCCAGTCCTCAAAACTATCAACTGACAAAATTTTGTACAAGGACATTTCACCATCAAGCTTGGAAAGTGGACGCTCTCTCTTTCAGTTGGAAAAACCTGACAGTATATGCCTTCCCTCCATTGCCTCTCCTCACAAAGGTTCTTTTGAAAGTCAAAAAGGAGAGACCACGACTGATTCTCATAGCCCCAGACTGGCCACGCCAGCACTGGTATACGCTATTGAAAAATATGGCCCACAGCCCACCATGGATATTGCCTCAAATCCCCCATTTGCTCACACAAAGCAATCAGATTCTTCACAGCCAGCTCAAAACTTTAAATCTGGCTGCATGGCAAATCATCTTAACATCCAACCAGCTCCTGTTTCACAAGCAGTTCTGGATGTTATTCTGGAAGCCAGGAGGCCAAGCACCAGGAAGGCTTATTCGGACAAATGGGAAAGGTTTTGTGCCTGGAACCAAGCTAAAGGCCAAGACACAATTCGGCCTCACATGCCTCACATTCTACAGTATTTAGCTGAGATATTGCACAAAGGACTTTCCTTTTCCTCAATTAAAATCCATGCTTCAGCTATTTCAGCTCACTACAACATGGATCCACCTTTATTTTCACATCCTCTTCTAAGGCAGTTCCTCAGAGGGGCAAAAAACATTAGACCACTAAGGAGAGCTCCTTCACCAACATGGGACCTCAATTTTGTTCTGGAAAAACTAACGCTGCCTCCCTTTGAACCAGCTTTCTCTGCAGATCTTCAGTTCCTATCATGGAAGACTTCCCTGCTCCTAGCAATAACTTCAGCTAGAAGAGTCTCAGAGCTACAGGTACTAATGGCAGTGGAACCTTTTCTCATTTTTCATCAAGACAGAGTTTCTCTACGAACTAATCCTTCCTTTATGCCTAAGGTGGTTTCCAATGTAGATTTAAATCAAACCATCCACTTACCCACCTTCTTCCCCAATCCACAAAACAAAGGTGAGAGACTCCTGCATTCCTTGGACATTCACAGGCAGCTTCGTTACTATTTGGACAAAACTAAGGCTTTCAGAAAATCTGACCAGCTCTTTGTATCCTGTGCTACAGCTTCTCAAGGAAAGGCTATATCAAAGCAAACCATTTCTAAATGGATAGGTCATTGCATACGTTTCTGCTATACCCATCATGGGAAACCAGTTCCTGCTACCATTAGATCCCACTCTACCAGGGCAACAGCTACCTCTACAGCCTTTCTCAGGGGGGTTCCAACCAAGGAAATTTTAGAAGCTGCAACTTGGAGTTCAGTACACACCTTTACCAAACACTATCACTTACCTCTTTACTCAAAGTCCAGGATGGGCTTCACCACTGCAGTTCTGCAGGGCCTTATAGCCTCCACTAACCCTCTATGGTACCTCCCCCCTACCTTAGCTTTGGGTTTCAACCCAAGTGTGATTACTGCAACAGGGTAACACGATGAACATAGTACAGTTTTGTACCTACCATAAATGTAGATGTTCGAGTGTTCACCCTGCTGCAGTCCAGGTTACCCCCCCCTCCATCCCCTCTGATCTACTGGCTACATCTCTTCTATGCCTTACTGATGTATTTCCTTATAGCTGAAGGGATTTTGTGTTTGTGCAGTGGTTACTCCTTTTGGTACTAATTTCTGACCACCTTTTTGGGGGCACCTGACATCTGGGGCAAGGAAAAACTGAAGAAAATGGCATTGGTTGCATTATATACCCCAGCGCACTGACGTCAGGGAAGAGGCGACAGCAACCAATGCCGGACCAAGACTTTGGAATTCTGGCCGACTGCGGGGACCGCCTGACGACAGGATAACCCAAATGTGATGACTGCAGCAGGGTAAACACTCAAACATCTACATTTATGGTAGGTACAAAACTGTACTTTAGCACTACTTGGCTCACTGAAGCAGAAAAGCAGAAAATGAATAGAAGTGCCAAATCTATGTATCATCATTAAGGGACATGAGCATATTTTATTTTCAATAGGATTTATTTCTTGTACTGATAAATATTAATATGCAAAGATTTCCTGATAGATAATCTCTACTGCATTCCTTACAGATGGTACAGCAGCTATCCATGTTTATTCTAAACTCTTCTGCTGTAGCCATTAAAGAAAGTTCAAAGGAGTGGTGCAGAATGCTTTGGATCAAAAGAACAAATAGCTTTGATGTATTGAAATATCTAGTCACTGTGTCAGAGCTGTGGTGTAGAGGAATGAAGTCCAGGTGACCCTGAGTTTGATTAGCAGCTCAGGTTCATAGAGTAGTGCTAGGCTAACTGCCCTTGTGAGCCATTTTAAACATAGGCAGTTATCCCTTGTGAGACTCAAACCCTGCACCTTGTGTTTGTAAGGCAAACACCTTAATCATTAGGCCATTCTCCCAACCCATTGTGATATAAGCACTAATCCTTGTATGCCTGTGTTAAGAATACCTATCTATCAATGTTTGAAATACATAACTGACTAGATTTGCCATGCTCACTAAAATTCTTCTGAATTAAATTGCTTTGTTTTTGCATAAAAGTTTGTTTATGAACAGCTAGCTACCTTTATCATCCATTACACTGGAAATCCACATCCCGCCCCCACCCCAAGCAAAAAAGACCATAGTGAAGAACTTCTCTAAAGCAAACTTCACACTACTCAAGACTGGTGTGGTATCCTTCAAGGCCCCTGAGCCAGAGGAAACCACAACCCAAGCTGCGGAAGCCCTTACAAATGCCTTCTATGAACACCTCCAGGACTGCATGGATCAGGCAATCCCAAATAAAACCAAGACTCTTTCCACAAAGGGCAAACGTCCAGTCTGGTGGACCCCAGCCATTAACAAACTTTACAATAATAGGAGAAAGCTATTACATGATAGAACAAAATTCATAAAAGGGAAGTCACCCTGATCATTATTAGTAAAAAATACGAGCACTCATAAAATCAACTAAGGCCAATTTTGAGAGAAAAATTGCCATGGATTCAAAGGACAATCATAAGGCCTTTTCAGCTATGTTAGGAACCTGGGTGGAAACTCCCAGATATACTCAGAATTAGTCCAAAATGATACAAAAATCACTGAACCCACAGACATTGCCAACATACTGGCAGACAGGTTCAGTGGATACTTCACCCCTCTCCCCTAAAGGAGAGATAACTATCCCAGCCGAGTGTAGCCTCCCGGACATCTCAAATGCGCAGGTGAAAGCTGCTCTCTCTAAAGCTAAAAACACAGCATCAATGGGACCGGATGGTGTCCCCGGCTGTGTGCTACACGAGCTAAATGAGGAATTAAACCCGCATAAGGCAGCTGTTTAATCTCAGCCTTACCACAGGATACGTGCCCAAGGAGTGGCGCACGGCAACTGTGGTCCCACTCCACAAAGGCGGTGCCTCTACGGACCCTGGTAATTACCGCCCCATAAGCTTAACAAGTCTAGTCTGCAAAGCTATGGAGAGGATCATAATGGAGCTCATAAACAAAGATATAGGGGACTTGCAGACATTGGACCCGACCCAGTTTGGCTTTGTCAAGGGAAGATCATGCCTTTTGAACTTGGTTGACTTCTTCGAAACAGTCACCAAGGCCATTGATGAGGGAAAGGCAGTCCATACAGCCTACCTTGACCTTGCAAAGGCTTTCGACACAATACCCCACTCGGGTATTGTAGAAAAACTACCAGCTTAAATGTAAACCCATATGTCACAAGATGGGTTGCAAACTGGCTTAAGGACAGAACCCACAGGGTTAGAGTTGCTGGCGCTGTGTCAGACTCCAAGCCGGTCACAAGTGGTGTCCCACAGGGCTCGGTCCTTGGCCCCTATTGTTTGGCATCTACTTCTCAGAAGTACAGGCCAACATGGGAGGACTTTGGCTGACAAAGTTTGCAGACGACTGCAAACTGGGCCATAGTGGAAAGTGCATCGGACACGGATATCCTTCAGAAGGGACTCACGGAAACAGATAGCTGGTGCCAGAGCCATGGCCTGAAGTTAAACGCCAAAAATGTATAGTCATACCCTTCGGGAAAAACAAGGTAACCCCAAGCTACCATATAGGTGGCAATCCACTAAGCACAGAAGAGGTTATCAGGGACCTGGGGACCCAGGTTGACAGTGGCCTTTCTTTTGACACTCACATTGCTAAAGTGGTTAGAAAGACCTTCTACATTGCCCACCTGATCATGAAGGGATTCACATCCAGATCTAGTGAGGTCATTGTTCCCTGTACTCTTCACTTATCAGACCAATGATCGAGTACAATGCCCCATTCGGGATGTATCTCACCCGACATCTGCAGCAATTGGAGAGACCCCAAAAGTTCCTCACCAAAAGGATAAAGGGACTCCAAAATCTGTCATATGCTGCCAGATTGAAGAAACTCCAGCTCTATTCAGTCGCATACCATCTGCTCAGAGGTGACATGTGCCTGACATACAAGGCCATGTCCAACCCGGAATTAATGGACATGCTCCACCTCAAAAAATCCAAATCCACCAAAACCACTAGAGCAAGCGACTTAAACCTTAGCACGGATATAAATAGGACGTGCTGGAGGGATAGATTTATCACTCAGAGACTCCCTATGCTGTGGAATAAAATCCCGGTCCATGTGAGGCAGAGCACACCTCTAGACCTGTGGATGGGAGATCGTAGGTTTACCCCAGGAATCAACTCTGTGTCACTGCTGGACAGAGGCACAACAAACTAATGGGCACAGTATTTCTTCATATAAGGGGTGGCGTAAGCCACAATAATTTGGGCTAGGCTTATAAATGCCTTAGGGCAGATAGCCTAGTATAAACCTATGAACCTATGAACCTATTAAAAAATTTCTGAATCCTGATTGTAATTACATCTGCATTAAATCACTTTTTGAACAACAGTTTCACAATTGATTTGCTATACATTCACAAAATCTTATACCAGGTAGTTCCCATTGTTTTTTATTGATAGACATATTTTGTACATCTCCAATTTAAATTGTCTTTCCCACATAATTATTGGCATACTCACAAGTCGCCTAGCTATTTTTGTAATTTTATGTACTGTCTTTTTTGTTTCTAATATTAAATAACCAATATTTTGAAAAACGTTTTTTTGCGAATCTCTTCATTATTACTTCCAAGGAACTACTGCTATATTGATCTTAGTGTTTTGAGAATGTCAGCCCTGATCTTCCTGTATATTTCAGTATAATAAGGTATGCTAGAACTTCTTACTGCTTTACCACATAAACATGGAGGAGTGATTTTACAAAACATTGATGTCCTACATTTTACATGTGTGAAACATATATGTCCAGTGTTTTCCTGTTTTGGGGTAACAGCTGAATATTTTTTCTTTTCTTTCTACAGCTATAGTTTTCACACACTTCTCTTAATTCTGACTATTTAGATGTGATAAACATGAATCATGTAATGCTATATTTTTATGGGATATATTTTTAAATGAGATAATCCACATCTTTTCAGGATTGTTTCTACCATTTTAGCAGTTAGTGTGCAGAAGTTATAAATCTCTGTCTTGCCCTCTATTTATTTTGGTATCTCTTCATCAGGTAATCTTGTCTTTATATAGCTTGTTAATATGTTCATGCATCCCTCTCAACCTTTTAGCCCAAGAAATCTGGACAAAGCCTAATATCATGGGGCAAATGCCCAAAAGTAGGGATAGATTTTAAATATTGCACTTATAAACTTAAAGCTGTTAGAATAACTTGATTTGTGTTTGCATGCATTTTCTGAAGTACATGAAGTCTGAAACTCAAATGTATATCATTATCTAGTGACCTCAGTCTTCAGTGATTTGACAGGCAACCACACCTTTTTACGAGAAACGGACCAAAAGTTTGTCTTTTGGCTTTTCCCGGTTAGTGGTCACCACAGCAGAACTCCAGTCCACTAATGATTGGCAGTAGATTTTCACGAATGCTGAGGTGCCAACTCGACTGTCAACCTTCAACGAAGGCATGCCCATTTACACGTCTTTCGAACACCCACCCAACCGTGGGAAGGACATGCAGACTCCACACAGAAGGCACTCCCTGCACTCCAGCCGAGAATCGAACGGGAGAACCTCTTGCTGTGAGGCAACAATGCTACTACTGCACCTGAGGCAAAAATTGGACAGATGAGACATATGGGTTCATAAGTACTTACTAGGCTGTTGATCTCCAGGGATCTTAAGAAGCCTAGTCTTGCATTCCTACGGTAGATTTAACCAGGTCTATATTATATAATCAGAGGCATTACCATGAATGCCTCTTCATCGACCCTTAAATAGTGAATCATGAATTATGTGAACAGCCAACTCAGCTATATTTTTTTCCTAGGGAAAAAATCGCTTGGCCATCAATGTAATTTTGCCTCTTTCTTCACTGTAGTGTGATCTTGGAGTTGGTATATTTAGTTAGGGGGTGTGGGGGGAAAGCCCACTACTTTGAGTTGTTTTTCATTTTGCTGTAGTGCCTCTTTGATAATATAACATAGACCTGCTTTAACCCCTTATAATTTGCAAGTGAATAGCATGGAGATGGACTGAACAAGGATATGTTCATACATTGACATGTTTCCCCAGTCTGTGAGGGACAGGGCTGCTAAAGTAGGGGTGAATTTTCAGTTACCCATCTATTCATCCAAATTAAGTTTGAAATGGGTAAGAAAAGGGGGTTTATGTGGAATAGAAGACAGCTCTATAGAAGCAGTATTCTTTGTGACAACTTTGCTCCTGCAGCATATTCTGTTTTGCAAAGGAGACTGAGGTCCCTCGAGCAGTATTTATGATAACATTTGGCTTGACAGAATAGGGTCTGTTGAAGCTATGTATGCAAGGCAGAGGTCCCCTCTCACTAGCCTGTGTGATACTGGCAGGAGGGACAAGGCTTTGATATGATCTGCATAGTTTTTATGAATATGGTCCTTGATATGTTTAGTACAAAAGTTTTGTGGTCATTCCATTTGTGGCACGTTTTTGGACAGGTACATGCAGAAAAGGAAATTATACTTGATCAGCCTGAGTGGTGAATACAGTACTACAGTTACGTTCCCTAGATCTGAATGCAGTACCTTTAGATATAAACAGTTCAGGACTTCCTTACACAGTGGATATGTGATCAAAGGATAGAGCATTGTCAGTACAGGTTTCCAGGTCTCTAATGTGATGGTTACAGTAGAAGTCATGCTTGTGAAGGATGCAGTTTATTCAGTTCTTGACATTTAGATACAGTCCATAGTTTTGGCACCATCTGTTTGCTTGGAACAGGCAATATTGGAGGATCTTACTGTCCTCTGGGGAGTTTATGATGGCTCCAAGTTGGCCATCCACAAACCCTAATCATTGTCATTTACTTTTCAGAGGTTAATGCCAAAGAGGAGTGGCTCAAGGAATGAATCCTGAAGTGTCCAATAATGACAGGTCTTTTGGAGAGGGTAGAGTCTCCCACCCTAATGCCCTGGTTATATTTTTGAGCTGATTAGCTCTGCTGTTTAGATGGAAGAGTTTATCCATCATACTTGAGTGCAGGATGGTTTCTAATGCTTTTGTGAGGTATAGGTATGTGGTGTACACAATTTTGCCCTCATCCATTGTTTCATTAGCTTTTTCTAAAATGTCAACCTGGTTAACTAGGCAGGATCTGTCCTTGATGAATCTGAGCTGGGCTGGATCAAATGTCTGCATGTCACCTACATCCTTGTATATTACTTTTATAATGCTTTCCCCAAGTTTATAGATGAGACTGGTCAGGCATATGGCTTTATAATTACCTGGGTCTACTAAAGCTCCACCTTTGTAGAAGGGAATGATAGTTGCTGTTCCCCATTCATCTAGCATGAAGCCTTGCTTTGAGGCTTGTAGTGAATAGCTTCTGTAGGAGATCAGACAGGTCATGTTTCATTTGAGCCGTAGGCAGTCTGGTATGTTAAATGGTCCCATAGATGTATTAGTTCTAATAGCTTTTAACACATGTTCACTTACTAGACTGAACTCTTTCCATAATCCAATGAAAAAAATTTGGCAAACTGCAGAAATATTGAAAAAGCTTATACAATTTTTTGAGAAGCTGATAATCTGCAGCTTAGTTCCATTTCTGTTCCCATGTATAAGGCTGTTGACCTTAGACCTTTTTTATTCAGCTCCAGTGCACCTTCAAGGTGTGTTGCCTCTGCTTATATACTTCACAAAAGCACTAATTACAAACAAATCCATTGACGAACAGTAAATTATCTAATCTTGTAATTCCAGTACATTCATTATTTAACTCCATTGGTGCTAAGGTATTATATTTCAATATAGACAAAGTCTCTCTATACAGCAATTTATCTCTGATAAATATGTTTGCCCATACCCCACTAAAACTTGTTCTAAAATGCAACCCTTGTAGGCCATTTGGATTGCTATGATGAAACTTATTAAAATGCAAACCTAAGGGACTTTCTATCTGGTCATTTTTAATATCTCGAATATGTTCCTATAATCTAATTGTAAACATCCTTTGACTTTTTCCAACATAAAACAAACCACATGGGCATCTTAAAGCATACACTATTCATTCTGTAATACAATAATATTCCTTTATAAAATGAAATTTAGCACTATTAATCTTTGAAAAATTAACAACATATTTACCACATTCAAATGTACCCTTCCTGACAAAAAATTTCCAATTTAACTCTATCATCTCTGGGAATAAATTTACTATACACTGTCATGTCCACGATACTGTATCCTCTCTTGTATGCGATATGAGGGTAAACTTTAACTAGACTTGAAAATTCTTTATTTTTTAACAAAATGGGCCAATGATATTTCAAAGATTGATTTAACTGTTCACTCAATATATTATATGTTGTAACAAAATATATACATGTAAATTGTAAATATTTATTATTTAGGCCAAGAATCCTGTGCTGGCTCTTATAAAACCTCAAAGTAGATTCAATATTTTATGCCCTCTGTTTTGTAGTCTACTATCTACCTCTTGCCCTTTTCTATTATGCTTGTCAATAACACTCCTTAATTTACCGTCTCCCTATTATATCCTCTATTAACCAACAGTTCTACTTTATATTGAGATTATGTCCAAAAAAATCATCCTGATTATAAAGTTTATCCAAGTGTAAACATTCCCCATAAGTTAGTGCTGAAATAAGATGGGGGGAGAGTGGCATGTAGTGCCTTGTAAGAACACATTGCCCTTATTGAACTTCCAATGTACTAAAGTTTTGAATCTGTCCACAATCTCTTCCTATTAAATACAAGTGTAAGAAAACTACCTTTTTACCTATTTGTATACCCTCAAATTTAATACCAAACCTATTAGTTTGAAGATTTTGTATAAACCCTGGACTCCTCCTGCACCCCCTTCACAAAGAAAAATCATGCAACAATAATATTTACCTAAAAAAATATTGATATAAATATTCCAACTCAGACTTTACCATTGTAATACTAGCATACATGGGGGGGCAAAAGGTGCCCCCACTCCTGTACTTTGAATTTGATGCAATAGTTTACTATTAAAAAATATATATATTATATATATTCTTAAGACAAAATAACAATAACTCTATAACATAATTAGCCAAGAGATTATCTCCCAAAAATAATATAGTGCCTGTATACCTTGTATTTGTTGAGTGCTAGTGCACAAGCTGTTAACATCCATTATCAACCATCACATATTTTTGTTCCATTTTATTCCCTTAATCTTGTCCAACAAATCCTGAATATCCTTGATATAAGATAGAATTTTCAGTATAAACGGTACCAGATACTCGTGCAGAAGTGTCCCTAAATTACGAAGAAAATATTTTTTGTGCTGAGACTATGGGGTGGCCACTTAAATTCTCAGTACTTCTATGTAACTTTGGAAGACAATAAAAAGAGGTTACCTCACACTTACTTTAAATTTTTTCTCAACATCTTGTTTGGAAATATAACCCAAACATAAACCCTTATTTAACAACAAAGAGTATTTTGCAAAGCTTCATGATATTGGTTTTATATTACACTTTTCTTAAACTGAAGAATCATTTAGATGTTTATAACACATTTCCACATGTTTCATTACAATTTTATTCTCCTTAGCAGGTTTTATAACAAGCTTCCTTTTACATTGCAAGTCATTTAGAGCAACCCATTGGTCTTTTGGTTAAATTATAACACACTAAATGTTTATTTCTATTGAAATTTTCGAATAGCTTTTCAGAAGAATGGACAAAAGCTGCAATATAACTTTGTATACCTTCATTCGTAAATGGTGGTATAAACACACTATTGCACTTTACTCCATTAGTATTCAATTTACAATAGGTATTACATTGTTCAGTATTCCATTCATCTTACATCAGAAATAGAAGAAAAATGTATTTGTGCTACTAGCTAAATCTTCACTCTCATGTTCCAGATTTTCTCTCTCAAAAAATGCGAATCAAAACAATTTGCTTTTAAAACATGAAAGTGAGGCAACAGAGTAGGTACAAACTTTAAACCAATATTCAAGACAGACAAAGCCACATCAGACAATTCATAACCAGATAAATTCACCACTAAAGATGCCATATTCTTATTATATACATTATTGCCATTTTATATTTGGGGGGGGGGGGGCGGCATTCCAATTGCTTCTACCTCTCTTTCTTTGGTTCATATATTGTTGTCCTTTATTAAGATTCTTCTGAAATCATCCGGCATGCATCATTGTATTTTGTGCTGGAGGTAAAGAAGGAAGAGAAGCCCCCCTCACTGTCCCAAATCGTAATTGCTTTTGTATCTGCTGAAGAAACAAAGGAAACTGGAAGGCTTTTTAAAATCTTCACCTGATCATGATGATGCAGTTGCTTTAGATTTCTGTTTCCATAGAAGTGCTTTGTCATTATTATAGCCTTGTAAGTCCCATTTCAATTTATTCTTTTTCCTTTCAGTTAAGTTCACTTAACAGGACTTACGTTTTTCATTTATTTCTGTTAGAACAGTATCTAAGTGGGAGGGACTTAACCATACATTTAGCTCTGAACAAGTAAATATAACTTCATCTGTCATTTTCTTTTGTTTTAACAAATCTCTCTCCAGTAAAATCTTAAACCATTCTAATGAGCACCAGTGTGCTGTCCACCATGCCCTAAAACCCTTATGAAGCCCGAAGCACTAGAGGTGAATAAAAATACATTTATTGTTTGTATATATGGAAGTCATTTTTGGCATTATCAGTTTGTTCCCAGAGCGTTTTTTCTTGACTTTAGACCTAACTGCAGTTAATCGGTAGATGTTTGCTATTTGCCATGTGTCTCATCCAGCTGATATAATGCATGTATTACTGTTTTGATTTTTAACTTTAGCTGTTGACCACTAGCTCTGTAAGTTATTACTGGTGTATGTGAGTCCCAAGTATTTTTTTTTCACTAATTCTAATTGTAAATTATGTAAATATGATGTATTATTCATATTCTTATACTTTGTATTTTCACTAATAGCTTCTCAAACCTGGGAAAAATGAAAGGTAATCACAAATTATTATAGCTAAAGACTTTTGATACATCAGTTTCTTATTTTGAAATTTATTCTATGACTTCATTAACATGAATTAGGCAGCAACAGGGTGTCAGGGTACACCCCTGACTACCTTTTTTTACAGTGTATGTACTCCCTCTGTATCCTTTTGCTCACTTTGGCTTTCTTGGTATACAGTTCATTAATAATACCAATTCTTCCGAAGAACTCCTTTGCATAATATACCTCAAATTTATTTTATCAATATTATCAAAGTTGGACTCCGGATCAAGGAATACTGAAAATCATTTAATTATTTCTGTTTTTTCCACTGCATTTGCAATTTGAGAAATGCTGGAATAAGTAACATGATTGCTGCATTTTTTCCTTCTGTGTATGCAAATTGGAATTTGGATAAGCCTATCTAAAGTCTCCCTAGGTTTTTTAGGATTGTAGATGTAGAAAATAAGGACATATTAAATAATCTTATCAGGCAATATATACTTGTAGGCTTCCTATCTCCTTGTAAATGGAAAATGTTATCCCTTGTTTAGAGTTATTTTTTTTAGTAAATTTCCAGGTATTTTTGTGTTTCTTAAACATATTTTCACCCAGTTTGATGTATTGATATTATATAGTTCACTTAGTACCACATTTAGTCGTGAAGCTTTATTGCTTTACAGAAAAAAAAATTGAGAGGATGTAAAGACTGAAAAGTTATTTTAATAGCTGTCTAGTTCAAACAACATTCCAAACTGTCAAAAAAAATGTCAAACTGACTGTTAGTAATACCTTTACTGGATTTTCCTGATAATATTTAAATAACATCTTCTTACTATATTCTAATTTACTGATCAGTTTGAGATCTTTTCACTGTTCCAAATGCTATTAATTGCCAAACAGTATAACTTTTGATGGACTGTAGTTCTATGTTCTCATTGATATTCAGCAATTTCCTACTTTTTAATTGTTAATTATTGTGCTGTATTTTACTTTTCCTTCTTCACTAAATCATTTTGTTTTCAAACCATTGTCTGTGTCCATTGCACAGTTTATTTTTGTTTTATTTATTTTGCTTTTGTTTGTGGGTTTAATCAAAAAACCCTTTTAAGTGGAAGCTTTTTAAAATATTTCCACTGTGTCTTTATAATTAATTAATTTTTGTGTTTATGCAAGTACACTTCCATTTTTTTTTATCCTTTCAGTCATTTTGCAAATGTTCATCATTCCCAGTTGTGCAGTAGCCTTTGGCTATTTGGGTTGTTTCTTGCCTAGGAAGCAACAACCAGCCTGCTTCAAAAGCTCTGGATCACCCACACACTTTCCCTCTGGCTGCTGATTGGCCAGTAGCGATCAGATAAATACCAGCCAGAAAGAATTGACTTTAGTACTTTCTTACCATCCACGGTAAGCAACTAAGGAGTTCCTCAGGAACAGAAATTGGTCTGCAGCTTCATTTCTGGTAGATAAGTCCCCTTTGAGGAACTCTTCCACACAGAATTCATTGCCCTTTTCTAGATTAGGGCATATTTATTTATCGAATTTTTGACAAAATGGCAATTAAACCCAATGCTTCTTAATTATCAGTAGTTTCCTGTCATGAATTGCCTTACTAGTTTTAGAAACAGAATAAGATAATAATGTAGAGTATAAAACGCTGTGTGCAGGTGTTACCCAGGCAGTTCCAAATAGTACTGAATCAAATAGCACAATGTTTAGGAAGCAAAGCCTTGTCTCTTCAGACCAAAGATGAGCCTGCTTCACATAAATCAGTTTCACATAAATCAAAATCCAAGCAAAAAGTCCTTCCAAATGAATACGAAGAGAAACTGTTAACTGCAGTTTATTGTAAAAAAATAAAAACAGGTGAGCGCTTTCCAGCTTTTTCAAACCATAATGCACTCTTAAAAAAGTCATGCTTTATATGCTATCATATGATTAATTAATCAATTAGCATAGTCTCAATAAATATCTTAAAAAAACAAACTCACAATAAATGTACATATTACATCCTATGAAAATTACATCCTATGAAAATTATTATACCAAGCATCAATAAGATAATAGACTGTCGATCCAAGGGGCCATTTTAAACCTAATAAAGTTATCTAAAATAAAATTTGATGGGTAATGATTCCCAGATGTTTTGTAGATTGCATATATTCTTAGGCAGACAAACAAGTACAAGCTTCCTCTCTCTAGTAGAGACATGGGTGGCAGACCAGGAGTATGTTTGAAGCTCCCCATCCACTGGTCCAGGTTCTTGAATAAATGTAAGAAAGAACTCTGCTTCACATGTCTGGGAAACATGTGAGTCTTATTCCTTATCTTGGGAACATTGTGTGTTAAAAGGATACTGTTTTGGCAAAATTTCAGCTCAAGTGTTCATATTTTACATAAAGGGAGTGTTAAAACTATATACATTGTTTGGAGTGCTTGTTTACTTCGTGACAACTTGCCTGAAAATTTTCTTTCATTTGCGACAGTACAGGAAAAGGAACTGCTTGTTCAGTCAGGGATTTTATCTACTGCTTGTACGTCTGCCTTGGTTTTGGGACTGTTTAGGAATGTGTGTGTATACGTGCACTTCTAATCACTTTTGACAACTTATCTTCTGATCTACTCTTTCAAGCCCTGCTTCCCTGCAATTAGTTTCTTCCTCAGTCATAGCATGAATACTTGCACCATTCCTGCTGGTTCTTCTCCCACTGTACATAAAAAGGAAACGTGTAATAAAAGTGAGTCTTTGCAATCACTGCAGGTTCAGTCAGTGCCTCAGCCACTGGTAGGGAGCATGTAGTGGCTGTTCATTGTTCCTCAGTCCTCTGTTGGTCTGAGAGTTCCTGGTATTGCATGATCTGTCACCGTGAACCACAGGTCACATGTCACCTGCAGCTGTTCCAGTGTCCAGTAACAGCATGGGAGAACCATCTTCCTTTTTGATCAGGGAGATACTGTGGTAGATTCTTCTTGCGGTAGCTGGGGAAAGAGACCTTCTGCCATGGGATAAAGAGCCATTTCCCAGTCAGTTTTCTTCTGTGAATACTTTACCTAGGAAAAAGTAACAGCAGTTTAGACATTGTTTCATCTAAGGATATACACATAGTTCATAAAGGTAATATTCTTAGTTATACAGGAGTTTATTATAGGCAGTTGGTCCTGGAATCCAACAATACTTACCTGGGCACTATTGTGATATAGAAAATGAAGAGTCTGATATAGACAGAGATAGATTGCCCTCTGCTATAGATTTCCAAGACCAAGATTCTGATTCTATGGAAGTCACAAATGCCACGTTTCCCTTGAAGGAGTTTTCTGTTTGTCTCTTTTCAGGATGAACAATGAGTTTTGTGGGAGAAATTGGAAAGTTTCCCCTGAAATAAGGAGATGCACTAAGTTATTACAAGTTGAAGTCCTGCATGGTCCTCCTATTTTGCCAGCCTTGGAGGATGTCTTTAATGCTGCCTGTGATCATCATAATTCCCAGCCTTCAGTGCCTAAAAAAGGCAGCTAGACATTATAGTCTCCCAAGCTAAACAAATTCTTATTTTATCACCTTCAGACTGATCCTGCAGCCATTTCTGATTTAACAGCTGTCAATAGGCTTCTGGTGAATCATAACCCCTCTCCAGGGGGTAAATAGATTTGAGAAGAGGATTTTCTTTTCAGCCACTTTGGCTTTTAGTATTTTCAATTACTAGGGCCTTATGTGAAAGTTTGTTATATTGTGCTGAAACTTTATGGGAATGCTGTACTAATCTACCTTCAGATGATAAACTTTCTGAATCCCATTATTTCTAATATACATCAGGTCTGTAAACATGCCCTAAAGAGTGTGTATGGTTGTGGAGATGCTTTGTTTATGGCCACTACTACCACTACTGTCTTGAGGATGTATAGATGGGCACATTGCCCAAGTTTTGGTTATGAAGTTAAGTTTGACATTTTTATCTGTGCTTTAGATAAATATTTTTTTTAGTTCTTTTGCTACTTAGATCCTTAAACAACATGATAGGTTCATAGGTTTATACTAGGCTATCTGCCCTAAGGCATTTATAAGCCTAGCCCAGAGTTTTTGTGGCTTACGCCACCCCTTATGTTAAAAAATACTGTGCCCATTAGTTTGTTGTGCCTCTGTCCAGCAGTGACACAGAGATGATTCCCGGGGTAAACCTACGATCTCCCATCCACCTGTCAAGATTTCTCTTGAACAGAGCCAGCGAGGTGCTCTGCCTCACATGGACTGGGATTTTATTCCACAACATAGGGAGTCTCTGGGTGACAAATCTATCCCTCCAGCATGTCCTATTTATATCCGTGCTAAGGTTTAAGTCGCTTGCTCTAGTGGATCTGGTAGATTTGGATTTTTTGAGGTGGAGCATGTTCATTAATTCCGGGTTGGACATGGCCTTGTATGTCAGGCACAGGTCACCTCTGAGCAGACGGTATGCGACTGAATAGAGCTGGAGTTTCTTCAGTCTGGCAGCATATGACAGATTTTGGAGTCCCTTTATCCTTTTGGTGAGGAACTTTTGGGGTCTCTCCAATTGCTGCAGGTGTCTGGTGAGATACATCCCGAATGGGGCATTGTACTCGATCATTGGTCTGATAAGTGTAGAGTACAGGGGAACAATGACCTCACTTGATCTGGATGTGAATCCCTTCATGATCAGGTGGGCAATGTAGAAGGTTTTTCTAACCACTTTAGCAATGTGAGTGTCAAAGGAAAGGCCACTGTCAACCTGGGTCCCCAGGTCCCTGATAACCTCTTCTGTGCTTAGTGGATTGCCACCTATATGGTAGCTTGGGGTTACCTTGTTTTTCCCGAAGGGTATGACTATACATTTTTTGGCATTTAACTTCAGGCCATGGCTCTGGCAGCAGCTATCAGTTTCCGTGAGACCCCTCTGAAGGATATCTGTGTCCGATGTACTTTCCACTATGGCTCCCAGTTTGCAGTCATCTGGAAACTTTGTCAGCCATAGTCCTCCTATGTTAGCCTGTACTTCTGAGAAGTAGATGCCGAACAACAGGGGGCCAAGGACCGAGCCCTGTGGGACACCACTTGTGACCAGCTTGGAGTCTGGCATGGCGCCAGCTACTCTAACCCTGTGGGTTCTGTCCTTTAGCCAATTTGCAACCCATCTTGTGACATATGGGTTTACATTTAAGCTGGTAAGTTTCTCTATAATACCCGAGTGGGGTATTGTGTCGAAAGCTTTTGCAAGGTCAAGGTAGGCTGTATGGACTGCCTTTCCCTCATCAATGGCCTTGGTGACTGTTTCGAAGAAGTCGACCAAGTTCAAAAGGCATGATCTGCCCTTGACAAAGGCAAACTGGGTCGGGTCCAATGTCTGCAAGTCCCCTATTTCTTTGTTTATGAGATCCATTATGATCCTCTCCATAGCTTAGTAAAACACAAAGGGGAACCGTAGAGAGAACCAAACAGTTAAAATATCCACAATCCAACACTATCAGTGTAGAATCCACGCCAAAGCAAAAAATCCCAACTTGTATAACAAATTTATTGAAGCGCTTTTCGAATGCCTTCCTAGGCAAACTTCTTCAGAAAATGATAGAGTAACATTACATTTGCTTTAAATAACGTGACATCACTTATTGAATTGATCAAGTGCAACTAATTAAATTAATTGCAGTAAAAGAATTTGCAGTAAAGAATTTTAAAGGCAAAGAAGCCCTTTTAACTTGTTACCCATATGAATATAGTTAAAAACATGTACATTTTTCTAAACAAACTACAGTACATATTAAAAACGTGCCAAAAAATATATAAATAAATGCACATTAATGTAAGTAAAAAATAATAATAAAAATTGGTGTAAAATTTGAAATATACAATAGCTACAAGTATGTTTGAGGTACTACCCACCTGTGAACAAGTAAAAAGAGTCAACCTGAGAAACTCATGTCAACTCAAAAAATCTAATACCATTTTCAGTGCTTATGAAATATAATTACAGAATCTAATAACACAGAAAACCTTAATGCGTAGATACTAAATAGTCTTAACCAAGGGAGTAGCAAATGTTAACTCATTAGGTGAGAATAAACCAATGATGTATATAATAAATCTTTTTAGCATATGTTGGAATAACACCATGCTCATCTCCTCAAGCTCAACATACGTAAGACACATGAGATGGAACAAGCTTCATTCAACCCGGGACTGTGATATGCTTCCAACTTAATCTGCCAGTGTAATTCCCTCTCTAATAATCTAAGGTGAGTTGGTCCACCTCCAGGAATTCCTGAATGTGTTTTGCTAAGGCATTAGTCTCTTTACACTTTCTAATCGCATAAGTGTGTTCATAGATGCGCTCCTTGAGCTTATGCTCGGTTTTGCCTACATAAAATCCTAAACAGTTTTGGCATTGAGCCAGGTACACCATTTGATTAGAAAGTGTAAAGAGGCTAATGCCTTAGCAAAACACATTCAGGAATTCCCTACGCACAGTTTCAAATTTATAGGCATTGAACAGGTTACACATGACGTTAGAGGTGGACCAACTCACCTTAGATTATTAGAGAGGGAATAAATAATGGTGTTTGGAGATACTTTTATACCCTCCAGTGTCTTCAGGAAGGCTGTGTGGGGTTCCTGAGTTTGAGAGGGTGGCCTGTAGCATGCTACAAATTGTAGAGCAGTTTTGCCTAAGGTTAATTGCACTTGGATGGTTTCCGATGCTTCGTGCATTGCCACCAACCTGGAGGTGTGGGTATCCTTGATGAATATGGATACACCCCCTCCTTTTGTGGTGTGGTCTGGGTTTTGGGGCCGGAATGCATGATATGAGGTAAAACCTGATAGTGCTGGGGTGCTCTCAGGAGCCTTGAACCAGGTTTCAGTCACAGCACAGACATCGATGTTCTCCATACTGAGAAGGGCCTCGAGTGCGTGCATTTTGAGATTTAGACTTCTGGCATTGAGCAGCATTACCCTTAGTTTCTTCCCATTTTTGTTTTCTAGGGTGGTAGGTTTAGAATTTGAGCCTTGCCTAAAAAGGCACTATGGGGGTGGCAAGAGCCTTAGCCAATATCCGGAATCCCAGGGGTGACAGGTGCAAGCCGTCCCTTGCGAAGCAGCGTGGCTTGTCAAGCATGTCATCCCAGGCAGACAGACACTGGATCCCCTTTGAATGACACCAGAAATTAAGCCAATTGTTAAAGCTGATCATCTTGTCTCTATGTTGTGGCATCATTCTTGGTGAAGGAAGGATGCTGCTCAGGGTCAGGGTCATACCTGCCTGGGCTACATAATCAGAGAGCTCCTCTATGTCTCTTTTCATGTAGTCCAAGAAGTAAAAGAAGGAAATTAGTTCAGAGAGTTAACCTTTTTCATGTCCCCCATTATAAGTCAAATAGGTCCCCTAGTCCTCTCAGAAAACTAAAGTACCCCTACATAAGAAATGGCAAGAAAGGATCAACATTAGCAAACACTGGATCTTTCCAGAAAAGGGGACAATCTACTCTTTAGAATGACCAGTATTCTTCCCCTCTCCCCTCCAACCACTATATCTCTAGGTTTGTCCCAGATACAGGACCTCAATATCTACCTTTGCAATTACATTCTAACCCTAGGAATAATAGATCTAGTGTTTTTAGGCCAGAGGGGCAAATGATTTTATTTCTGATTGTTTCTGATTCCAAAGAAAGGGACAAGTTCTAAATCTTATTTTTCCTCGAATTCTGTTTCTGGGTGACACTTTCAGTTCTGTGCATTACCCTTTGGGTTATCCACAGCTGTAAGAGTATTCACAAAGTACCTACCCCTGGAATAGTCCTTTGTGGACTTTTGGGCATTCTCATATGTTTTTATTTAAACAACTTATCTTTGCAGAGTTTTTTCCTAGGGGTCCGCAGTCTTTAACATGAATTGTTCCCATCCCCACCAGTATGGGGCTCCAGAAACATATTCAAAATCTCTCCTTGACTCCATCATACAGGATTGGGTTTCTAGTTTGAGGACCCAACATTTTCACACTGTAGAATTTCAGATACCATTTTATTGCCTTATCAAGAAGGAACTGCGTGGGTGGAGACTACATATAATTCAGAACTTAGTTTTCCTTGTATCCTAGCATAGTCTGTTCTGACAAATGCCTCATAATTTGCTTGCAGAGCAGTTTTGATGAGGATAAAAAGGTTTTGCCTATGGGGCATGCCAGACAGGCCAAAACACATAAATGTCAAGGGAGTACACGCTGTGATCCATACTGTATCTTTTTTTTTTATCTCTGGTCTTAGGGACCCTGGCAAATGATTAATACAACTACTGTGATGTGTCTCTTGCAGAGGGACACCTAGTCTATCCTTCTGTGCCAGCTGGCTACGCTGGCTTGGGAAGTAGCTCTTCAGCATTTTTTGTGCAAGCATCTTAGATTGTGTCAGAGCAATGTGCAGTGGCAGACAAGCAGAGCAAGACCAGGATAGACCATCTCTGTTGGAAATTACACCAAAAGGCTATCCTGTGATTGATACAATTGTGGAGAGCACCTGAAGTAGTTCTGTTCACCCCCTTTCATAACAGACAGCTAATCAGATTCTGTTCCAGGACTCCTTACAGGTAGGCTGAGGGAATCCACTCTTTCCACTAATAATAAAGGTCACTATCAAGATTCAGAGGTACTTTTCAAAGATCTTTGTGGC
Source organism: Protopterus annectens (assembly GCF_019279795.1). Classification (NCBI taxonomy): domain Eukaryota; kingdom Metazoa; phylum Chordata; order Ceratodontiformes; family Protopteridae; genus Protopterus; species Protopterus annectens. The sequence continues at coordinate 1,141,825,653 of NC_056743.1, read as the reverse complement.
AACTCCCCTCAGGCTCAAGCAACAGTGGCTCTCCCTTCTTATGGAATTGGCCAGGGCAATTGATAACTTTCTTACAGATTGGAATTACTCATACAAGACCACAGGTGCTTGATGCACCCCAGTTTGAAACTAGTAGAGCTGACGGCCTGAATTATTTAATTCTCATACCTTTTAAGCACATCTTTCATAAGGATGTACAGCAAGTACTAAAGGAGACAAAAAATGGTACTAGGAAATCTTATATCGGAAGGAGAAATGTTTTTTTTTAGTTGGTTGCTAGCCAATAACCATAGCCATGATAGGGTTTATGTACAACTGTTTTTTTTTTTTAATATTTCTGTGAGTTATTAATCTCTGGTCTGTCTTATTCCTATATCAAAGCCCATTTTGTGGCCATTTCATCATGCCTGTCCATGACTCCATCCCTTCCTCTTTGTTTTTCATTAATTCATGAAAAGGGTTTACTCAGGAGGCCACTTAGAAAGAAGGTGGAGCCTCCTTGAGACCTTGATTTTGTGCTGGAATAACTAACCATGTCTCCATTTGAACTCACTCATGTGGCAGAGTTGTGGTCCTATACTTGGAAAATTGTTTACAGGAAGAGTACCTTATGGTGGGTAAATCCTACTTGGTATTTCACAAGAATAGGGTTGCTTTAAGAAGAAATCCCCAAATTATACCCAAAATAGCATCCAAGTTTACTTTGACTCAGGCCATCTGTCTCCTGGTATTTCACCCAAAATTTAAAACTAGGAGAAAACATTCTACATACTCCAGATGTTCATAGACAGTTAAAGTAACTATTGTGTGTCCGTCCTTTGGAAAAGCTGATCAGCTATTTATTTCTTATGATGGGACTAAGAAAGAACAACCTGTTTTGAAACAAACCCTCAGCTATTGCTTTTTGTTATTCCTGTGATGGTAAATTTGTTCCAGGTAGTATCAAGGCACAGTCTGTGATAGCCTTATCCCCGATGGCTTACTGGAAAGGGGTAGACTGTAGAAGCATTCTAGAGGCAGCTACTTGCTCCTCTGTATCTTCATTTACAAAGCATTAGTATAGGCCCTTTTCCCCACTGTAGTGCAATCCTGGAGTTATATATATATAGTTATGGGTAGTGTAGCCCCCCCCCCCACACTTATTCTGGTTTTATATTGTTTACTTTACAATTCAGTATGTTGAAATTTAGCATTGTAAGATTTCAGTATTATGGGTTTCAGTCAAGTGATTGTTCAGTATTTTGAAATTTCAGTCTTATGGTCTCAGTCAAATGAGTTTGTCATATGAAGTTTCTATCATCTGATAGGGATCCATTGCTACATATGTAGCATAGTACAGTTTGGTTAGTCAGGCAGTTCACAGGAAAAAGTCAATTACTACAATACAGTTTTCTGAGAACATGATGCCATTGATACATAAGTTACATTTGCTCTGCTTCTTAATGAATCGGTCTGGAATCAAAAATAAAACACAGGTAGACTTCCAAGATGGCTGCACACTGATCAAGAGTTTGAATGCAATTCTCCCATTGTGAAAATTAAAAAAAGAGATGGGTAAAGGGCAGAAACTCTGCTGCAAGTGTAGTAAATTCAGTTACTGGCTAGTAAATACACTGCCTGGATGCCAGAATAGAAGAACCTTAGACAGCCTAAAATAAAATCAACTAGAAAAGGTGATGAAAAAATACTGACTGGGAAGAATCCTGAAGCTGTTCAGAAAAATGCAGTACAAGATCCAGCTTTGGTGCAAGACATGACTTCCAGTAATCTAGAGGAAAAGATAAATCAGACATAATCTGATTTAAATAAATGAAACATGAAATGTCTGCATCATCTCAAACAACAAAAGGCTGGGAAAATGGAAGAAGCTTTAGCTGTTCAGATGCCCTGATAAAACTGCAAAAATCAGAGGTCAAAATGAAAAAAAGGCTGTCTGAAAGTGTGACTGCACATGAAAAACTGTTTCAAAAATGATAAGAGTTAGAGGACAGAGCACACAGGGAAAGCCTGAGATTTTCTGCTTTACCAGAGAAACTGGAAGGAACAAACTATTAATTTTAGGAAAGCACAAATAAGGAACTAGAGTGGTATTATACAGTAGGATTTATTAATTGAAAGAGCACATAGTGCATATGCTCCAAACCTGGTTATAAGAAAGCGGTCAAGACCTATATAAGTAAAGATGCAATCATACCAGCATAAAGAATTTATCCTGATAAAACTATGGGAAGATAAAGTATTAGAGATTATTCAATGTATGCCAGACAGAAGAGAAGCAGCAGTCAGGGAATATCAAGAGGCAGGTGAGAGATTCAAGCTGTTGTATCTAGCTGTCTTTAGAATATTTTTTCCTGAAGGATCAGAGTTATTTTGTGATGTAGGGCAGGCTGAGGAAGAAATATATAAATTTGTTGAACAAAACGTGAGCCATCAAACAGGAAACTGTGCTTCTCATTATTCTGATGATAAAGCTTATAGAGAGACTTTGCCAGTGAAACATTTTCCAGTGTCAAAAAGGAAAATGAGGGACAAGACTAAAGGAATCAGGAGTACAATGGACCTGAACAAGAGTCTGGAGTGGGGAGATGGAGATGAACAGGAAGAAGACCAGCAACATTGAAATCATGAGTAAATGTGAGTCACATTTGCAAAATATGTTTTTTAAAAAAGTGGAAAGATTGGACTTTAGGTGACTTTGTTAAACTTTAGATGACTACAAATGCTCCACTTCATGTCATAAATGTTTGGAGGGTCACTGAAAGGAAAGAAGAAAAAAATTTAGCATAGAAACAATTTTTGATCTTAACAGTATTTGTATGGGACATTTCATAATATATGATAGATACTAAAGAAGATTGTTTTTCGTTTCTTCTTTTTTAGTTTTAAAAAATTTAGGCATTTCAATGTAAAAAGAGAAGAAAGACAGGACAAAAGCTGTAAGTTAATATGTTGCAAGCTTGAGTTGGTGAAGTGAGGGATGGAGTGTAAAAGTGCAAAGATTATAATGTATGTAATCTTTTTCTTGCATAGGTGAATGTCTAGATTAAGGCCTTTGGGTTCATCTAGCAAGTTTTTGTGTAAGCAAGTAAATAAGAGAACACTGAATGTAATGAAACATTTCCCTATGACAAATAAATGTTCAGAGTAAGTTGAAAGAATCTCAGAGCTGTGCATTTGGAATTTGTGTTTCCATGATGCATGTTGACTAAAAGGCTAAAGGTAAATGTTTTCTGAAAGTAGATAAGGTGTTTTTTTTACATCTAGGAGATGAATGGAGATGAGCCAAAAACAGGAAACAATTAGTGTAAGTAGGAGCACAGGCTGTAACGTGTCTTAGCATAGATAACCTTGATGTTAGCTGCAGACACAGGCATAAGTTAACCTGCCAGTTTGGGACAATTACCCCTATCCAGAGGGTTAAACTTCATTAGTTGAAGATGTACATAGTGTTGTATGTTTTAATTTAACAGGTGCCAGAGGTGTTTGTGTGTGTGTATGAGTTTTTGTTCAAGGGTTTTCTATAAAACAAAAAGTAACTTAGGTTCAAATGGAGACGACAAGAAACAAGTGTATAAGAGCTCAACCTGCCAAACAGTGGATGAATGTAACACAAAAACTGGGAACAGACATTTAAAAATGCTGTCATATATAATAGGTAGGAATAATAACATCTTACCATAATGGCTCCACCAAACATATTATGTTGGAATGTGAGTGTCTTCATAGGTACAGATAAAAATGTAAGAGTATTGAATTATGTTAAGAAATGCAGAATGCAAACAATGCTACAGGAGACACATTTGGAAAGAAGTGAGCATGTGAATTTGATAAATAAATGATTTCAGGGATGATTTAAATGAGGTGATTGCAGTTACATTTTCAAGCACTGAAAAGGTGCTTTTTGAGAGCTATCTTGAAAACATTTGCATGGGTGATAGTTCTAAAGGACATGGGAAGCTTATACCACACTAGAACAGGATAGTAGCTATATAGGTTTTGCTGTAGTGATTTTTTGGGGGGTTTATGTATCTTTAAGAGACCTTAGTCCAAGCTTCTGTGGGAGTGTAGTGGGTTATAGACAAGAGTGGATATAGTCGGGCAGGAAGATGGTTTGTTGACAATGGAGTGGATGATGAGTAGTTCAGTAAGTAAGAGTTGGTTAGGAAATTCTAACAGAGTGTTTGAAGAGCACAGCAGTAGTGTGATTTAGGTGGCATGTTAGCTGTAAATCTAGCTACTTTCTTGTATGTGATTTTGAATTTAGATAGCAGACAGAACTGTAGGTTTGTAAGGATTTCAGAGCAGTAGAAGAGGTTAGGGAGGAGATAAGTCTGGGTAAATGAGATTCTGGAGATGGGGGTGAGGAAGCTTTGGTTTCTGTAGAGTGGGCCAAGTTTTTGGTGGGCTTTCTTTATACAGTGCTGTGCATGGAGGTTAAATTTAAGTTGGTCATCAATGATTACTCCAAGGAGCTTTGTGTTTGATTCAGTTGAGATAGTGGTGTTGTGATGCCCCAACACTGCCCCAGTAATCAAGAAGCCTCAATCCTCATCACTGGCAACAATGGAGGACGTACACACTGGAAGGATGACAAGTACACACACTGAAGTGAAATTTCCCTTAAGAGCACACAGAGACCACAGTCAGTCTGGGGCTGGTTTCTCCAGATCTCCAATAAGACTTCCCACTGGCACAGCTATAGGGTTGAGAGGCCAAGCCAAGACCTCCAGCACTCTCTGTCCAACCAGTGCTTCATGTTCCTGCCCAAGTAGCTGATATACACACTCTTTGAGATTTGATTTATACGTAAACACATGCACAACACACATGAGAAAGGCTGGCACAGGTTTACTAGCTGTGCCCCCTTTTGCCCAGAGTATAAGGTTATTACTGCCACCAGACAACTCTTTATCAGCTACTTTAAGGCCCTTAACAAAGGGTGTCCAATCTTACTGTGTAATGTTACTATTAATCCAAATGGTAGTCTGAGCAATAGCAAGGCTATTAGGAGTGACCTGCACAGTGTCACCAAATAGATATACAAGAGCTTATCTCTAGACAGGCTAGCCACATTTGAAAGATTTAAATATATTTAATAATTAAAGTACAATACTAAATATGTATTCACAGTGACATCAGAGTTCAGAATCACAGGAAATGTTTAAAACAACAATTTAGGACAGTCTCAAATAAAGAATGAAAAATTACTATTGTCCTAACTATATCTAAAATAATTACTATACCCTAGAAAGTTACTATTACAGCAAAGTGAGTATTGTGAATGGATCTTCTAGCTGATGATGTCAGGTCAAAGACAAAAACAGAATGCACTCTCTCTTTCTTGGAGACTTTTTAAATTAATATCAAATATTACTTCTGGGTTAGCTTGCAGGATGACATCACGTGTCATCATCCGACTTGATTTCCCAAGCTAAACCCCCATTGCTAGCAACTGCCAGCATTTAGCATCTCCCTGTGAAAAACGCATAGCCCTCAGATCTTTGTAGCTGCTGGAAGACATAAAACACTTACAAAACAATCCAGAAGACTCCCTAGTTTTAGACATCCTGTTTCTTTGCTGCATTGAAACCATCTTTTATAGCACAGTTATAAAATAATTTAATTTCCACCATTTTTCTGAAGTTTTGCAAGTTAGCCTTCTATGTTGCAGTTTCCACTGTTAAACTATATACATTTGCACAGTTATAATAGTCTATATACATTTCTGTTCTTTTCAGTAGGGTACACTGTGGATACATCTTTAAGCTCAGCACTTTACAGACCCTTTAATCACACACTTCTGTACCATCAGTTTGATATACACATAATATGCAGTTCTAATACATTTGTAACACAAGCATATGAATCATGTTGATATTCACAAATGACATTATTTACAACATTCCAGATAGCTGGTCTGACAGTACCTCCATTTAAAACAGGTGTTATTAAGGGAAGAGATGGTGAAAGAGGGTTTAAGATGGTTGAGATCTGAGTACGAATAGGAGTTTTGTCTTTTTAGGGTTCAGTATGAGGTGATTGTCAGTAAGCCAAGATTCAGTGAGTTTAAAAGAGGTTTGAGTGCGGGTGTGCAGGTCAGAAGGGTTGTCTGGAATGGTGATTATATTAGAGTCATCTGCATACTGTATAAGGGATGACTGAGGACAGGCTGCATGGAGCTGGTTAGTAAAAATGTTAAAGAGAATGGGGCCTAGAACAGAGCCTTGTGGGACTCCCATTTTTATGAGGAGAAAGGGAGATAGACTAGTGAGCCATCTGACATATTGCTGTCTGTTTGAGAAGTAGCTTGCAAACCATGAGATAGTTGTGGGGGCGAAGTTTAGTTGAGCAAGTTTACGGAGGAGGATCGGGTGGAAGACAGTGTCGAAGGCTTTAGAAAGGTCTAAAAAGAGGCAAGACACTAACTTATTATTGTCTCTGGCTAAGGAGATGGAGTTAGTAAAGGAGATGAGAGCAGTAGTGATGCTGTAATGGGAGAGGAAGCTATGCTGGGTAGTGGTGATGAGATTTCCTTGAGTAAGATAAGACCGAATTTGTTTGTGCACACTGTGTTCAAGAATTTTAGAGAGGAGAGAGAGTATGTCAATAGGGCAATAAGTTTCCACATTTGTGGGTAGCTATGGTGTAGAATTTCTTCAAAAGAGTTGGAACAGTAGATTCAGAGATTGAGCAGTTAATTAAGATGGAGACTGGGTATGCTATGGAGCTGGTGGCAGCTTTTAGGAAGAGAGGTGGCAGGTTGTCAGCTGATGGGGAACATACTTTTAAGTTTGAGAAGAAGGGTTTTAATATAGCTAGTGGGGATGGGATTGTGTGAAAGGATGATGATGTGGAAGGGGAGCAGTGGGAGGTGAGTGATTATTTGGGTTGGAAGTTGGCATATGTCTGCTAATGGTATCATTGAAGTAAGTATTGAAGATGGTAGCATTTTCTTGGGGAGAGTTATTGGGGCAAGGATTGGCTGTAGAAGGGTTACCAGGGTGGAGAATCTGGTTGATAGAATTCCAGAATTTTTGTGGGTTTCTAGATTGTGTGGTTAGGGAGATGTGGTAGAAATTTGTCCTTTCAATGTTCGTCTTTTGAGCAGGTTACAGAGTTCCCTACATTTTTGGAAATTAGTGAATGATTTTGTTTTTGCCCAAAGTTTCCATGTAGAATCTCTGTTTTGGATGATAGAATGGGTTGACTTGGTAAGCCAAGGTGAACTGTGAGATTTGACCCTGGCAGTTCTTGGGGGGGGGGGGGCTGGAGATTTTGCATCTATATTATATTATCATACGATGAAAATAGCGAACGCTGTTTCATCGTACTGATAATATCTAAACAGCAAAATATCGAACAAACAAAACAGCAAATCTTTTCCCCAGGGAAAAAATTTGCTGCACCGTAAAAAGAAAAAAAACGTAAACACAAATTTAAGTTGGGGGTTTCGCCCCCACACCCCCCTACTTAAATATACCAACTCCAAGCTCGCACCATAGTGGAGGAAATGGCAAAGTCCCGAAGATGGCTAACCAAATTTTTTTCCTGGGAAAAAATTTGATGTTCTGTGACTTTGTTAACCTTGGATCTCAGAGAGGCTTATCTGCACATTCCTATCAGGGAAAGTTGCAGGTCGTACCTTTGTTTCATAGTGGGCAAGTAACATTACCAGTTTTCTGTGCTGCCCTTTGGCTTATCTACTGCTCCAAGAGTCTTCACAAATGCCTGGCTCCAGTCATTCTCCGGAACAGCTATTAAAGGATCTGGAATTCGTAAAGACTCTTCTCTCTTCCCTGGGTTACACTTTCAATGTGGAAAAATTGAAAATGTTACCATCCAAGGAGGTAAAATTCCTGGGAGTGAGTCTGAACACAGCCTCCCACATGATATATCTCACCCAGGAGAAGCAAACAACTCTTTCAGTTTACTTCAAGGACTTGGCAAGCCTGTCCCAGCTCCCTGCAAGGAAATACCTGCAAGCTCTGGGATTTATGGCATCTTGTATTCCCATGATTCCATATGCAAGACTGCATATGAGGAAATTGCAATGGTACCTCAAGCACATTTGGTGTCAACACACAGAGGATCTGGATATGATGATTCCTCTGCTTCCATCTCTGCAGGTGGAGTTTCTATGGTGGGCAACAGCCTGTCTTCAAAACAAAGGCATGCCTTTTCGGACACCTCTTGCCACTCAGATTCTGACTACAGATGCATCAGACTACGCCTGGGGAGCACACCTGGATGGCAGATGCATACAGGAATGTTGGAACACCCAGTAGATATACCTGCACATAAATCTAAAGGAATTGACTGCAGTTCAGCAGGCCTTACTAGCTTTCAAGCATCTTCTTTCTCCAGGGACCCTGCTTGTCAGGACAGACAACACCACGGTCATGTGGTACTTCAGCAAGCAGGGAGGAACTCACTCTTACCCCCCCTGTGCAGGCAAATCATGAATCTTTGGTCCATGTCAGCATCCCTGGATCTCCATGTCCTAGCTCAGTTTCTTCCAAGAAGGCTCAATGTTTTGGCAGACCAGTTGAGCAGGCAAACTCTGGATCCTCATGAGTGGCAGCTGAACAGAGTAGTGTTTTACAGCATCATTCAACGTTGGGGCACTCCTCAGGTGGATCTTTTCTCCTCCCCAGAAAACCATCTGCTACCTCTCTTTTGCACCAGACAGCAGCACAGCAGAGCCTGGAAAGTGGATGCTCTGTGCTTCCCTTGGACGTTGCTATCAGTGTACGCCTTCCCTCCTCTTCCCAGAGTATTAGTGAAGATCAAAGACGAATGTCCAAGGACTATTCTCATAGCTCCGGACTGGGCCAGACAGCATTGGTATCCACTGCTTCACAGTCTCTCCCATCTTCCTCCTTGGCATCTTCCTCTGAAGCCAGATCTTTTGGTTCAGGAAAGGGGAAACAATTCTACATCCTCATCTTCAGTCTTTACATTTGGCAGCATGGCTCATTATATGACTCCTTCCCTTTCTTCCTCCCTTTCCCAACAGGTGGTTGACATGCTGAGGGAGGCCAGGAGGCCTAGCACTAGGAAATGCTATGCTGGCAAATGGGAAGGGTCCTCTCACTGGATGCAGGCTAGAGGAGAGTCTGCTTCTCAACTACCCTTCCTCTGATCCTGGAATACCTGTCATATTTGCTTCAGGGTGTTCTTTCTTTTTCCTCTATCAAGATCCATGCTTCAGCCATCTCTGCTCATTGTTCTCTTGAACAGCCCAATGTTCATCGTGTTACACTGCTGCAGTCATTACACTTGGGTTATCCTACCATCAGGCGGTTCCCCAGTCAGCCTGAGTTCCAAAGTCTTGGTCCGGCGTCGGTTGCTGTTGCCTCCTCCCTGACGTCAGTGCTACAGGGGTATATATATAAGATGCAGCCAATGCCATTTTCTTCAGTTTTTCTTGCCCCAGATGTCAGGTGCCCCCAAATAGGTAGGCAATTCAAATTGCTAGTAAAGTATACAAAAGAAAAGCAAACAACAATTTTCAGTTACCAGCAAATACTCCCCATAAGTAGAAAAGGGTAGAAGACCTAGGTACATACCAGAAAGTAAGAGGGGAAGGAGGGAGGGTAACCTGGACTGCAGCAGTGTCAACACTCAAACATCTACATCTATGGTAGGTACAAAACTGTACTATGTTCATCGTGTTACATTGCTGCAGTCATTACACTTGGGTGAAATCCCAAAGCTGAGGTAGGGTGGCTGGTTATATAAGGCATTAGGGGTGGCTATAAGGCCCTGCAGCACAGCAGTGGCGAAGCCAGCTCTGGATTTGGAGTATAAAGGCAAATGGTAATGCTTGGTGAAGGTATGCACAGAACTCCATGTTGCTGCTTCAAAAATATCCTTGGTAGGTACTCCTCTGAGGTAGGCAGTTGAAGTGGCTGTTGCCCTGGTGGAGTGAGATCTAATGCTGCTAGGTACAGGTTTCCCATGGTATGTATAGCAGAAACGTATACAATATCCTATCCATTTTGAAATAGTCTGTTTTGAAATGGCTTTTCCCTGTGCTCCTGCAGCATATGCTACCAATAATTGCTCATATTTTCTGAAAGCTTTGGTTTTGTCCAAGTAGAAGAGTAACTGTCTGTGAATGTCCAATGAATGTAGTTGTCTCTCCCCTTTGTTCTGTGGTTTTGGATAAAAAGTTGGCAAGTGAATAGTTTGGTTTAGAGCCACACTTAATACCACCTTTGGCATAAACGTAGGGTTAGTTCTTAAAGACACCCTGTCCTGGTGGAAAATGAGGAAAGGTTCCACTGCCATCAGTGCCTGTAATTCTGAAACTCTTCGTGCTGATGTTATTGCCAGTAGCAGAGCAGTTTTTCAAGAGATATATTTTAATTCTGCTGTGTTAGCTGGCTCAAAAGGAGGTAAAGTTAATTTCTCCAAAACAAAATTGAGATCCCAAGTTGGAGTAGGTGCTCTACGGGGCGGTCTTATGTTTTTAGCCCCTCTGAGGTACTGTTTGGGCAAAGGATTAGAGAAAATTGGTGGATCCATGTTGTAATGAGCAGAAATGGCAGAGGCGTGGATCTTGATGGATGAGAAGGAGAGGCCCCTGATGTCAGGGAGGAGGCGACAGCAACTGACGCCAGACCAAGACTTTGGAACTCAGGCCAACTGGGGAACCGCCTGACAGCAGGATAACCCAAGTGTAATGACTGCAGCAGTGTTTACACTCGAACATCTACATTTATGGTAGGTACAAAACTGTACTTTTTCTCTCATCCCCTGATGAAAACGTTTCTCAGAGGTGCTTGCAATTTAAAACCTCCCAGAAGAGCACCTACTCCAGCCCGGGATCTTAATTTTGTTCTGAAGAAACTCACTCTTCCTCCTTTTGAGCCAGCTGCCTCTACAGATTTAAAGTTTCTCTCTTGGAAGGCCACCTTCCTCTTGGCTATAACTTCAGCAAGGAGGGTTTCAGAGCTGCAGGCTTTGATGGCCATGGAGCCTTTTCTTATTTTCCATGCTGATAGAGTCTCTCTGAGGACTAATCCCTCCTTTATGCTTAAGGTGGTTTCCAGCCTGACTCTTAATCAGTCCATACACCTTCCTACCTTCTTTCCTAATCCTTGCAATAGAGGTGAAAGGATCCTACATTCTCTTGATGTGCACAGACAGCTCAGGTTTTACCTGGACAGAACTAAGGACCTTCAGAAATCAGTGCAGTTATTGGTCAGTTTTGTCCCTGGTGCCCTGGGCAAGGCTATTTCTAAGCAAACCATTTCTAAATGGATTGCTCATTGTATTACATTTTGTTATTCCTTTCATGGTAAGGTTCCTCCTCAAGGGGTTAGGACCCACTCTACTAGAGCGGCTTTCACTTCTGCTGCCTTTCTAAGGGGTGTCCCTACTAAAGACATTTTGGAGGTTGCCACATGGTCTTCTGTTCACACTTTCACAAGCATTATAATTTGCCTCTGTTTTCCAGAGCCAGAGCAGGGTTTGCCACTGTGGTGTTGCAGGGCATTATCTCCACCCCTTGATGCTATTGTTTCCTCTCCCCTTTTTTCTCTGGGCTTTGGTAATCAACCCATTTGTTAGGACTGCAACAGTGAAACACGATGAACATAGTACAGTTGTGTACACTTACCATAAATGTAGATGTTCGAGTGTATTCACAGTTGCAGTCCTAGTTTCCCTCCCTCCTCCCCCTTTTTGTGGTCCTCTCCTATTCTCTTTTCCTGAGGTACAGGCTTAATTTGTCTAATTGTTTTTTGGTTTAAGCCTTATTTTTTGGGGGCTCCTGACTATTATGGCAAGAAAGACAGAGGAAGTAATGTGGGCTGCCTCCTTTTGTATTGGACGCCTTGACGTCCATTACAACCGACGTCATTTTTACTTGCCTTTGGTATTCTGGCCGAATGAGGGCTACCAGGAGCCGGATAACCCATTTGTTAGGACTATAACAGTGAATACACTCAAACATCTACATTTATGGTAAGTGTACACAACTGTACTTTACTCTTTAGTTTAGAAAGCAAAATAAAGTAGTATGGGGAACTTAAGGGCACTGCAGAAATAGACCTTGGCAGGCTGGGCTAGCTCAATGAGCAACCAGTATAGCTGTCAGCTATGGGCAGTTCAGCCACGATTCAGCTAGCGAAAACTGTAAGCCACTTGAGTAGGAGGGGGGTTATGGTTATACAGGTCAGGCTCTGTAATAGTTGCAAGTGGGCACTTGCTCCAGTTAGGGAAAATATTACAGCCAGGAGATCCTAGAATTGTTGGGGCAGCTTGTGATATAAAAGTGCAGAAGCCATAAATCTCAAAGGGATAAAACGTGCACAAAAAACACAAAGATAAGAGTAATTTCCACAGGGAACAATATAGTCAATGCAGTTTGATAACACAGAAAGAGTAGGGTAACCCACTTAGGACTAAGAGAGTCAATATGATGACAACACTATGCAGCATGTGACACAACTAACAAGTAAAGATGAGATAGATAAACACAAGCATAAAACAGTATTTGAACGAGTTTCAAACTCTGCCCTTTGGTCTCATTACAGCCCCCATAATGTTCATCTAATACATGGCAGTGGTTGCTGCTCACTTGAGATGTCAAGAATTTCGAGTGTTTCCTTACCTATACAACTCGCACCTAACCACCATGACCAGCCATCAACTCTTAAGGGCAAGAGAAACTACTATAAATCTTTGCTGTCATCTAGGAATCACCATAGATTTTAAGAAATCTGCTCTAGAACCCTGTCATAATCTGATTTTCATAGGAGCACACTAAGATACAAGAAAAATGATAGCGAAACTTCCATCCGACAGAATTACTTCATTGCAAAATCAATTCAAGGTCCTTATTCACAAGAAAAGCGCATCTATAAAATTAGTGCTTCAAGTCCTGGGAACAATGGCAGCTTTGATAGTACTGGTACCATGAGCCCACCTTCATATGCGAATCCTACAGTGGTTGTTGCTGACCCAGTGGTCCATTCCAGAACTACCAATGTCTCACAAGATATTGATTACCGATGGATGCAGGAAGGATCTTCATTGGTGAATTTATTTTAATCAAGTCAGTCAAGGTCACCCGTTTGTATCCAGTCAGCTCCAGGCAACTGTGACCATGGATGCCTCCCAGGTAGGGTGGGGGGATTGTCTGGGAAGGACAGTCCCAAGGCATCTGGTTCCCCTCACAAGGCCCATCTGCATATAAATGTTCTAGAGATGACAGCAGTGCTACTAGAATTGCAATCCTTTCAAGACGCCCTTCCTCAGGGAAGAATAGCAGTCCAGTCATACAGCATGTCAGTAGTCTGGTACATCAACAAACGGGAAGAAACCAGATCTTATCCCCTTTATCAGGAAGCTCTCCAAGTTTGGCAATGGTTGATATCTTCCAACCACTTTCTGATAGCAACAGGTCTATATTACAAGATCGAATGTTTAAGTGATAACACCTAAACATCGAACTTGTAATATCGAAAGCAAATAATGGCGAATGGCCGATTTAATGTAGCGGAAAGATTTCCCTCAGCCATTTGCCAGATTTTGCCATTTTTTCTACTGTAGATCGATCTTGGAGTTGGTTTAGTTAGTGGGGGTGTGGGGGGCATAGCTTAGTTTGGGTGTAAAGTTATTATTTTTTTATTTTCTTGGCCAACGGATGTCTTTCTATGTTACGTTCAGTGTTTTTAGGTTCGATATTACAAGTTCGATATTTTGGTGTTTGATTACCTAAACATTCAATCTTGTAATATAGACCCAATAGTAACACACATTCTGGGGAAATCCAAAGTGATAGTGGACAAGCTCAGCAGGGCAATTCTGATGCCTCACAAGTGGCCCCTCAAACAATAACTTGCGGAAAAGATTTTCCAGAAATGGGGTCAGCCTTGCTACGATCACTTTGCATTACCCATGAACAAGAAATGCAGCAGATACTTTGCCCTAATACCCCTCAGTGGAGTCACCGAGGGGTGCAATGATACATGCTTATCCTCCAACTCCCATGATTCCCAAAATGTTACAGAAAGCAAATATGTTGAAGAGAACAATCATCCTCATTGCCCCATACTGGCCCAGACAGATTTGATTTCCTTTTCTTTGGCATCATCTTAAGGAAGATCCATGGATTCTGGACCCAGTTACAGACCTACTTTCACATCCACAAGGGATGGTTCTTCTGGACTTGAAAATCTGAAGTTGACAGCATGGCAGCTCCGATTCCAACAATAGCCAGGCATCCCTTTTTATCTTCTTCAGTGAAACACATTTTGCTCTGTTAACATAAATCTTTTACACAAAAAGCAAGTGGAAAAGGTTTGTCATGTGGATCATGGAAAATAATGATCCTTTTACTGCTCCACTTCACTTCATTATGGAATTTCTAGCAAGACTTTTTAATGAAAGTGCTGCTGCAGATATTGTAAGAGTTCAATTAGCTGCGATTTCTAATTATCATCAAGGAGAGAATGGGTCTCCTATCATGTCCCATAAGTTTTGTAAGACTTTTGTAAAAGGTGTTTTGTTACTGAAACTACCTTACAAAAGTCCTTCTCCCCCTTGGGATTTGAATTTTGTATTATCTCATATGATTCATTTTCCATTTGAGCCTTCAACAAATTGTGATTTTGAAATCCTCGGCTTAGAAAACCATTTTTCTGGTGGCTATTACTTCAGCAAAAAAAAAAAGGGTATCTGAATTAAAAGCATTATCTATAAAGCCACCCTATTTGCTTTTTCATAAAGATAGTTTCATTATGAACTAACCCTTCCTTTCTGCCCAAAGTAGTCTCTGAGACTAATCACAATCAGTCCATTGAACTGCCATTTTTTTCCAAATTTCCAAAACAAAGGAGAATATCTGTTACACTTATTAGATGTTCACAGACAATTGCATTTTTACTTGCACGGAATAAAGGAATTCAGAAAAACAATCAGTTGTTTTTCCTTTTTTGAAACAAGAAAAGGTTTGCCAGTTTCCAAAGTTACTTTGTCAAAATAGCTTTCTGATTGTAATACTTTTATTTATAAAACCCAAAATAAACAATTACCTACACCAGTCAAAACACATTCTACTTGAGTTGTGGCTACTTATTCAGCTTTTCTGGCCAGAGAATCCTTAGACAATATTTGTGCAGCAGCCACATGGTCAAATCCCCATACTTTTATTACTCATTACAAAGTGGAATTAGCCTCCAGGGATAGAGCTTCTTTTGGATCAATGGTTTTGAGGAATATTCTATGAGTCAGCTAAGATTCAAATTACTCTGGATGCTGTCCCATATGTGGGAATAAAGGCGAGATTGACAACAACAATATATAAAGAAGTTATATACTTGCCATAATGTTCCACGTGTTGCCCATCTCTGCCTGTATTCTCAGAACCCTCCCACCAGTCCTCTTCCTAGACACCTAGAAGAAGGGGTGATACAAAATGAGGCCTTCAACAACTCCTTGTTATTTGAAATGTTTCTTTAAATACTTGGAATAGTGTTATTTCTGTCCTCTTTTATATAAACACTGGTTACTTTATTGGGCAAACAAGATCTGAGGTAATGGGGAAGTGTATTCTGGGAAGGGTAGAATGCCCAAGAGCTTAGTTGGAGGCCATGTGCTTCTGCATAAGGCCAAGACGAATCCGATGGATCAAATCTGACCCATATGTGAGAATAAAGGCAGAGATGGACAACGTTATGGTACGTACATGACTTCTTTTTTAGGGTCTCTGTGACTTCTTTTTTTAGGGTCTCTTATCTATGTCATCCACTTATTCTCACTTTGACTAGCCTGGATTTGACCTCTAGTAATTTATTTTTATTTCTCTTACATTTTTCCTCAATTCTCTCTGACAATGGCTATTGCTACAGTATTTTTGTTTAAGTCACTTAGCCTTTTGTTTTGCATACCCAGCTATGATCTGCATATTTCTGACTGTAACATCCCCACACTGGGCCAGAAATCAAGGAGCCCTGAATCCTCACCACTGACACTGGAGAGGGACATTCACTTGGAATACAAATGGATGCACTCAGTATTTCCAGATGCAGCTCTCTGCACCAAGAACAATTCCTCTTAAGAGCACAGGGAACACAGTCAGCCTGGGGTCTGGATATCTTTATATATATATATATATATATATATATATATATATCTCCCCCCAGGGCGCCAGTAAGGTTTCCCACTAGCAGAGCTACAGGGTTAAGTCCTCAGTGAAGTGTCCAAACCAAGTCCTCCAGCACCTGCAGTGTGAAACCAGTGCTTCATGCCCCTGCTCCACTCTGTGAGATTTGATTTCACACACACACACACACACACACACACACACACACACACACACACACACACACACACACACACACACCTGGGAAAGGCTGGCACAGATTTACTAGCTATTCCCCCTTCTGCCCAGAGTATAAGGTAGTTATCGCTGCCACCAGACACTCCACAATCAGCTACTCTAAGGCCCTTAAAGAGTTTCCAGTTATACTGTGTAATATTAATACTAACCCAAAGGGTAGTAGTTGACCAAGACAACTAGGCCTTCAGGAGTGACCCACACAGTGTCACCAAATAAATACAAGCACTCCCAAAGGTTACATACTTTCTAAAAGGACCAGCTACAATAAAAGTTTTAAATATATTTAATAATAAATAATCAAAGAGCATGAAAATACTGAATATATATTTACAGTAAACCAGACAGTTCAAATCACAGGAAATATTGAAAATAACATTGATGGGCAGACTCAGACAAATAAACAAAAACAAATATCTAAATTAAGCTTCCCTATACTTTCCTGACTGACTCTAGGAGAATTACTATTCCTTACTTATTTAACAGAGCAAGGCAGATGACGTGGTGATGGTCTTTCATGTTGCCATGCACAAGACAGAATACTCAATACTGAGCGATTTCTCTTTATAATATCTGAAATTTCCAAGATGGCTGTCAGTATGACCTCATCTGGTAACCTGACTCAAGGTTCTCACACTATTCCCCTTTGAAGCTTGAGACAAGGTGTTAGCATAGATATGATAAGATGCATATCTAAAGTGTTGCTAATGTTTATGGCAGTGCCTGGGTCTTTCCTGTTTCTGCTGAGGTAATGAACAAAGGCTTCTTTCAGACATGCTGTCTCCGGTCCTATTCAGAGTTGTAAGATCAGCACTTCCAATTGATAGTATTTTTCTTAAAGTAAGAAGTAAGCTAACTGTTTAGCCCTTTCGCTAAAATATGTACATACAGTCTCATGTATATATTCCTTCTCTGTCCAGCAGGACCCACTGTTGATACATTTTTAACACTAGCAACTGTATAAGCACATTTTGATTTTCAAATGGCATACAGTTCTAATACATTTGCAGTATAAGCATTTATGCAAATCAGTTTGATATTCAAATGCCATACAGTTCTAATACATTTGTAACACAAGTATCTTGTATAAATCAGTTTGATATTCAAAGGACATGTCATTCTTTACAGAACTCCAGCTGGCTATGCTGGCACTAGTCCATATAATCACACCCACTGCAATAGTACCTAATTTCCTTAACATAACATTTAAATATCCTTGTGATTTGTATTGTGTCCTACTTATTTCACATTTTAGCTTTCTAACACAACTATCTAGTAATTTTGTAATTTTATTGTACTATGTAAAAGTGTGGATGGGTGCTTAAAACACTTTCATAACCCCAAATTATCCACTCTAAACTTCCCCTCCACAGTGCATCACATACACAATAAATAGTGTTTTATTTTACACATGTAATCAGGCAACTGTAGTAACTTTGTGTCCTGTTTCTTGTGACCCATAACTTGCATGTAAAGCTGCCCTAGAAAATATGTTTTGATGTCAATCCCTCTTTGTTTAGATTTCTCCAAGACGTCAAGACTGTGCTGCTCTGCACTTTCTCTCCCCTCATTCTGACTGTCCCCATTCCCTTTCTCTTTCAACTACTCACTTTCTTCCCTTTTTTTGTCCTTAAACTCTTATTCTATTCCAAATTCTGATACATTTGACTACAGTTGTTTGCTTACCTGTTACTTTAATTTGAACTAAATGTTGTTATTCTGCCACCATACTTTTTCCCCAGACTTTCACCTTGGAACAAACTGGGCTTCTAAGTAGTCATCTTCCCTCATCTTTCCACAAAACCTTTCCCATTCATTCAGAATAATTATTTATGTATGCTGCCTGACTGCCTGAATAAAGCTTTACTTTTTTTTTTTTTTTTGTCTTTTTGGCTTTTCCGTTGCCACATCGGAACTCCGGTCCACTAATGATTGGCAGTAAATTTTTATGGTGCCGAGTTGCCAGCTCAATGCTCAACCTTCAGTGAAGGCACACCCATTCACGCATGTCTTTCGAACGCCACTCGACTGCGGGGAGGACATGCAGACTCCACACAGAAGGCACTCCAGCCAAGAATCGAACAGGAGAACCTTGAATAAAGCTTTACTATCCATTATAAATTAAATATCTTGTTCATTTGAATGTTCTGTATATCTAATGTTATAAACATAGTTCCCAAGAGAAAACATATTGCATTTTCAAAGAAAAAATGTTAGATTATCATCAGATTTAAAGTATTATATTATTATTAGTTTTGCAAATTATGTCCATATCATTTTATGTGAAAATTAGTCTTTGGAGAGTGATATATTTGTCTTTTCTCCTTCTGTTGTCTTCAAACGTTTGTTTATATCTTTGCTCTTCTTATTTGCAAACTTTTTCATTTTCCTTTCCTGACCATATTTGTCATAACTGTTTCAGTCTCTGAAGTAGGATTAAAGTAGGTATTTTCCTTCTGTTTATTTCTCCTCCACAGTAGTAAAATTTCATTGTGTTCTGTTTTACATTTCTCCTCCACAGTAGTAAAATTTCATTGTGTTCTGTTTTACATTTTTGCTCTCTTTGTCTAGCTTTCTCTTTTAACATTTGTACTTTCATTCAACTTATAGTACTCTTGCTAGCTCAAATGTAATCCTCTCTGTCTTTCTGTAATCTATAACCAACATTTATTTGATGTTATTCTTTTTAAGCTTGTTATATGAAGTGTTCCCCTTATTCTCTGTCCTTTAGTGACCTCATCTTTATAATGAGTTTTGTGTTCATAATTTCTTCCCTTCAAAACTGCTCATTCTGTTTTGATATCTCTCTCCTTACTCCTTGAATCAACTCAATACATCCGAGTGTCAAATCCTGGTGCATCTGCAGTTGATGCCGCTAGGCATCAAATATTGCTTGTTCATATTTGCATCAATAATTCCCAAACCATGCTATATACAAGGTTTAAAAGATTTCATCTTAAAGCTTACACCAGTGCTGGTGAACCTTTTGGGTTTGGTGTGTCACAAATTCATAAAATGCCTAACTTGACTCTGCTGGTGTGTCGCCCCTACAAACAAAAATAAATACATTTAAAAAAATTAAAATAAAATAAATAAATACAAATACATAAAACAACATAGCTCTCAATACTTCAGGAATAAATTTCAACAGAATCAGGGACACATCTAGAAATAAGAGACTTGGACAATTTTAAACTACTAGTAGTATTAATTTGAGACATTGACAGAAAAAGTGAACAGAAATTAATATACATTTTTACACAAGCAAAGTTTCTTTGGTAACTCGGGTGTTGAATGCTGGTGTGTCACCCAAAATGTCTTGGCATGTCACCTTTGGCACGTTTGTCATAGGTTCTCCATCACTGGCCTACACAATGGCAAACTCTACTGCATTAATATTTTATCTCTGTTTAGTGCAGATAAATAGATATTAACTGTTGCTGTTATATTAATTTGTATAGATATAATTTTCAAATTGTTCTAAATACCTCAACAACCAAGTAACACAGACAGAACTCCTTAGCCTCATATAAAAGCTCTCACTTAGATGAATAAAATGATGTTGTTTGTGTGTAACTTGAGTTGTTGCTGAGATATTGTTTATAAAATATTACAAATGTAATAGTTACTGTGACTTATAAAATTCAGTTTAAGATCTAGAACCAAAAGAATACTACCACTATAAAACATAGTTTGTTATGAAGAGTTTACCATTTATACTTCTTTTTTAACCCCTTTGGTTCCAGAGATATGAACAATTATTTTAAATGTGAGGACATAATTTGATTCTGTTAAAAGGCTTAGGTTCCACCCATTGGAAGTTAGTGCAAACTCTACTAGAGTGAATGACTTAAGAAGGTACACACACCTCTTATCTCCAAAGACTTATTTGCATCTTTACTTTATTTACCTTGTTTGTAATCTTTCTTATTTTTGTTTTGTTTCCTTTTTCCTTTTCCCTTTATATCTTTCCTGATCACATGATGACTGCTGCCACCAAATGTGATGGCCTTGTGGCAACCAATGACACTAAATATGAAGAAGATGCTTTCACCCAGTCTATTTTAAATTAATAATGCACAAAACACAACCATGGCACTAAGAACCTAGAGGGATTATGAGCTACTGTCCTGGGTATGGGTCTCCAACCTCCACACCCAAATTAGACTGCATACTGTTCACTTTCAGAGCTATACCACTTTCTCCATGAACCAAAGTCTTCTCTCAGCACCCCTTTAGCCACAGTAACTGCCTTTCACTCAAAGTATTATTTTTCACACTCACACACATGCACACAATTTCCAGAAAGGCTTTTGAATCCACCAATTCCCACAGCTTTCTTCCTGGGCCTGGTAGTACTGCCACCACTCTGAAGAATGTCAGAGACTGTCAGTTACTGGTATGCCCTGATTGTGCCACTTGATATCTCTTTTACAGGTAGTCGGACAAAACAGTCTCAAAGATGTGGCCCTTAGTTTGTTATTCCTCAGTGTAAATAGTTACCCTCTTCTCAATTATTCCTCAGTGTAAGTAGTTACCCTCTTCTCAATTAAGCAACAGTACGTAAATAATGTTGTAATAAATAAATACCAGCCACAATAGCTTGAAGATAATTACAGTTATTTTACTTAATAAAGGAAATAGCCAGTGGCGGCTGGTGACTTCAAATCAAAGGGGGGCTGCAAGAGACAGCTGAATGGGTGGGGTCAAGGGGAAGGGGTGCGGCCAACTAGAAAGGGGAGGAGCGTTGCTCAAAACCACAAAAACTAACTTTAATTAAATACGCTGCCCTGGGTGCCAAACCATCATTATGAGAGTCCAATCAAGACAAAAATAAGTGTAGAAGAATAAAAATATTTCAATGCATTGGCTGCATGACAGCTTACTTAATATCTAGATGGAAACAAAAGGTTGTGAGGCATGAAAAAATAAATTACGTTTTAAATACAGCACTCAACTCAAACCACTTCTTGCACTTTAGTTCTAATTATAATTTATATTCAGCTTTATTAAAGTACCAAGTAACATGCTGAAAGTAGAAATCTCTGTGATGCCCCCACTTGTAAAAATGTTTCTTATCCAAAACAAACCTGCTGCCTGACAACTATCTACTTGTTTCATGGGGAAAACATGATCAAAGTAAAAATTGAAAAGCAAACAAGAAACAAGCTCAAGATACATTGCTTAAAGGATTACTGTACAGGTTATGGACCACACATGATTGGTATTCTGTTTAGTTTACGGGTAAAGCCTGTAGAGATGACTGGAAGTCTCCAACAAGTGTGAGCTTTTTAAAAGAATGTAATCCTGTCCTTCAATACCCAAGGCTTATACATTATCTAGTTTAAGTATTCTCTGCATGGCAACAACAAAAAGGCTTTCAATGTTGGCAATTCTTTAACAGTATGCTTATTAAAGCTTACTTGCATCTTACAATCTCAGACAAGTTTACCTTATGGTCATTAAAGCATTGCTACAGGCACTTTCTGAGTAATAAGCATAAATCAACAGTACAAAAATATGACAGAAACCAGACCATTCTGCAAAATCAAGGACAGATGAAAAGCCACTGTAGTACTTGTGTCTACCTTGGATAGGGGGACACACTGCACATTTACACTGCATAACTACTCCTTGCCTTGCTTGGACACATCCAGTCACTACATGGGGGAGTGGGGTGCAACAATTATGTCACAATTTGAAATGTCTCTGGCTGACTGTGATGGCCCTGACACATTTGTCATACCTCTCAACCTCAGAGCAAGAAATCTGGACAAAGCCATACACAGAAGTGGGACAAAGGCCCAAAAATAAGGACAATTTTTAAATATTGCTCTAATAAACGTAGAAAGATACTAGAATAGGTCTTGCATTAGTATGAATTTTCTGAAGGGTATAAAATCTGAAACTCAAACGTCTGTCATTATTTTCTAACTTCAGTCTTTAATGATTTGTCACTAATTTGCCAAAAAACACAATTTTATGAAAAATGGACCAAAAATGTGATGCAAAAATATAA
Organism: Protopterus annectens; assembly: GCF_019279795.1. NCBI lineage: Eukaryota > Metazoa > Chordata > Ceratodontiformes > Protopteridae > Protopterus > Protopterus annectens. The sequence continues at coordinate 1,141,803,283 of NC_056743.1, read as the reverse complement.
AATAGCCACACAATACAGCTGGGAATCTGTCAAAGAAGGGACACTTTAATATTAGTACTGCTAACTTGAGCAGCTGACAAAATAAAAGAATCTACATGCATTTCAAGTAATCTATAACTTTGATTATTACAGTTATTTCTTAATTGTAAACCCTCCATGTTTTCTTCCAAAATTGCTATTTTGCAGAGGGATTATTAGGGGGAAGAGCAACATTTTGAGCCAAAATTGGGGACAGTTGAGAGGTTGGCTATGCCTAATTCTATAAAGCAATTTATTTGCATGTACCTCTCAACCTGTTAATGCAGTAAATCTGAACAAGGCCAAATATATTGGGGGAATATATAAACAGTACTAAAAATTGCTCTTGTATAAATTGAGACAGTTGATAGAATAACAGGTTTTACTTTAGCATGCATTTTTCTGAAGGTTATGAAGTCTGAAACTCAGTGTATCATTATTTAGTGACTTAATTCCTAAATGATTTGCCAGAAAACTACAAATTTTATGAAGAACAAACCAAAAATAAGATGCAAAAATCTATTCATTCTTTGAAAATCTGAACAGTTGGGAGGTATAGTTCATCTGGGCCTGTCTGAGTTTGCTGCCCTTTCCCCCTCACAAAATCAAGGTTGAATGGAGCCTCTGCAGCCATTCCAATGATCCATTACTTGGCTATTTCACTCCATTTACCATAAACACTAATGTGCATACTGCTTTACTTCTATGATGAGTTGGACTTAAAGTTTTATTTTGTATTTTACAGCACAAACGCTAAGACATCTTCTAAACAAAGCAATGCAGTCTCACAATGAAAACAGACTTAGCATTAAAACTTCTCTGCCCTTGAAACTCACATTCATTGAAACAGCATTGAAACCCACATTCAAAGAAAGTACATTTTGACAGTGGCAGATAAAGATTAATTTTGGGCGGTTTTCAAATCATTGGCCCCTTGCATATGAAACATACATGTGCTCTTTGATACACCTTCCTCATTGTACTAAATTATATTCCTTGTACAATACAGTACAGTTGTTAGAGGGTGTTTTAAATTTGTTTTGAACATTTTTCCAGTAAGCAATGAAACAAAACGCATGCACCCATAATGACAAAACTGCCCAGTTCAGAACATTTACATCATAAAAGTCTACTCAGACTTCCACAGTCCACCATTATCAGTAAATATGCACAATTCTACAGTCCACCATTATCAGTAAATATGCACAATTCTACAGTCCACCATTATCAGTAAATATGCACAATTCTACAGTCCATTATCAGTAAATATGCACAATTCTACAGTCCATTATCAGTAAATATGCACAATCTCTGAAGAAGTAAAAGTCATCTAAATAATTCCACATTAAAGAAATCTGTAACTAATGAAGAGGTTGCTGCTAGCAAGCACCTTTATATTTCATGGTTTCATCGAAAAATAAAGTGTCTGTTGCCCCTCAGGAATAAATTGCCTATATTACATTAAAAATGATAAGCTAGTAATATTGCAAGAGGAAATGGATGGCAAACTGATAACAGACTCATAGTTAGTATCTTCACCAAGGAGAACATTCTCAGTACGGCAGCATCCACCCCTTGTGGGAGTAGAACCCACAGCCTTCTGCATCAAAAGCAAGTACACAACCTGTTGTGCTATTAACAAGGCAAGCCAACTTCACTTAAGCAACACTAAACTTCTGTTCCCCTGCAGCTCTCAGCTCCTTGTAAAATCTACTCAATACTCAACTGCATCTCAACTTCGCAGCATAAGAAAACTGGAAAAAGACAAAATTTATTGGGGGGGGGGGGTCAAAAGCCCAAAAACCAGGGACACATTAAACATTGCTTGTATAATCTTGGAAAGTTGCTAGAATAAAATGCTGTGTTACCACCATACATTTTACTGCCAAGGTCCCTGTGCAAAATAGTCAGAGCAACATACCACTATGCCAAATCAGCTGCTTTGTGAAAGAGAAATGCTGCATTACCACCATACATTTTACTGCCAAGGTCCCTGTGCAAAACAGCCAGAGCAACATACCACTACGCCAAATCAGCTGCTTTGTAAAAGAGAGGAAGAGTGAAACTTAAATGGCTATCATTTAGTGAATTCAGTTCTCACCATAGCTGTCAACCTCTTAGTACAAAACACCTGGACAAACCCAGTAATGAGGGAATACAGCCCTCAAACATATTCAGTGAATTCAGTTCTTGCCATAGCTGTCAACCTTAGCACAAAAAACCTGGACGAAGCCAATAATGGGGGAATACAGTCCCAAAAATAGGGACAAATTTCAAATATTCATCTTATAAACTTAGAAAATTGCTAGAATAAAAGGTTGTGTCACTATGTATTTTCTGAAGAACATGAAGTCTGAAATTCAAATGCCTGTCAATTTTACTTCTGATGGAACAAAAACAATTTTCAGTAGAGGCCCAGGGAGAAATACTGCAGACACGTCTTTGTAAAATGGCAGGGCACCAGAGCAAATCCACACAAACACAGGGAGGAGATGCAGACTCCACACAGAAGGCACCCCAGCCAAGAATCAAACCAGAAAAACCTATAGCTGTGAGGCAACAATACTACCACTACACCATCAAATATGTAAGGAATTAAACATTCAGAAACCTGAAGTCTGAAATTCAAATGCCTGTCAATTTTATTTAACATTTGTTAATCAGGACAGTCTGACTTGGAACAAAAAAACAATTTTCAGCAGAGGCCCAGGAAGAAATAATGCAGACATGTCTTTGTAACATGGGAGGACACAAAAGCAAACCCCCACAAACACAGGGAGAAGATACAGACCCCACAAAGAAGGCACCCCAGCCAAGAATCAAACCTGAGAACCTGCAGCTGTGAGGCAACAATGCTACCACTGCACCATCAAATATCAAGCATTGCAACATTTACAAACCACAGATATTATGAGGAACATATCAGATCAAATATGAGGCAAAAATCTGCAATTTTTTTACAAATGGTGGTGGGTAGGGAATTCAGGTCTTTAACACCTGCATACAAGGTACAAGGTTCAAGCCTGAGGTATTCCCTACCACACCACCATGAGTCTAACCACCAGTATATTGCACCTGGGGCGCACACACACACACAAAACATTGCTCAGCTGTCCCTGATTCTGGTTCAAAATATACACTTACTCATAGTCAAAAGGCCAAGAATTGATCTATCCCTCTCAGTCCCTATTAAAACCAAAGATTTGTAGAGAAAAGGTGCATTACTTACATTTAATAAATAACGATGATCACTATTAGGATTACATACGTTTACTTCAGTAAGTGCATGATGTTAATTCACACTCTCTTATTCAGTGAGCTTTTCAGGTATATCTTAAAAAGTGTACCTATTTGTCCTTGACTGAAGAGCAGCTCTTACAGTCCTTTCCTGCACCATGCCAAGCATATCTCTTAAAATAAATAAATAAAACTTATAAATAAATAAATAAATGAATGAATAATATTTCTGTGCAAAAAGTACAAGTCCCCATCTACTCCCCCCTTCTTAGTCACAGAAGAAGCCCTCACTGCTTCGTACATCAGCCTAGTCAACCTCTTCTAAAGTGGCATTTCAGCACTTCAGAATCAGCACTTCAGAAGTACAAGAATTTCTTTTGTTGACACAACTGACGTTGGTTTTCAAATTAGCTGCACTGAATAAGCCCGTGTATGTATTTTTTTTTTTGTAAACAGAGTGCAGAACTCCATTCTTTGTCTATATTTTTAACTTAAAAATTATATAATAAAAAGTGAATAAAATATTTATTTGAGCTGTGTTTTGCTGGAGGGGCTACAGCCCAGCAGACAGTACACACAAATCACCCCTGATTGAGTATTTGTTCAGTGATCTTATGTGACTGTTACCTACAATAAACAAACAACCCCCACCGCCCTTTCTGTTTGCTTAAGTGATGTAGTAGGACACAAGCAACCTGGGCAGGATGAGTGCTTTCACATATTTTGATCTAACTATAATCTCCTTCAAGCTGTACATTCTCCAGGATGGGGGTTAAGTATACTGCATTTGTTGGGTTGTTTGTATTCCACCTTTTTACTTATTGGATAGTTCTAAGTCAACCATTCTAAGTGACTCTGTACTGTTCTATTTCTCTGCAAATAAAATTGTAAACAGAAACGTATATGGGGATGGCTTATTTCAGAAACCTTGCAATATTCACAACCGGGACCTCATATGACTTGACAAATACACTGTGAATAAGTTTTCTACAATCTTATAAATGGTGCATTTATATGTCACTAATACATACACACACACACACACACACACACACACACCCCTGTAGTAGCAAATCCCTGTCCCCACACACTTACCTGTAGTAGATCTCCACCATAAATCCCTGTCCACATACATCCAAAAACCCGCGCAAATCCACACCAGACCCTGCCCGTCGCGAGATCTTCCCCCAGACCCAACCCGTCGCGAGATCTTCCCCCAGTGAGACTGCAGCAAACTCCAGACTGCTGACGTTACAGTCCGACCCCGACGCATTTTCCCAGCGAGTTCCAGGACAGTCTATGCAGTTTAAAACTGCATAGACTTCTGGGAGCTCCGTTCTTCATGTTTCCCAGTCAGGACTGCTGCTGAGACAATCTGCGCATGCTCCAGACTGTCAGCAGTAGTCCGGACTAGTGCGCATGCGCGAAGTCCGCAATTTTTAAACTTCTTTTTTTCTTTTCTTTTTCTTTTTATTTCTTTACTTTACAGTTAAGGGGGCTGCAGTCCAGCAGTCCAATAGCACGGGCCACCCCTGGAAATAGCACAAATACAAAATATATATGTATATAGGTTGGCACACAATATAGATAGAATGCATAGAGAAAAATCTAACTCCAGCTATCTGCTATGAGGAGTACTGTACCTTAAAATGACTAGCTAATTTTCACAGATAGGATGTTCTCACAGCAACTTCACACTCTAGCCTCTCTACAGTTCATTAAGTAACAATTATATAGCCAAAGTCCTTGTGTGACTTCATTGTTGCTAGGGAGGTATGTCATAAACCGAGTCCCACATACATCACAACAGCATGAGTTTGTTCCAATAACTTCACACCTGCTTCTTCTTTAATTGCATCCCAAATTCACCATAGACAGTTTCAATGACCATTGCATTCCAATGCTGTCCATCCTTGTCTGTTATCTTAAGAGAAGGTGCTATCCTGTCTGTGAACTAATCCCTGACTCTGTTTTTTTTTCCTTATCTCTGCCTTATCAGTCCTCAGTTATTCTTATTTACAAGGCACAGGCAGTCAGCAGATCATAATCAACTTGACAATAACCACCACATAATTAAACCAGAAAACAAGCAGTAAAACATGGCCATAATCACTAGCACATACATCACAAGGACTTGACCTCAGATATCATCCTGCACAATCGCCCATCAGAGCTAGATCCTAATGTTATTGGCACTGTTCACAATACAGAATAAATAATCTAAATGAAAATTTCCTTAACTAATGCAGCACACCAAACTCCCCTTATGGCCTTCTATACTGAGTGCAAGTTCTTAACTGGGCAAGTAAAAACTGTGCTACATTCAATACAGGAAAAATAAGAAACACCTTCTTCAGAGATAGTTTACCGTAAATTTTAAAGATAATTTGTTTCTTAAAACATGTAAGAAATGCATGTCAATTGTGTTTTTATGCTGAAAAAAAAGGTTTATCTTTACATAGGCGAAATACACTCATGTGATTGCTCATATAAGTGAATCGTAACCATGAAAAATAAAACTGCAACAGTTTCCAATGTTCGAAAATCAGCAAATCGAAAAGCAGATTCGCTGATTTTCAAACATAAATGTCGAATAAGAAATGGAATGAAGTGTAATGCAGGTGGGTAAGCCCCCCTGCACCCTCCTTGTGGGGGGCTGTGCCCCACACCCCCCTACTTTAATATACTAACTCCGGGATCGCACTACGGTGGAGAAAGGGAACATTTTCCAATCCCCACTATAGTGCAATCCACCCAAAAATGCTGAATCTGCAATGAGCGAATGTCACTGTGCATTTGCTAATTGCACATTCAAACCTTTTTGCGTTCGACATTTGCAAACTTTGCAAACATCCTTTCGAACATCTGCTGTTCCCCCGTGTGCAAAACGCACGCATGAAAGTAAACCAAAAAAACCTCATAACTCATCTGGCAGGTAAGTGTTCTTATGACAAAGCTAAATTTGTTTTTATTTCTTGGCTAGTTGTGTCTCCATTAAAACACACTAATAGACCTGAAAAAGGTTAACATGGGCGATACGCAACCTTTTCATCTCACAGGTGGTTGATTGTGGTGTTCCTGTCTAATGATGCTTCTGTAATAAACATGTAGAGAACATGGCTATCTTTAACTGTAATGGCACAATTTTTGGAGGAAAAATGAGTTGGCACATAACAATAAGAATAATCATTAAGACCTTAAATCAATTTCCTCTACTGATGTGAGATTTCAGATAGTACTGGAAATATAATACATTCAGACAATGATATACAATAAAGCTGTCTTTTGCATAACTGTTACAGTTAGAAAGCAATGGCATAATATTTAGTAAAAACAAAGAATCTAAAAGTTTACTAGCTGCTTGAAGGACAGGCAGTTAAACTCTTAGCAAATGCAGACAGTAACACACACATGCACACTCATGCAAAAAAATTCTGTGCATATTTAACTGTATCAGGTTGTCCAGTTGTATGGTATTACCATACTTTTATTTGATTGTGTCAAATTTCTTTCACTGTTGGCTTTTGTCCTAAATGTAGTACACAGCTGCCGGGATCAAAGGTTCTGTTGACATTTAAACTGATGAAGCAGTACAATGCTAGAGGTCTTCACTGATGGTGAGCAAAGTACAACAAGCAGTAGAAAGAAAGCTTAAGAATATATGCATGTGAGAATGCAATGCAGTTAACTTCTAAGGGGAAAATTCAGAAAGGCTTACTTTACACATCACAGAAAGCTTCTGTGATTCAGAAACCATTCTACTGATGAAGTTTCCCTGCATGGTGACCTTAGCACAGAGAGTGGTCTCACTGGGGAAGCTGCATGCTAATGTGGCATTCTGGAGGAGTGGGTAATGTTTAGGTATGTTTCAGCTCCTGGTTTAGTTTATGAAGAAAAAGTAAATAATGTCAAAGCACAGCATTCACTCATTCACTCCTACAATGTGTATTTGTATGTGGATGAATGTGTGCATGTCAGTAGGGTCTAGTGTATAATAAACATTAAAATGCTTTTTATGTAAAAGTTATGGTGAGAGCATTTTTATGATTATTATCCTATCCCAAAATCATATTCATTCAGTGCTTCACAAGGTATGATACTTCTAGAAAGAAGTGTCTTAATAGTTACCATCACAGCTTTCTTCAACATAAGATATCATCAAAATTGCTGTTAGATTCGCAAAAGTATCCTATAGGAGAGACATACCAGTAAATAGTCTTAAATCCTATTGGACAAAACCAAAAACAATATCAGGTGCCTTTAAAACTGCAAAACCAGCAATGTACTCAAGAACTCAGTCTAATGTTAGAAGTAATAGCTACTCCATAACCCAGACTAACATAAGAATTACAGGTATTAAGCCAGTATGTAACCATTTGAAATGTTTGGACTCACTAAAGCAAGTCCCAAAATAGAGATACCGAATGGCCGAAAGACTTATGTATACCAAGTCTGAATGCCATTTCTTGAAACATTTCCTTTTCTCTGATGTTTAGTGATCTCAGAGTTGGCACATTATATATCAGTTCAAGGGCTATGTGGGGCTTGACCATCCCTGCAAAAAGAAGTTTTAAGAAGAACAGAGATCTTCAAGATTTGCTCTTCTACTGTGTATTCAGCCTTTTTTGGCATGTCAGCACTTGGCAGTCTGAATGCCATTTCTTGGAACATTTCCTTTTCTCTGATGTTTAGTGATCTCAGAATTGGCACATTATATATCAGTTCAAGGGCTATGTGGGGCTTGACCACCCCTGCAAAAAGAAGTTTTAAGAAGAACAGAGATCTTCAAGATTTGCTCTTCTACTGTGTATTCAGCCTTTTTTGGCATGTCAGCACTTGGCATTTCAAGTGCTGACATTTCAATAGTGAGCCACTTAGGATCGTATTCTATATTTATTATTTATTTTTATATATTTTCCAAAAAGTACACCATATGTCATCAAATAAACTGTGATGTAGTAATTTATCCCAGTGTAAATGTGCTGTCAAATATTCTTCTGAAAATTCTTTTTTAATCAAACTGTATTGAACAACAAACCAGAACAACTGTACAAGAACAACAGAATAAATTAAGATTTTCAAAAACAGAAATGCATTTTAAATACATATTGTAGCATTACAGAACATTCATTATTTGCATATTCCAAAAAGAAATAAAAAAAATTAAACTTATTCAGGTGTTCAAAAAGTGCAAAGACAAAATGTTTCAACCACATATACAACACTGAAATACATATTATGACATTCTAGAAGAGTGAGCACAAAGTATACAGTCCAAAAATATTTTTACTCACGTTACTGTCTCTCACAAAAGTACTTCAAAATTCATTAAAGAGTATTTAATAATTCTAGGCCATTTTGGGTAAATTTAACCAGGTCACATAGTGTAAATCCTTGTATACGTAATGAGTAACTTTCCAATATTTGAGTATTAAGGTATTTGAGTATTAAGGTGGAGATCACTAGGGAAACTTGCATAAACCATATGATTACTTTCAATCAAGCTTATATTCCTGTACACAAATTCGGAAAATCTAGAAAAAAATATCTTTGATAAATTTACCTTAAAACTATCTGTAATAAATATTCCACAAAGCTACTTGCCACATTACCTGATAACCCCTGGGTCATAAGGAGAACTCCATCCAACTTCTTAAAGAAAGCACCTCCAGTAATAGTTAACTCTTTTATACTAAATCTTTCATTAGCATCAGACATAATCTCAATGCTGTATCTTAATATTTATTCAACAGTGAACTGTTTATCTTGCTAACATATTCAGGCAGTTTCAATAAACCCTACATGGTCCTCTAAGACCATGTGTGCATCACACTGGTTTGTATTCAGTAAGCAGCTCTACATGGTGTGTAGAGCCATGTAACCGTGGTAAATGCAATGGCATGCTAATTACAGCATGAACAGTTGGACTGTATGCTAATCAACTAATCCAAGAAGGAGAAGCTATTCAACAAGCTATAAAGCAACCCTGTAGACTGTGTGCTGGATTTCCTTGCAAATTCCAAAACCTATTGGAATACAGCCGTGGAAAGGAATCTACACAGCTGCTGTTGCTTTAATTCATGTGTATGTGCAACAGGCTGAAGTCTGTGCTGCTGCTGAAAGACCACAGCCAAGAAGGAGAAAAGTTTCAGACCCTAGTTAATTACCATAATCTGCATGAGGTGGAAATTGTAGAGCGCTACAGGGTAGATGGAAACACTACAGGAACTCTGCAACCTCTGTTGTCCTCAACTCAGATCAAGGACAAACCAAGGGTAAAAAATACGAGTGGAGACAAAGATATGTGCAACACTTAGAATTTTAGCTGCAGGAACCTTTCAGAGATAAACAGGGGACATATTGGGGGTGTCACAGTCATCAGCATCCGGGATCCTACATCAAGTCCTGAATGCTGTGCTCCAATGTGCCAGTGACCACATATATTTTCCCCATATTTCTGAGGACAGGGACACAAATATGCAAGAATTCTACCATGTAGCACACTACCCTGAAGTACTAGGTGCTGTTAATTTTTACACATATAGAAATCAATGTACCACTCAGGGAACAGAGAAGGGTCGACATAAATAGAAAGGGCTTCCACTCCATTAACTGTCAAGTCGTGTAATGCTAAAGGAATCATCTTGAATATGTGAGCTGGCAAACCAGGCAGTTACCATGACTGACATATCTGGCACACCTGCCAGCTGTATCAGATGTTCACTAGGTGTGATATTCTACAAGGTCATTTACTGGGGGATGCAGGTTATATGCTGGAACGATGGCTGATGACGCCGATCACAAATGCACACACATACACAAACACACATGCTGAAGAACACGATAATGAGGCACATGTTCAAACCAGAAATATCATAGATCATGTGTTTGGGCTGCTGAAGTCACAGGTCAGCTGCCCAGATACATCTGAGGGGAGTCCTGTAGTACAGTCCATGCACTGAAATTTTCACCGTCTGCTCCATGCTTCACAATATCATCCTGAGAAAACAGCTTAATCAGGATCAACAAGGGGAAAGGGGCACACATCCCACCATCAATGGCAAGGTCACCACAGCCACATGCAAGTGAGGAGTCAGAGATGGAACCAGCAATTGCTGTGGGTGTAGGCAGAAGTAGGTGTGCTCAATATGCCCTCTCACTGGCTAAGAGGCAATGCATAACACATTCACTCACCAGCTAAGGGGCTACAACCTTCATCCTATGCACATACATATAGTAACATTGATGCCAGGCATGCTCACAACCTTTATCTACCCATGTAATGGCTGTGGACTCCTAGCATCAGACAGACTCATTCCTGAACTGAAACTGTAGTAACTGCTGGATTTACAAGGTAAGTCTTGGGGTTTGCTATCATAGTGTGGAATGGCACCTACCCGAAACTTGGTTGAATGCTTGTTGGCACAATTGTTGGAATGCCGAACTGAAAGTGATTGATGTTACATCAGTGAAAGTGAGCATTCATTCTCTATTATGAGGTCAGTGTTATGAATGGAGATTGCTGTGCAGTGAAGATTGGGAAATGTACCTTTTTCCTCACTGTAGTGCGATCTCAGAGTTGGTATATTTGATTATCAGGGAGGTGTTGGGTGCAGGGGGAGCTTGCCCCCCCCTGCAAAAATGGAAATGGAAACAGGGACTTTCGATATTGGGATTTCAGAAGTGTGAATGTTGATCATTGCTGTTATCATGTCCGACATTGTAAACTTCAGACATTCCCAGTTTTAAGATAGTGATTTGAGTATTTGATTGGAAAATGTTGTGATTTTCCATATTATGATAGTAAAACAAGTGTTGGACCTGGAGTGTTAAAACAGAATTGTTTAATAATGCAAATGAATGTCATATCCTTGAATGTTGTTACTTGAAACAGCAGCGCCAACATGGTTTACTATCAAAATTCAGGTTGTGCAAATGCAGTGTAGTTGAAATCACAGTTCTCAAGGTTTACAAAGCCGAACTGCAATATTACAAACCATAATAATGAAAGTAAAGCTTCATTCATTAGTATGAGTTTGGCATTGTGAATGGAGAGCGAGGTACAGTGGGGATTGGGGAATTTACCATTCTCCTCACTGTTGTGTGATCTCGGAGTTGGTATATATAATATGCAGGGGTAGGGGAGTGCAGGAGAGCTTGTCCTCTTGCAAAACATAAACTCTAATACAGACTTTCAATTCTGAAAGTTCGGAGTTTTGAATGGGAGCATTGTGATTATTAGTTCTGACATTTAGTACAAAATATGGTGAGTACATTTTCGACTTTTTGGTTTAGCATTGTGAATAAATGCACAACTGCCATTCTGAATTTTGATAGTTAACCACAACAACATCAATGACAAACTGTTGTGCACTTTCCACTGAGCTGTCTAGATCCTTGACAGTGGACAGGAACTCTTCATTTAGTGTCATTGGTGGCTCGGCAGCAGCCCCCAGTGGCTATCCATTCACAGGCCACTGCAGCTGCTCTTCTCTGGGCTGATGAAGTCATGTCAGTGGCCCTGTGGTGCACCTGATCATATGTCCTGATCTGACCACCTACTGCATTCACCTCAGCCACTATCAGCTCCCAAAGTTACATTGTGGCAGACATATTCTCATGTCCCGTCTTAAGCAGAAAGGCACCATGTCACTTAAATGCTTCTTCAAAGTCACTAAAGAGGGGGTTTGTGGGATTGGGATGCCAAGCTGCCATAGTCCTAGGTGACGTAAAATACAAAAGAAGGATAATACATGTAAGTATCACATAAATAAAAGTCCCACTTAGATATAACACATAAAACGTGTAGTATTTCACTATTACCCACTGGAGAAATATAAAACAGTCAAGATATTCAAATATAAGAAAAAAAGAATTATGTGGTTGTAACATATTATAATCATAATCAGGATTATTCCAAAGTTTGTTAGTTGGTCCAAGTCTGTTTATCATATTATAATCATACACAAAGCAAGGTTGGATCCAAAACAAGGCGATTAACAACAGCAAATTTTGTTTGTATCAACATAGAAATGGAACTTGGCTCCCCCACCTCCAAAACGACAGGCACAATCATTAGTGAACTACTAAAAGTGCTATCAAATAAACTTTCTCAAAAACGTGTACAGATTTACCACAATACATTAAATTTTATGCAATTGTCAGTCACGTCTACCTGTAGCCAGGACTCCCCTAGAGGTGTCTATGGAGCGTACTAGAAGGCTAACACCCCTGTGTCATTGACAACATTGGACATTTTACATTTCACAGAAATAACAATAGAAGAGTGTAAAGAGAAAAACATTTGTAACATTAGCATTTGTGATGACAGTTAATAAGGCTGTCCATCTGAGAAAGTAAAATGCCCTGACAAACAAGCCTATGCCATCAGTACACTTCTAAGAAATGCATACAAGTAAAAGTAGCATTGCTAATGTGTGTGTGTATATGTATATATATATATATATATATATATGTGTGTGTGTGTGTAAAAACGATTTTTCATAGTGACATTTCAGCATATTCAGTATATAGCTGAAAAATGCAAGCATACCTTTTCAAGATCGGTAGTTTTCTGTGCAAGGAAATCCCAAAGTAATATCTTCTGTGTTATCCACATAAACAAGTTTCCTCACTTTTAGGCTCCCTACCTACATGGTTCCCTTTTTATAGTGTAGATTCAGGGCTGTGAGCATGGTGAAGATGCAAATGAGGTGTGAACTCATTATAATTGTTGAATCCCAAATACTTAGCTCCTTATAACAGATGTAAACACACTGCAGGCACTCCCTCAGTGTTTGTTGCTAAAGGAGTGCAACTGTGAATGATTAGTGGTAGGGAAAAAGAAAATACAACAGTTCAGACTCCCTTATGTCCTGTGGGTGTGTTAGCCAGGTTAGACTTACAAAGTGTAAACCTAATTGTATCAAGGTTTTAAATGTAAGTAAGAAGCATACATTTCACAGTTTCAGAAACCTCCAACCTCTCCTTCATTTCTTGACAGCTGTATATTATTGCCATTTAATATCCTCAAACATTTTAAGGATAATGATACAGAATGCCTTACAGACTGCATGTCTCAAATTACTGTTTAGATAAGACAAGAATGAGCAACAAACACAGAGAGACAAGACAGGGCTGCATGTGTGCAAGTGATAGTCATTAATGGTTGTGTGATCATTCAGTGCACTACATCTGAAATTAATACATGTAGAAACAACTGTTTATGTTTTGTTAATACTGTGGATGATGTTGCAGCTGCTTGTATGTACAATAATTTTCATTCTCTGCTGCAAAGCTGTTTCTGTGACAAAGAGGGATGAGACACCCTTACGGTGTTTTGAGGGTTCATTGGAGTGAGGGTTCAAATTCAGACCTGTGTGAAAATATTTAATGTGTACTAACATAAATATTTGTAGTATTTTTTTATTTAATAGATTTCTTTTCTTCCTTTCTCATAATTTCCCCATTTTTATTTTTTCTTAATGTCAGTGTTTGTGTGGTGTGCAGCTTAGTTCAAACAGGGGATACAGAGAAAAATCAATGAATGTCATGTTTAGTTGTGCATATCTCATTTGGGTGATGCTTAGCAGTGTGCAAACATGGACTAGTGGCCCACACAGGAAGCAGACAGAATGCCTGTACAGTGCGTAGACATTCTAAATATCAAAAAGGATACATTGTTTAAATGTTTGCTTTCCATCATGCAACAACACTAGGTTGTGCTGTGGTTAGCAAACTTCCCCAACACCTGCAGCCACTGAATGCCTGCAAACAGTCAACAATTTCAAAATGGATACATTCTATTAGTCCTGTTGGGCACTGCCCAAACATGCTAAATGGAGTTGCACTGCAGTTAACACACACAAGTTGCGAATGAATAAGGAATCATGCAACTGTTATTTAACTATTCCTGTGGCAGCAGGTGTAAGTGTAGGGCTGTAATACAGATGTTCCTGGCATCCAATACAGAAAGTGCAAGATAAGTTTACTGTTGTGATAGTTCAGTTTATAGTAATGAACAGGGAAATATCCAAGAGCTATTTCAATATTTCTGTGGCAACAGGTGTAAGTGTATGGCTGCCATACCCTTGATATTGGGTTCTAATACAGGAAATTCTTGACATTTCTACTGTTGTTCCATTTCACATTATATTAAATATCACTTATAACACTTTATACATAATTATAAATACTGGAGCTGATATGAATTATATGTGTGAGGGATAAGACACCTTACTCTGTTTTGAAGGTTCAGATGTATGACTGAGGGTAAACTGTCTACTACATTTCTGTAAGTATAATCATACTACCTGGACTTGGATGGCCTCCCCACCTAAATGAGATACACACACACACACACACCAATGAATGTATATACAAGGGCCTTATTAGGTTACACACATACATGGCTAACACCTCAAGCTGTCATCTGCATTTATAAATGATTCATGACTATGTCTGAAAAGCACTTCTTCTGTGGAAAAGATGGGAAATCACTGTTGTGGAAGAAAATATTTTGTCCTGTGCATAGGTTTGAATCCCACACTGTAAAAATCAATTTTAGCCGTGTGTAAAGCCAGACAAGCATGTGTCAAGTCATGAAATTTATGCCCCCAGTGCATGCCAGCAAAGTTAAATCACCTAATACTTACAGCAGCAGACACCCCTCAAACCAATGTCAAGTGTCAGATTAACCTTCCAATTTCAAAAATTGCTTTCCTCTCTGTTTGGCACTGTTGCTCTCTCCTTTTAATATTTTGCAAACACTGTTGGCATCGATGCTCAGGTTTGCACATTACCAGTAAATGTGATACCAGGAATTGGTGGGAAATCATTATTTGCTATTGCACTGCTTTTGGGATTAGACATGTCTGGTGATAGAGGGGAAGGTGCCTAATTTAGGGTACAGAGGTGGGGGTGTTCATGAGTCCAGAATATTTATTGGACTCCTGATAAAGGACTGCAGTGAAAGGCTCCTGCATGGGGACTATTCTGGCCCCCAGTACACATCTGAAGCTTGTAATAGTCTGGTCAAGGCTGTATCCAGTGCAAATGGCATCCCACACATGGTAGAACAATGTAGGCACTACTTCAATGACCTAAAAAAAGGCACAAGAGCCATACACTCAACCAGTGGTTAGATGAGTTTCAAACTAGTGACATCTAGGTAATAAAGGAGAATTTATAATACATAAAAGCTAAATATAGGCAAGACTGGTATGCATAATGCTCTACCTTTCTTTTCTTTTCATGGCTAATTCTGAAATAATTGTGAACAGGCAAGCCCATGCTGATCATTTGGAGAGACTGAGGAAAGTAAGTGGTATGTATGCAGCACAAGAAAAGTATTATTCTAGCTTTAAAAGTTGAAGAAAAAATGTTTTTCCTTTTTATACATTAGTAGCAAAGTAAGCATGCATATCCTAACTGTAAAAGCAAATATGCATGCATAAGTCTGTAGCATAAACCAAATTTAGGAGTCAAGTGTAAGACTGTATGTAGTCAGAGGTTGTGAGTTCAAATACCATGAGTAACAACTATAAAATACTGCAATTCTTTAATAATATTATGCAAATGAAATACTACACAAGTGGCATAAATGCTCTGCTGTTAACTGTAAATTGTGTAACTGGACCAAGCATATGTGCAATATCTGCACATTGCAAGGATTATTTTGAGCAATCTGTAATTAAAGTTTATAATGTTTAGGATGTATGCTTAAATGTAAAACTTCAAATAACATAGTTGCATTATTGTGATAATGCATTGTATGTCGCATATGATGGTACTAATTTTATGTCTTTTTTCTCTCACCCCAACCCAAATCTCTTTTTTTATTTTCTATTGTGTGTCACCAAAATGTATCCATATCATCCATCTGTAAGAAATCCCTAAATGTTTCAAAGCACAGTGAGGTTGGCCAATCCCAGTGGCTCAGCCTGCTGCCACTCTACCAGCTCTGGCACCAAAGCCTAGCACATTTGGGACCCAACATGGCAATACTGCTTGTGCTGTCCCTGGACCCTCAGGTAGCACTACCCTGGCAGTTGGTGCTGTGATATACTCCAGGAGTACTGGCAGAGGTGGGGATTTCATCACCTGCCAGGAGATGTAAGGGTTGGTGCATAGGGTCATGCAGAGCATCACTGGTATATGCCTATGCTGGATGAGAGGCTGCTTTCCCTCATGGTCTGTAGAAGGAGAAGACATCAAAAACTCCAGAAGCTGATGGAATAAGGGGACAGTGATGACAGTCCTGTGGGTGAGGACTAGATTCTGACTGTTCCCATGTTTGACGGGCATGGGCTTGCATTGTCACCTCCCTCACCCCAATTATGGTGTCCCTCAAACTTTTGTGGCCCTCACTGTCCTTGTGTCTTGTCTTGTTTGTCCTGTTTGTTTGCATTTGGTTCCTCACCTACCTAACTTATCTCACTCACAAATACCAACATCCCTTACCCAGCATTCCACCCTTACTGAATTAAAAGGCCTCTAGCTCACAAAAAAATCATCCCACACATAGCCCTTCATTTCATACACATGTCTTCTTGACACACACAATTTGGTCCAATTGGCTATACAACATGATTATGTTGTTGTCACCCCTCTTTGTGGAGTCGACAGTCCAAATTCAGCCACTATTATGTACATATTTTCATATTAAACTGTTGAAAAAATGGATAGCTTTGGTTCTTTCCTACCTCCCTCTTGTATTCCTATATTGCTTTCTGTTTGTTCTTCTCCCTGCTTGCCCCAGTTTACCACTTTCTTATCTACCCCATTGTAACACCTATAATCTGGTCAAAAAATAGAATCACACAACACATATAAGTAACAGCAAAAAAAACAATGGAGCCCTTCACTTTTTGGCCTTTATGTTTGTGCAGAGTTTGGCATTGTGCACCAATGCCAAGCGAAGGTGAACGGCTTTTCAGTGGTGCAGTTACCGCCACACAATGCCACTTAAACATGCTGTGCTACATCAACACACAGTGAATGTGGTGTAAAGTATGATTTAATTATATTATCAATACTTATGTAAAAGTATTACATAAACCTGGATTGGAACCATATATCATCTGGGCTGAGAAAGTACTGAGAACTCTCAAGAATTTTAGCAATGATGTTCACATTTACACACTGCTTTACTATGCACAAACAGGGAAAGCAGTAGAAATGTGTATCTCTCATGGGCAAACACTTTGCCAGCCATTGCACAAACTCACTGCTCATTGGTGTGCTATGCAAAGTGGACAATGGTATGTCTTAGTTCTGTTTACTGTCCATTTAGTGTTCATACCATGAAACTACATCTGGAAACACAAACAAAATGAAGGCACTATGTAAGAAAAAGACACATATTTACAATGTAGCCATCTGTTACCTCCCCCAATGCACTGCAACCTTGGTCTCTCAGTACTTGTTCACAAAAATATCAATTAAACTGCATAAATTAATAACAGATGTCTTATATACCATGCACATCTTTAGAATGAGAATACACATTCAGATTTTTCAGTACTTGTAGTAATGTGGACACCTGTTTGCATATAGTTTGTAAAGCTGTCTCTTAAAGTATACCTGCATATTGGAAATTCAACTACCAAATAATACACCTTGCGCACTCATCAAGCTGGTAACATGCAGAACTTTTAATTTCTTGACAATTGAACATGGCTGGCTATCCATTTCATGCAGGCTTCCCAACATCTTCTCTCCAACATCCACTATTGTTGTCATCCACTATACATTCTCCTGCATCCTTGTAAAAGTCAGACTTATGTCTTGGCACTCAGAATTCTGTAGTCTGTGTACTTAGGTAGGTGTTCTAATCTCACTGCAGTCAACTGTGTATGCTTGTGTACTTGCTTGACATTAAAGAGTCAGATTTGAGCTGTGGTGCATGCATAACATACAGAGATGTGTACTCTGTGTACTTAGGTAGGGGTTCTAATCTCACTGCAGTCAACTGGGGTGTTGTTTGCTTGTGCACTTGCCTGACATTAGAGAGAGAGCATTTTTCACCAGCATGTGGGACACTGCTATTACCAATTTCTCCTCACCAGATACCGCTAATATCATCACCTATAAACTGTTGTCTGACACTCTCTAAGTCAGACTTGAGCTGTGGCACTTGTTCAACATACAGAGTTCTGTAGTCTGTGTGCTTAGATAGGTAAGAGGTTTAATCTTACTGCAGCCAAATGGGGCGTGTGTGTTTGTACACTTGCTTGACATTAGAGACAGCATTTTACACCAGCATGTGGAACACTACTATTACTATTTTCCTGTCATCAGACTCTGATGATGTCATCAGCTATAGCTGATATGTGGATGTGCAGTATTCCTATCAGAGCAGGTTTAGAGACTGACCTGTAGGCCAGGCACAAATCACTTCATCCTATACATTACAGATTACAGTGACAGGGCTTTTAGTCTATTCACATACATCATGGCATGGTTTGTAGGCCCTGTATTTTCTTTGTGAGAAACCTGTGTGGTCTCTCCAGCTAATGCAGCTGTCTGGTGAGGTACACGCAAAAGGGAGCATTATACTCTATTAGTGTCCTGATGATGTTTGAGCATATTGCTGTTATATCATCCACAGATCTGGATATGATGGTCTGACTTATGAGGTGCACGATGTAGCCTTTCCATACCTCTGTGGACATTTGGTGGTCAAAGTTCAGATTGCTATCTATGTGTGTTCCCAGGTGTTGCACCACTGGGTTTTAGCATACGGGGAGTGTTGTTAATGCTGTAATTAGCAGAGAATTCCACTTTACAGAAGGTCAAAATAATGTCATATTTTTTGCATTTATTTGTAGACACTGTGGCTTTGGCAACAATCATTTGTCTGTGTTAGCCCCTCCTGTAGTATGTTAACATCATGGTGGACTCAATGATTGCACCCGATATGCAAGAATCACTAAACCTGGTAAGCCAAAGGCTGTATTGTTTAGCCTGGACTGTCAAGAAATAGATTATAAACAGTAGAGGGTCCAGCATATATCCTTTGGGTACGCTACTGGTGACAGCTCCACTGGTTAAGGTTGATTTACCAACTTTCATAGCATGTGTTCTGTTAGTGAGCCAATTGGTTAACCATCTAATGCAAGGATTAATCCCCAGCTAGTAGAGTTTCTCAATGATTCCTGAGTGAGGGATTGTGTCCAGACCCTAGGCCAGATCAAGATAAGCAATTCACACTGTCTTACCTTCATCCTGGCCTATCACACAGAATCAATGGGCTGTGACAACATCACAGATTTCCTATAGCATGACTCAGAACATACACCTACCTAACATGGTTGGGTACACACTTCAACACACCTTCCAGACAGACTGTATTCCTGTAGAAGGGTGTGCATCAACATGCATCCATCTGAGTGGGGGGGGGGCAGCAATGCATGCATGTATAGGCACATCCTGAATCTCCTCATCTGTGAGGTAGACAAACATGTTATCATGGACCTTTTCTAAATGGACTTTAGTAGTATCCCAGCTGTGTGCAACAAACGTGTGAGTTGTTAATGCTACATCCATGCCTGTTACATCTGTTAGATAGTCTCAAAGAAGTCATCAAGGGCATTCATGATGACAACACTATCATCCTGTGGAACTTGACCAGGCCAAGGCATTTGACACAAATCCACACTGAGGTATTCACTCAACACTGTCAGATGTGGCCATAAACACCTATATCACAAAGTGGGTAGACCACTGGATCACATATGTGTCATCTAAATATGTTGGAATGTGTTAAGTGACCTATATCTCAAATACAGTGATCAGGTCCACACATCAGGGCTGTCTGCTAGCCCCTTTCCTGTCCATTACATAAGTTACAGAAGTTAAGAATGACATATAAATGTTGTGTCCAAACAGCTGTTTGGAGGACTACAGATTGTGGGCAATCATTGACTCCATCTGTGATATTAGTATACTACAGACAGTATCAACACACACCAAAGATTGCTGCTGTGGCAATGACAACACATGAGATGAAACAAAAACATGGGTGGGGGATTTGTTATGTTATGAAAACAAGTGCACAACCCAAGGATAATGTAGACATCACACCATATAAGCAGACCAAGTGGTATGTGACCTGTCTCCTGAGGTAGATGGTATGTGGAATTTCCACCAGCATGTGGCCATAGTATTGACTACTCCCTTGTATGTAACACAGCTACTGAGTATGTGCAACCCATTTATATCATAGGCCATAATACATCCATAGCTCACAGCCTTCATCATGCCACTGACTCAGTACAATGCACCCTTCTTCAATATCTCTCTACACATCTTCCAGTGATGTGGAACTGAAGTGTACCACCATTGCCACAGTGAGCTGTCACACATCTTATTGCCCATACCTAGGTATTCTTTTTGTTGCATAAACATTACTGTCTGATGGTGCAGAACCTCTGCCAAGGTGTTATACCAGATGCATGAGTGATACTTGTTCCAGTGATGCGCACAGTACATAGGTAGCAGTTTGACAATATTGATGGCATGAGCTACATTTGTGACACTGTGGATTGTGCCATATAAATAAAAAAAAAAAATATATATATATATATATATATATATATATATATATATACATACACATATATATGTGTGTGTATATGGGTCCACTTCTTAATTTCGAAATCTCAAAATCCCGAACATCAGAATCCCGAAGTCCAGATGTTAGAAATTTTGAAATCTCAAAGTTAAACAACTGAGATCACCCAGCAGTGCAGAATTGTAACTTTTCCATTCTCTTCACTATAGTGCGATGTCAGAGTTGGTATATTTAAGTAGCAGGGGGGTATAGGGGGATGCAAGCCACCACTTGGGTGGGTGCAGGGAGCTTGCCCCCTGCAGCAACATGATGTCCAACTTTTTTTTGTTTTAGTTTTATTTTTGTTTTTTTGCATTTCAAGGTTTCAATATTGGATTCTGATGTTTGAGATTTTGACTTTTTGAAATTACATAGTGGACCGATATATATGTATATATATATATATATATATATATATATATATATATATATGTATATATATGTGTGTGTGTGTGTGTGTGTGTGTGTGTGCCATGTACACCAGTCAACTAGCCTGTATTGATCATAATGTCATATAATTGTATATCAGTGTCCTTCATAACACATCCAGCAGATGTTACTGTGTCAGGATGGTGCGCTTGATTACCGTCATAGATTGCTGACATGTCATGATAGTTGTACTAGTGTGTTCATGCAGAACTATCTATGATCACTCAGAATCACATATCTTATGTCAAAGACATGGGATTACTGGTGGTGTTATTCTGATATTGTCCATAATTGTGCATGCTTCTTTTACTGTTCATGAGCCTGTAACTGTGTCCCACTTATTGGAGACCTCTTCTGACATTACAGTCATATTCAGCCAAATCAGTTTACATAGCTTCACAATATGCACCCAACCCCAATTATATATAACATCCCTGACAGATATCCTCTCCATTGTTCATGTCAGGATACATATATCACAAAGACATCTCCATTATGTTGTCTTGTCTGACAGTCACATAACATACATTTTCACTATGCAGTCCATACTGTACCATGTTAATATGTGATTACTGTTCCTGCTGCAACTGTCTTCCATTTACATGCCCTCATATGCTGTACATTACGATGTTTCACCTGTCCTCTTTCTCTGTGTTCATTCCTACAGTTCATCTGTGTGTCCTTATTCAATACCCGCACTTCTCCTGAATGTTTATTTTAAATGGCAGTCCATGTAACCTTACAGATCATTTACACAACTTTTGTACAGAATGCCTGGAATGGGATTCCATAATACTCTGCACTGTGTACACTGTCCTGTAATGTTTTTGGACCATATACATTGCTATATGATAAACCCTGAAAATCTTTGTGGCATTCCACGCAATCATGCTAACCTAGTTTGCGCATAGGTAAACATGTTTGCTTTCTGTGTTGCTTTACATGGTTTCCTGGCCAGCAACACTGTTGACTTGTTTATGTTTAAATGTTGTGTGCTGCATGAATATGTAGTCATAGTTGCTGCTCACCATGCAAACACATAAACTCCGAAGCTTACACAGAATTTATTGAATCCTGGCAAGTGTCTGTTATGAATTTAAATGGATTATGCTTGTTATCTGATGCCTTCATTTTTCAGCCAATGCTCATTACATTGTATACATTCAAATATTTATAGATCACTGTTTGTTTCATGGTGATTTCTAGAGTTGTATTGATAGTGTTCATAACATTAGATGGGTTAATCATTGCTTCTAATGTACTGTGATGTTACTTTATTGAAAGGTGTCTAGTTGTGGATAATAATATATGACAGTAACATGTTCCCTTAATACTGAGTTAGTATCATTGAACAGAATCACTCACTAACCCACTTTTACTATATATGTTAATATGCGTTCTTTTGGTAGAATTTTTCCAATATTTATTCTGTAGTACTTTATATGAATGCAGTACTGCAAACAATGTACTGTATGTTTCCTTGCTCAGTTTATTATTTGTAATATAACCATCATCAATAATTATTTATTTATTTATTTATTCATTTGCTTTAACTAGTCATGCATTTCTTTTGTTATATGTTTTGCTTATTAAATACAGTTATTGCATTATATGTCATTTAAGAGACACAATACCTGGGATCCAGATTGCTTATGATTTACTACCTCATACTGAATTTGTAATTAAATATGACACTTTCATGCACATTTCTGGACAAATAGATTTTCAGTTTTAACACAATGTTATACACTTTTCTACACATGACAAAAAAGAAACAATGAATAGGACAGACATAAATTATATAGTTCAGTGTTATACATTTGTAATCCTACTTGAAAGGTCAACTCTATTAATGCACTTCTATTATAAAGTACTCACTGAACTGGTGAACATGAAATTCTTAGGAGACATAACATTAATGTGTTTGTTTTATTATCGCAGCCATCATGTAGAAATGGAATATCAGCACTTTTCTAACAATAATTTTCTTCCCTCAAGATCTCAGGATATATTTTTGACTCATAATGTTTGATGGTATCAGTCAAAATCTTTTTAAATATTAAAATCCTTACTATAATTAATTTGCACCATCATTTTTGTTTATTTACAAAATAAGTTAATCCAATGAAAAATGTTTAGATATGAAGTAAGGTGAAATGATTAACTGTCTTGTATCAGCCAAAGATTCCAACGTGTATTGCCTCCATCATGTGCCAGCATTATCGAAATACTTTCATAAGAGAACATTTTAGATGGGAATAACAGCATTGGTCATAGGATATGTTCATTCGTCTTTGTTTTTTACATGCAGTTCAACAGTTTATAATACTTATGTTAGTACTGTGCAATTTTAAATAGTTCACATACTCATGCACAGTATTGCAAGTTTCAGTGTTGTTTCTTAGCATTTCTGATCATCACTTAACATTTTCTGTGGAATCCCTGTTTACCAGTCTCCTAAGATTTAGACTTTGCCACAGTGCCTTGCTAAACTGAAATATTTCAAGCTTTGGTTCCAGCTAGAAAAAAAAAGATAAAATAAAACTAGCCTTATTAAATATTGATTAACAGTCTCCCATTAGAACACCTTCTTTGATATGCTTAAATGCTTTCTAAATGCTATACATAGAACTTGGCAATCCAGAAATGTAATAGTAGGAATGATGAATTAGCACATATAGACTGCCTTAACTGTTGAATTCTTTATTTACAGAAGTAGGAAACCTTTGTCTAAAGGTTTCATTAAAGTCTTAAAGACAGAATTCAACATTTAGTGCCTTAAAAACAGTGCTTATTCTCAATTACTAAATCGCAGTTTACTCAGTGCCATCTAAGACCCATCACATTTTTGACATGGCTTGAAACAACAATCAAATAGCCATTATATCTATCCATCCATCCATCCAAATCCCTTTTTCCCATTTTTTTCACATGGGGTTGATGTGTCACTTCAACAGTGACAATCATCTAGAGCCAAGTTTCACCCCACCAGGTGGCTAGCTCTGCCATGGGTTTCACATGCACAAATACACCCATTGCCAATTTATACTGTTCAGTCCACCTACTGCATGTCTTTAGAATGTGGGAGAAAACTAGAGCACCTGGAGGATATCCACATGAACACAAGGAGGGCATGCATAGAAGGTACCCCAGTTAGGAATCAAACAGGAGAACCTCTTGCTGTGAGGTAACAATGCTGTCCACTGCACCACTGTGCCACCCTAAGTAACCATTATATGTCTGATTAAATTGATCCAGCTGCAAATCAATTAAGGATTATACTTTCTGAGATGATTTCTCTTTCAATCATACTGTACCACTTTGTGTAGGGGTAGTACCTTTCTTTTCCATTTGAATGATCAGGGCAGTTTTATGAAATGCTAGAAGTTTAGCATTTTTTTCAGGAAAACAAACTATCTCTTTATGGTCACTTATTACTCTGAAAGAACCTATCAATCTATTCAGACAGGATAAAACTCTGGGATTTGATGACACCTGTTCAGCATTTTACATGATTTCTTGATCTTTCATGACAAAATGTCTTCTTTTTCAAGAAAGTAATTTTTTGCATTGTAACGTGAAATTCCACCAGTATCGTTGGTTACTGTACAATCTAGGAAATTTAAAATTTACTCATACTTCTTAATGACCCAGGCAGATTATGAACTTTTGTATCAAGTCTGGCCAATAGGTTAAGAGCTATCCAACAGACTACTTGGAAATCAAAGAATAAACCTTAGTGTAATAGTAATGAAACCAGATATCCCAAAAAATGTATAATGTGTACCAAATATGAAGATTATTTTACTGAAATATAAAACCCTCTTCATTTATGGTTCACAGCTTGTTGTTGTTTTTTTTTTTTTTTTTATAGATAAAGTATTCTTCATTTGTGGTTCCCAGTATGCTGTTTTTTTCAATGTAAGATCTAGTATATTCTTAATAGTGCATCAGGATCAGTGCAGATTTTTATATTTTTAAAGCCAACTCAAGACCCTATTAAGAAGCCATGTACATTTTTGAATTAATTAGCTAATAAATATAAAAATCCCCTTCTAATCTTGAATCTTGATGCTTCAAAACATCTGTTCATATAGCTGGGTGGTTTCAAAAAGTATACGGGTTTCACTGAGTCTTTAGTAAATGTTAATTAAGACAGTATATCATGGCTCCACATCTGTAAGCAAGATAGATTCTAATACTTTGGGTCATTTCACAGTTGAGGAAGGCACTAAACAAGTCTTACCAGAATTACCTTTTGGTTTGCTCTATCAAAATAACTTCAGTCTCAAATAATTCATAGGATCATAGGAAGTTACTAGGCTAATGGCCCTAGGGCCCTTATAAGCCTAGTTAAGTTCTACCCTTATTTCCAAGATCAGCACCTAATGCCTGTGTCCAAGAGTAATACAGGTGGAACCCCTGGGGTAAGTTTATGGTTACCCATCCAGTCATCCAGATTGATTTTGAGGAGGACTAATGAGGTGCTGTGTTTGACATGAAGTGGGAGTCTGTTCCATAGGTGTGGTAACCTCTGGAAGACAAATCTTTCCCTCCAGCAGGTTCTTTTAATGTCACATACCAGGTTAAGGTCTTTAGAGTGAGTAACCTGTGTACCATTTGACTTGTGGATATGCAGCATTTCCAATAAAGCAAGGTCAGAGATCAACTTGTATGCTAGGCAGAGATTGCCTCTGAGTAGTCTATATGAAACAGAATAAAGTGACTGATTTCAGATGATCCACATAGGACAGATGCTGAAGACCTTGAATTTTCCTTGTGGTTTCTCTAATTGCTGTAGGTGCCTGGAAAGGTACGTACCAAAAGAGGCATTGTGCTCCATTATTGACCTGATGAGGGAAGAGTACAGGGAGATTATAACTTCTTTTTTTCTGGAGGCAATGCCCTTACTAATGAGATGAGCAATATAGAATGCCCTTCTTACCACTGTGTAGACATGTTGATCAAAAGTAAGCTTGCTGTCAACCTGTGTGCCAAGGTCTCTCACCATTGAGTGCATACTTAGGGTGTTGCTATTGATGTGGTAATTAGAAGTACCATCACTCTTACTGAAAGGGATGATAATACATTTTTTGTATTGAGTTTCAGGCCATGACTTTGGCACCAATCATTTGTTTGTGTAAGACCCTGTTGTAGGATGTTGACATCATTTGGAGATTCTATGACTGCTCCCAGTTTGCAGTCATCAGCAAACTTTGTCAGCCACAGACCTTTAGTTTTTGCTTGTACGTCAGAGAAATAGATTCCAAAACGTAGAGGTCCCAGGACTGATCCCTGTGGAACACCACTGGTTGCAGGTCTGCTGTGGCCAGTCTAATAATATAAGGGGTGATACCTAGCTGGGTGAGTCTGTCAATGATGTCTGAGTTGGAGATAGTGTCAAAAGCCTTGGCTAAGACTAGGCAGGCTGTATGCACAGATTTCCCCTTGTCCAGGGCCTTGGTGACTGCCTCAATGAACTACACTAGGTTTAACAGGCATGATCTCCCTTTGACAAATCCAAACTGAGTAGAATGACATGTTTGGAGATTATCTGTATG
Source organism: Protopterus annectens (assembly GCF_019279795.1). Classification (NCBI taxonomy): domain Eukaryota; kingdom Metazoa; phylum Chordata; order Ceratodontiformes; family Protopteridae; genus Protopterus; species Protopterus annectens. The sequence goes on along the minus strand of NC_056743.1, from coordinate 1,141,776,424 downwards.
TTTGTTGATAAGGTCCATGATGATTCACTCCATGTGCTTGCAGATAAGGCTAGTCAGGCTAATAGGTCTATAGTTCCTGGGGTTAGTGGAAGCACCACATTTGTGCAAGGGAATTACGGTGTCCATTTTCCATTCAGCTGAGATGAAGCCGGTTCTTAGACCATGACTGAAAAGAGTACCCAATGGTGTTGCTAATTCTTGTTGGAGCCCATGCAGGATGCAGCCTGGGATGTTATCAGGTCCCACAGATGCTGTGTTTTTGGCCTTAGAGAGGGCATTTATGACATGCTCTTTAGATATACAAGGTAGGAGACAGGTGGTAGGGATGTCAGAGGGTACATGTGGTGGTGACAGTGGAGTGAAGTTTTCACAGAACCTGTTGGTCAACAGGTTAGCTATGTCCACAGGCTCATTGCCTTTCCTTTTAGGTTACGGATGTAATTAAAGAATGCCTTATGGTTGTCAATAGTTGAAGAAGCTAATTTAGATTTATAGTTTGTTTTGGAGGACTTCACAAGAAGTCTTATTTGCTTGTTGAAGCTGAGGAGGGAGTGTAATTATAAAAGATGCACTGCTCCAAGAATTCTACTAATTGCAGTGTGTAGAGCAGGGGTGGGGAATTAATTTTACTAAGGGGCCACATGAGAAACTTGGTCTGTTTTGGAGGGCCAGACCAATGATGAACCCCTTGCACCTCCCATAACTCTGCCCATTTACTCCCCTCTCCCTCCTTTTTCCATTCCTGTCAGCAGCCCCCTCCCCAGCCATTCCAGTGTTCCACTACTTGATTATTCCCATCCAATTACCATAAACACTGTTCAAACCTGTCAGTGTACATACTGCTTTCTTATTTACTTCTACGATTACAGATATTGAAATTAAATAGCACAAACACTGATAGCCATTTGCTAAACAAACAATACAGTCTTGCAATGAAAACAGACTTAGCATGAGCAGCAAACTTCGCTGCCCTTGAAACTCGCATTCATTGAAATGGCATTAAAACCCATATTCAAAGAAAATGCACCTTTGGGCTATTCTTCAAACCATAGGCTCCTTGCACACATTTATAGGGCCTTGCATGCATGTATATGTTCTTTGATTCACCTTCCTGATTGTATTAAATTATATTCCAGCACCACTATGTTTTAAATTTGTAGTTTTGAACATTCTTCCAGAAAGCAATGAAACAAAATGTATGAACTCATAATGATAAAACTACCTATTTCAGAAAATTTCAACCATAAAAGGCCATTCAGATGTCTGTCATTACAATCCACCAATACCAATTATAAGCACAATCTGGGCAGAAGTAAAAGTCATACAAATAATTCCACATTAAAGAGATCTGTAACAAATGAAGAAGTTGCTACTGGCAAACAACATTATATTTCAGTGTTTCATCTACAAATTCAGTGTCTGCTGCCCTTGAAGAATTAATTGCCTATGTAACATTAAAAAAAAATAATAAGTTGGTAATATTGCAATAGGGAATGGCTATCAGACAAGTTCATAGTTACTAGGCATCTTATACAAAGGAGGACACACTTAGGAGTGTAGAACCTCTGTCTCCCTTAAAATGCACCAAATAATCAACAATCAAAAGAGCACTGCAATACCATCACTCCATCTATACTCCATGGTATGGGAATACAAACCACAGCCTTCTGCACCAAAGGCAATTATACTACTAACTCTGCTTTCAAGTTCTACAGCACAAACGGTGATTGCCATTTACTAAACAAAACAGTTACACATTGAAAACAGACTTAGCATGAGCAAAAGCAAACGTTTCTTCCCTTGAAATTCACAATTCTATGCAAAATGCACTGAAACTCACAATTCCCTGAAGTATATTGAAACTCAAACTCACAGTTCCATCAGCATTCTGGTAGTTGGTGTAGACTAGAGGATTCAGGCTCTTGTGTCCACTGAAACCCACAATTCCATCAATAGTCTGATAGCTGATGTAGAAGATTCAGGCTTGTGTCTCCTATAACCAAATTACAAGGTGAAGCCTGGTCAAGTTAATTAACTAACCTGCAACCCCCCCCCCAAAGCAAGGGACTTACATACCGTACCTCTCAACCTCTTAGCACAAGAAATCTGGAAAAGCCTAAAATAATGGGGGGGGGGGAGGGCAGAGGCCCAAAAATAGGGATACATTTTAAATATTGCTGTTATAGACTTAGACAGTTATTAGAATAACACAATTTGTCTTAGCATGCATTTTCTGAAGGAAATGAAGTCTGAAAACTCAAATGTATGACATTTAATTATTTCAGTCTTCAGTGATTTGCCAGAAAACCACATATTTTATGAGGAAAAGGGCAAAAATATGAGGCAAAAATCTGGACAGTTGAAAGACATGCATACCTTTCAACCTCTTAGTGCAAGGAATCTGGACAAAGCCTAAAATAAAGGTGATACAGTTGTCCAAAAATAGAGATATATTTTAAATATTGCTCTTTTTAACTTAGAAATTTGCTAGAATAAGATAATTTGTGTTAGTATGCATTTTTCTGAAGGATATGAAGTCTGAAACTCATATTTAGACATTATTTAGTGACTTCAGTCCTCAGTGAATTGCCAGAAAGCCACAAATTTTGAGAAACAGACCAAAACTGTTAAGCTAAATCTGAACAGTTGAGAAGTATGTTAAAAACACACCTACCTTCTCTTTACTGTCACACAGCAACACACACATACACACACCTACTCTCTCACACAGCAACACACTTTCTCTCTCATACAGCAAAGAATAGTCAGTTTAAATTTTACACATGCACACACTTTCTCTCTCATACAGAAAAAGAATGGCTAATTTAAATTACACACACGCACATGTTATCTCTAGTTTAAATTACTTATACACACATTCTCTCTCTCTCTCTCTCTCATAGGAACAGAACAGCTAGTTTAAATTACATACACACAAACACACTTTCTCTCTCATACAGAAATGGAACAATTAGTTTAAATTATGTACACATTCTTATGTACACACACACTTTCTCTCTAGTTTAAAGTACTTACACACACACACTCTCTCACTCTCTCTCTCTTACCTTTTCTCTTACAGAACAGCTTAGTTTAAATTCTGCAAGTGTAAAATGTGTTTACTTCCGTGTTGGCATGAGTGCGGCACACACATGGTTCTCCTTAAAGGAGAAGATGCTGCCACTACAGTATAAGACTTTTTTTTTAATATATTATTAAAATTATTATTATGTTTAAGCCTCCTGTGGATCCAGCTTTTTGGGCCAATCAGGGACAGTACAATGCCCAGGTCAGGTGCAGGGGATAGGGCCATTCATTTTGTAAATTATGTACTGAACTTTTTTATGATGCAGAACAATTTCTGTTTGTTCTTTTTCATTTTCTACATTATATTTGATGTGTATCTTGTTTATGCATGAAACACCAAACAATTATTGTCCTTATCATTAGCTTATAATGGAAACTTATTCTGTGATCATTATCCATTAATTTGGTATCACTTTCTTCTGCAATACTTGGGAATCTCTTACTATTTAAGAAACAGCTTGGATAGTAAACGATACAGTAACTAAATACATTATTGACTTACTAAACATCTGGGCATTTCTCCACATACCACATACACCTAGACTGGCAATCCATAAAATATTAGTATTACCCAAATCTCTGTATATTCTATATCTGACTTTTCTAAATCCAAGTATATCTGCAATTATACTATGAGGTTAGGTATTTATGTAATGTCAATGGATTCAACACAAACCACACATTAACTAATAGCAAAGTACCTGGCAGTTTAATCTTCAACATGTAAGTTTTTGCAGCATGCCTTTTTTATTTATAATTAGCACTCTTTAAACTAATATTACACTAGGTAGTGTAAAACTAGAGGTCCGAATGAAATGTTTTCATGTTCATATAAAATACAGAGGCACCAGGTCTGAAAAGGGTCAGACAAGGGTGCATGGAGAGCATGTTTCAACTGGAAATAAATTTCATATATATATATATATATATATATATATATATATATATATATATATATATATATATATATGGTTCTACTTTCAAATCTCAAAATATTGAAATACTGAATTTCAGTATCCCAAGATGAAAATGTCAAGAATCCTCTTGTTCAAAACTCTAAAATAATGAATCTGAGAATGCCGAATTTGTAGTAGTCATGGTGCATTTTTTGTGAATTGTATGCCATCCCTTTAAGGTGTAGTGGCTTGTGGGATGTACATATGGCGGCCAATGTATGGTTATGTACAGAAGATTCAGGTAGGTGTTTAATGTGTAAGGGTTTGGGAGAAAAATGTTTTATGTTTTAATTTGCTGAGAAGTTTGAGGAGTAGGTTGGGATAGGTAGGTGACTGGTGTGTGTGTGTGTGTGTGTGTGTGTGTGTGTGTGTGTGTGTGTGTGTGTGTGTGTGTGTTAGTTTTGCAAGTGGTGATTTTTGTAGATTTGTAGTGTGTGTGTTTCTTGTACGTATGGCATTGAAAGTGTGCAATGGAAGTGTAGGGAGTGTAATGATAGATTTGTTGTTTTTTTTGTGGTAGTGCAACCTCAGAGTTGATATATATAATTAGCGGGGGTGTCGGGGACACAGTCCCCCACATGAGGATGCAGGGGGCTTGACCCCCCACTTAAACATAGATTTCTAGGGTTATGTTGGAGTGTTTATAGTTGTGGTGTGTGATGGTGTAGGGAAGAAGGTCATGTTTATATTTATATTTGTGTGGTGGAGGGTAAATTTTCATGACTATGGTCTCAAGATACCAAAATGTTGTATTTCAGTATTTTGAGATTTGAAAGTAGAATTATTCATATATATATATATATATATATATATATATATATATATATTCACTTGAGAATCTCAAAAAACTGAAATACCGAATTTCAGTTTTCCGAAATTCAAACCTGAAACCTTACAAGCCTGAAACACCACAAGTGCTAAACTTAAAATCCCGAACATACACTACAAACACAACACGCACATACACACACTCTCCCCCCACAATCAAACATACAATCCTAAAATACAAATAAGCAGGGGGGCAAGCACCCCTGCACCCCCCCACTTATATATTCTAACTCCGAGACCGCACAATCACACACAAAAAGGTAACTCACACCCACACATTTCACAGCCCCTTGCACACACACATCTCAACCAAAACACACACTAACATACACTACAGCCCTAACCTACACACTTATACAGACTTACCTGCACTTACATCCATTCATACACCGCAACACCAGAAGCTCCGAAGTTCAGGATTTCAAATTTTGCGTGTACATATTTCACAGGAATCTTGGGAAACTTCAAAAATGTAATTAACCGTGAACTTGCCATTACATACTAGCTACTCGTAATATTTTTTAAAGATTCTCTAAGATTCTCAACAAATGGACATAGGTGTAGGTTTACAGTTTGCAAAGTATTGCCTGATGGAAGTCAGTAGTAGGCTAGCTACATAGAAATATTAATCCAACATCTTCAGAAAGAATCACTTGTGTTTCATACAGTAAATTAGATCTGCCTAATGGGCTACAAAAGTCTGCCATGGAGCACATTCATAAGCAAATGATGGAAGCAGAAAAGCTTATTGTTTGTATGTAGTTTGTATACGGACAGGAGGGTATAATAGCAATAATTACTTCAGTATTATTTTCAATCTACGTAGGAAATTCAAAAAAACTGTACCATCTCTGAAAGTATGGTCCTACATAAAGCATTATAGTGCCATAATATTTAATAAGGCCTCCAGAATCTAATACCCCTTGCATTTAAAGTTCATTCCCTTCCACTTCCTAAACAACTGGATTATCTCCATATTGGAGAAGTTTTTTCTTGGAAACTCTGTCTTGGTTTCTTTATTCCAAATAAGTTACTCCCCATAGTCTGTCCAGTAAAAGGGCTTTGATAGACTGCTGTACCGGAGATGAAAACCAATAGCAAAACCTCATATTCACGAGGAGCTATGCAAATATTGCAAAGCTGTAGAGCAGTGTATTAGCTCCTTAGCCATACAGAGGTGCATGAGGTAGTCATGTGGGACTTGCTGTTCAAGTCTATGTTTGATTTATGGAACAGAATAAGAGTTACGATTGCTGTAGCATACTATGATAATTATCACTGGACAGCACATTACAATTAACCAAAAAATGCAAGATGCATTGTACATTGTATAAATAATGTATAGGTTCATAGGTTCATACTAGGCTATCTGCCCTAGGGCATTTATAAGCCTAGCCAGAGTGTGTGTGGCTTTCACCACCCCTTAGGATGAGAATACTATACCCATTAGTTTGCTGTGCCTCTGTCCAGCAGTGACACAGAGATGATTCCCGGGGTAAACCTACGATCTCCCATCCACTCGTCAAGATTTCTCTTGAACAGAGTCAGTGAGGGGCTCTGCCTCACATGGACTGGGATTCTGTTCCATAGTGTAGGGAGTCTCTGGGTGATGAATCTGTCCCTCCAGCATGTCCTATTTATATCCATGTTGAGGTTTAAGTCTCTTGCTCTCGTGGCTCTGGTGGATTTGGATTTTTTGAGGTGGAGCATGTCCATTAATTCCGGGTTGGACATGGCCTTGTATGTCAGGCACAGATCACCTCTGAGCAGACGGTATGCGACTGAATAGAGCTGGAGTTTCTTCAGTCGGGCAGCGTATGACATATGTTTGAGCCCCTTTATCCTTTTGGTGAGGAACTTTTGGGGTCTTTCCAACTGCTGCAGGTGTCAGGTAAGGTACATTCCAAATGGGGCATTGTACTCAATCATTGGTCTGATAAGTGAAGAGTACAGGGGTACAATGACCTCTCCTGATCTGGATGTGAATCCCTTCATGATCAGGTGGGCAATGTAGAAGGTCTTCCTAACCACTTTGGCAATGTGAGTGTCAAAAGAGAGGTTACTGTCAACTTGGGTCCCCAGGTCCCTGATAACTTCTTCCGTGTTTAATGGATTACCACCTATGTGGTAATTAGGGGTTACCTTGTTTTTCCCAAAGGGTGTGACTATACATTTTTTGGCATTTAGCTTAAGGCCATGGCTCTGGCACCAGTTATCCATTTCTATGAGACCTCTCTGGAGGATGTCTGTGTCTGATGGAGTGTCAATTATGGTGCCCAGTTTGCAGTCATCTGCAAATTTTGTCAGCCACAATCCCCCTATGTTTGCCTGCACTTCAGAAAAATAAATGCCGAACAAGAGGGGGCCCAGGACTGAGCCCTGTGGGACACCGCTCGTGACCGGCTTAGAGTCTGACATGGCACCAGCAACTCTAACCTCTAACCCTGTGGGTTCTGTCCTTGAGCCAGTTTGCAACCCATCTTGTGACATATGGGTTTACATCTAAGCTGGTGAGCTTTTCTATGATGCCCGAGTGGGGTATTGTGTCGAACGCTTTTGCTAGGTCAAGGTAGGCTGTGTGAACTGCCTTACCCTCATCAATGACCTTAGTGACTGTTTCGAAAAAGTCGACCAAGTTCAAGAGGCAGGATCTGCCCTTGACAAAGCCAAATTGGGTAGGATCCAGTGTCTGTAGGTCCCCAATGTCTTTATTTATGAGTTGCATTATGATCCTCTCCATAGCTTTGCAGACAAGGCTCGTCAAGCTTATGGGGTGGTAATTTCCAGGGTCCGTAGAAGCATCGCCTTTGTGGAGTGGGACCACAGTTGCCGTACGCCATTCTTTGGGTACGTATCCTGTAGTAAGGCTAAGATTAAACAGCAGCCTTATGTGTGGGTTTAGTTCCTCATTGAGTTTGTGTAGCACACAGCCGGGGACACTGTCCGGTCCCATTGATGCTGTGTTTTTTGCTTTAGAGAGAGCAGCTCTCACCTGGGCATCTGAGATGTTTGGGAGGCTAGACTCTGGTGGGATAGATATGTTTCCTTTTGGGGGGGAGGGAGGGGAGAAATTTGCACTGAACCTGTCTGCCAGTATGTTGGCAATGTCTGTGGGTTCAGTGATTTTTGTATCATTTCGGACTAATTCTGAGCATATCTGGGAGTTTCCACCCAGGTTTCTAACATAGCTAAAGAAGGCCTTATGATTGTCTTTTGTGTCGTTAGTGATTTTTCTCTCAAAGTTGGCCTTGGATGATTTTATGAGTGATCGTAGTTTTTTGCTAGTATTGATCAGAGATGCCTTCCCTTTTAGGGATTTTGCTCTGTCATGTAGTAGCTTTCTCCTCTTGTTGTAGAGTTTGTTTATGGCTGGGGTCCACCAGACCGGGTGCCTGCCTTTGGTGGAAAGGATCTTGATTTTATTAGGGATTGCTTGATCCATACATTCCTGGAGGTGCTCGTAGAAGGCATTTGTAAGGGTTTCAGCAGCGTGGGTTGTGGTTTCCACTGGCTCGGGGGCCTTGAAGGATACCACTCCAGTCTTAAGAAGTGTGAAGTTTGCTTTTGAGAAGTTCTTCACTGTGTTCTTTTTTGCTGGGGTTGGGGGCGGGATGTGGATCTTCAGTGAGATTAATTTATGGTCTGATCTCACCAATGAGGGATATACTTCTGGTGTGGAGCATTTTGTCCCCATGTTTGTGATGATCAGGTCTAGTCTATTTTCTCCTCTTGTGGGAATGGTGACTAGTTGTTCCATAGCATTTGAGTTTATGAACTCCAGGAACCTTTGGGCTAGGGTGTTGGGGCTTGAGTAATGTTCCCAGTCTATGTTTGGGTAGTTGAAGTCACCCAATATGATGGTGCTTGGAGAGACATTCATGCTCTCCAGTGTCTTCAGGAAGGCTGTGTGGGTTTCCTGAGTTTGAGAGGGTGGTCTGTAGCATGCTACAAACTGTAGGGCAGTTTTACCTATGGTTAATTGCACCTGGATGGTCTCCGATGCTTCGTGCATTGCCACTAACCTGGAGGTGTGGGTATCCTTTATGAATATGGATACTCCCCCTGCTTTTGTGGTTCGGTCCGGATTTTGGGGCCAGAACGCATGATATAAGGTATAACCTGATAGTGCTGGGGTGCTCTCAGGAGCCTTGAACCAGGTTTCAGTCACAGCACAGGCATTGATATTCTCCATACTGAGGAGGGCTTCGAGGGTGTGCATCTTGAGGTTTAGACTTCTGGCATTGAGCAGTATTACCCTTAGTTTTTCCATTTTTGTTTTCTAGGGTGGTAGGTTTATCATTTGAGCCTTGCCTAAAAAAGGCACTATGGGGGTGGCAAGAGCCTTTGCCAATATCCGGAAGCCCAGGGGTGACAGGTGCAAGCCGTTCCTTGCGAAGCAGCATGGCTTGTTAAGCATGTCATCCCAGGCAGACAGACATTGGATCCCCTTAGAATGACACCAGTAATTAAGCCAATTATTAAAGCTGATCATTTTGTCTCTGTATTGTGGCATCATTCTTGGTGAGGGTAGGATACTGCTCAGGGTCAGGGTCATACCGGCCTGGGCTACATAATCTGAGAGCTCCTCTATGTCTCTTTTCATGTAGTCCAGGGAGGTATGTCACAGGTCGTTTACACCGGCATGGACAATGACTGAGTCATACTTGTACTTGCTGTGGAGTGACCTGAGTGCTTGTGTTATGTGGCGGATTCTAGCGCCCGACAGTCAGCTTACTGTGATCTTTTCCTTGTTCAGTCTGGTGAGTGGGACGTCAGTGTGTCTGACTATGGAGTCACCTATAACAAGTGTGTCTGGCATTGTGTTTGGCCTTAAGGGCTGTGACTGTTTAGCACACTGACTTTGAGAACTATGTGTTGCATGTCTTATGTCTTGAGGTGGCAGTTGCTTGGGTGTCTGCTTTGGAGGCTTCTGTAGTTTTGGTAGATTTTTGATCAGTGCCTCCGAGTATGTCTTTGTGTGTTTATGCGTTTGTTTTGCAGTTGTGATAGTTCTATGTGAAACTGGGTTTGTGGTGTGCGTGGTTTCCTTCTCCTCCTGTCTGGTCTTGCCAGTCCTGAGTTGAGAGAGCTCAGCCTCCAGTTTGGCTATATAGTTGCATCTCTCACATGTATTTGTGTTTTGTGGGAGAAGGAGTGGGTTGTCTGTGTACATGAGGCAATTGTAACATTGCCTCAAGATGCCCAGATTCACCAGCTGAACAGGAGAGGACACTAGCAACTGACCCTTTGACATGCTAGAAAAAGTGAAAAAGTTTGCTGTGTAACAGAGTCAGAAGGGACCTATAGGGAAATGGGTACTCAAGGGGATTCTAGGCTAATGTAGTACTTTGTTTAGTATATAAGTACTTTACCTATATAAAAATGCTTTAGGAGCAAGTGCTGAGCTTTTGAGATAGGGACTAGACTGTTTAGATTGCAAGTAGAGAAGTTCTAAGGGAAAAATTGAAGATCAGACTTTACGGAGCCAGAAATAGTTTAACCTTGTTTAACCGGCGCTGCCCAAGGGTGCTCTATGGGAAACTCCGCGCTATATCACGCAAAAGCGCGATAAAGTGGGCTTTATAGCAGAGGGTTGAAAAGAGCTAGGAATTGACCCAAAATGGCCAATAGACTACAAGTTTCTGGCTGGAACCACTGCTCTAGGGACAAATAGGCTGCTCAGTGCTCCCCACTCCCACTGGTGAACAAAGAAGCTTCCCTTTATCCAAATAAGGATACGGAATAGCACAGGAACCAAGCCAAAGCCCAGAGATCAGCAAACTCTGAAGACTGGACTATTCTAGTTTAGTCAGGCGGGAAAACAAGATTTTTTTTGCAGAAAACAGAGGAAAAACAGACAGTAAATGCTATAAATGCTTTTAAACGGCTAGCGCACTTGAGTGTGTTAGCCTACAGGTAAAATTAAGCAACAAATAACTTTTTTAAAGGTGCAAAACAGTTAATCAGCACAAAAACAGTTTAAATAGAATGCAGAGCTGTATAAACAGGTGAAAATGCAGTCGCTAAGCAGTAAATAATCAAAAAGCCAGAAAAAAATACTTAAATCAGGAAAAAGTCACTCTTTTGCTCTCTGCTGCTTGTAGAACTCTGCAGGATACCACGAGGAGCGGTGCTGAGTTGAATACAAGCGAAAAAGCGCGCTAAAGCGGGCTTTATTACAGTTGGCTGAAAAGAGCTAGGAATTGACCCAAAATGGCCAATAGACTACAAGTTTCTGTCTGGAACCACTCCTCTAGGGACAAATAGGCTGCCCAGTGCTCCCCACTCCCACTGGTGAACAAAGACACTTCCTTTTATCCAAATAAGGATATGGAATAGCACAGGAACCAAGACAAAGCCCAGAGATCAGCAAACTGTGAAGACTGGACTACTCTAGTGCAGTAAGGCGGGAAAACAAGATTTTTTTTTTTTTTTTCTTTTTTTGCAGAAAACAGAGGAAAAACAGACAGTAAATGCTATAAATGCTTTTAAACGGCTAGCACACTTGAGTTTGTTAGCCTACAGGTAAAATTAAGCAACAAATAACTTTTTAAAAGTGCAAAACAGTTAACCAACACAAAAACAGTTTAAATAGAATGCAGAGCTGTATAAACAGGTGAAAATGCAGTCGCTAAGCAGTAAATAATCAAAAAGCCAGAAAAAAATACTTAAATCAGGAAAAAGTCACTCTTTTGCTCTCTGCTGCTTGTAGAACTCTGCAGGACACCACGAGGAGCTGTGCTGAGTTGAATACAAGCGAAAAAGTGCGCTAAAGTGGGCTTTATAGCAGGGGGTTGAAAAGAGCTAGGAATTGACCCAAAATGGCTAATAGACTACAATTTTCTGGCTGGTACCACTCCTCTAGGGACAAATAGGCTGCTCAGTGCTCCCCACTCCCACTGGTGAACAAAGAAGCTTCCTTTTATCCAAATAAGGATATGGAATAGCACAGGAACCAAGACAAAGCCCAGAGATCAGCAAACTCTGAAGACTGGACTATTCTAGTTCAGTAAGGCAGGAAAACAAGATTTTTTTTTTTTGTTTTTGTCTTTTTTGCAGAAAACAGAGGAAAAACAGACAGTAAATGCTATAAATGCTTTTAAACGGCTAGCGCACTTGAGTTTGTTAGCCTACATGTAAAATTAAGCAACAAATAACTTTTTAAAAGTGCAAAACAGTTAATCAACACAAAAACAGTTTAAATAGAATGCAGAGCTGTATAAACAGGCAAAAATGCAGTCGCTAAGCAGTAAATAATCAAAAAGCCAGAAAAAAATACTTAAATCAGTTATAGTAAATACAGTTATAACAAACACTCTGAAATATACTGTATAATTCCAAAATGTTTGAGAAGGACAGTCAGAACACAAGAAGGTTCAGGTGAAAGAGAAAAAAAAAAAGTTTTGTTTTACTTTTTGAAAGGGAAAAAGGAGGAACAGAAGGCCTTATCAAATGTTCTCTCTGTATTAGGCAGAATGAGCTAATGACACTAGACTGGGAGGTGTGTCACAGTAGGGGCGGGCAACTGCAAAGCCACCAAATATAAGAGCAAGACACCAACAGGGAGGGAGGGTGGGACAAAATAGCCTACAGACAGCAAGCACTAGAGAGACAAATGAAAGTTTTTAAACAGATAAGGATTTGTGAAGATACTGAATAGACAAAGTGCTTTATATATATTACATTTTAAAAACAGTAATCTGTAAAAATAATCAAAAAAAAATCAAGATACTTATATTTTGAGCTCAGTTGCGGTCAACAACTTCTCCAGTCTGCACTGTGTGTAAAGACAGAAACCATATCAAAGTTAGGGCTTAAAAACCAGAACAGCTTCTTTTTTATTTTTTTTTTTTTTTACAAGAACACAAAAGAACTGCAAAATCCAACTCGCAAACCCAAAACCACGTAGCTCGAACAGAGAACCAGAGACAAATGTCAAACTGACAATGACTTTATTCCAACGATAAAAAAAAAAAGGAGGAATTGTCATTTTTGATACCCACCAGTACCAAAATGAGATACATGAGATCTTATTTCATTCAGGCAACTATGAGGAAGTGTCCCTTAATCAAATTCACATTGGATACCATAGAATCGACTTGGTCATTGAGGAGTATTTGTTAGATAACCGTATCACCAACGATACGTACAACTTCATCAGAAACAAACACCCCAAGATGGCCAACATTGTCGGTATACCCAAAGTACACAAATGTATGAATAAACCCCCATTTAGACCCATCATTTCTGGGTCCCATTCAAAAACTTTCAATATTGGGGTGGTTATTGACCATTGGACCAAGCATATATATAACAATGTCCCACATATGATTAAGGACTCTTGGGACTTCCTAAGTAAATTGACACCGGACATTTGGAGAGAGGATATAATATTGATCACTATTGATGTTAAGGATTTGTTTTCAAGTATACCGAGCACTATTGGACTAGAATATTTCAGTAATAGCATGCAAAAATTCTCTGGATTAACTTGGGAAAAGATTAACCTCATAGTGGATATGATGAGTTTGGTCCTGCATCATAATTATATCCAATATTTAGGTGAAAATTTCAGACAAACCAGAGGGGTAGCAATGCTAGAGTGGGAACAGAATTTTGTATTCACTAGTGAATATTATAAATATATATATCTCTACTCTAGATTTCTGGACAATTTGTTTATTGTTTGGAATGGACCGAGTGACATTATACCCGAATTCATCACATATATAAACAATACGACAGAGTTTTTGAAATTTACTTTTCAAACTAGTAAAGAAGGGATACCTTATCTAGATACTTACATTATTAATGAAGTATGTGGATTTTCTTCAAGATTATATAGAAAACCTACATTTTCTAATGATTACATCCATTTTGGAAGTAACCATCCTCCACATATTTTTAAGAATGTTGTTAAGGGACAATGCATACGTGCAGCCCGGATGTCATCAAAAAGAACAGATATGGTTAAAGAATTGGATTGTATATATAAGATGTTCATTGATCGTGATTACCCCAAAAAAATGTTGGATGATGTAATTGAGTACGTCAAAAGCCAATGGGGTAATAAATATCTCCCACTTTTGGAGCAAGCTAGACCAAACAAGGAAACTTACCAACAAGAGAATAGGAAGGTATGCGTCATTATGTTCAATGCATACACTAATATAGTAAAAGAGATCTTACGTAAACATTGGGACATCTTAACCAACACAGAGCCGATAGGTTCAATGGTGGGGAACCATCCAGTTGTTGTACTAAAAACATCTAAGAATATCAAACAGATATTAGAAAGTGGATCACATACAAAGAATAAGGACAATGTGAAATATGGTATGAGTAAATGTGGTTCTTGTCGACAATGTAAATATATAAACGAAAGAAAAATAATTCATCTCGATAATGGCATGAAAAGTAAGTGTAAATGTGTAGCTGGTAATTGTAATACGCAGAGGGTGGTATACCTTGCTACTTGCACCTGTTGCTCAGCTTATTACGTAGGGAAGACCGAGAGAAAATTAAAAACTCGTATTTATGAACATATGTACAAAGTGGGCAAAGGTGAGACTAAAAATGCACTTAGTAAGCATGTAATTGATAAGGGTAAAGAGCATTCTTTCAAGTTCATTATTTTAGACAGGGTAGAATCAATATTTGACATTGGTAATTGGAAAGTATATCTAAGTTTATTAGAAAGTAAGTGGCAGATCATTCTTGATGCTACCAGCCCCCCTGGCATCAATGAATATATCAATTTAAAACCCTTTTTAATCATGAGATAAGAGCAGATAGTGCTCCTATAGGTAACGAACATTATTATAATCAATTTATGAACAATTATCAATTAATACATTACATACATTACAATCTTCATAAACATATTAAGTAATTGTATATTATGAGATGTGTAGTGTACCTTAAGCTTTTTAAAATGTGTTTTATAATATGTGTTGTTGTCTATGTGTAGATTTTATCATTACATACAATATTTGTCACATTCATTTTATTTAAGCACTTTATTTAAGCATTTTTTAAGAGATTCTTAGATATATTTATTTAATCATAGTATTTAATATATCGTAATTGACAGTTTTAGGCCAAAAATTTTGGTATAAATGAACCTATTTTTAGGTGTTTATTGGTTCTGATGAAGTCTGAAACAGTCAGATGAAAGCGCTTAACCTGAACTTATTCTTTGTGTCTAAATTGTGACAACTTTTTTTATCGTTGGAATAAAGTAATTGTCAGTTTGACATTTGTCTCTGGTTCTCTGTTAGAACTCGTGGTTTTGGGTTTGTGAGTTGGATTTTGAAGAACACAAAAGAACCAGCCCCCACTAGCCAAAAGATAATTACACAGAGGAAATGTTTCAGTTTACAAAATAGCCTACAGACAGCAAGCATTAGAGAGACAAATGAAAGTTTTTAAACAGATAAGGATTTGTGAAGATACTGAATAGACAAAGTTCTTTATATATATTAAATTTTAAAAACAGTAATCTATAAAAATAATCAAAAAAAATCAAGATACTTATATTTTGAGCTCAGTTGCGGTCAACAACTTCTCCAGTCTGCACTGTGTGTAAAGACAGAAACCTATCTAAGTTAGGGCTTAAAAACCAGAACAGCTTCTTTTTTTTTCCCTTTTTTTTTTTTTACAAGAACACAAAAGAACCAGCCCCCACTAGCCAAAAGATAATTACACAGAGGAAATGTTTCAGTTTACAAAATAGCCTACAGACAGCAAGCACTAGAGAGACAAATGAAAGTTTTTAAACAGATAAGGATTTGTGAAGATACTGAATAGACAAAGTGCTTTATATATATTACATTTTAAAGCAGTAATCTGTAAAAATAATAAATAAAAATCAAGATACTTATATTTTGAGCTCAGTTGCGGTCAAAAACTTCTCCAGTCTGCACCATGTAAAGACAGAAACCCTATCAAAGTTAGGCCTTAAAAACCAGACCAGCTTCTTTTTTTTTTTTTACAAGAACACAAAAGAACTGCAAAATCCAACTCGCAAACCCAAAACCACGTAGCTCGAACAGAGAACCAGAGACAAATGTCAAACTGACAATGACTTTATTCCAACGATAAAAAAAAAAAGGAGGAATTGTCATTTTGATACCCACCAGTACCAAAATGAGATACATGAGATCTTATTTCATTCAGGCAACTATGAGGAAGTGTCCCTTAATCAAATTCACATTGGATACCATAGAATCGACTTGGTCATTGAGGAGTATTTGTTAGATAACCGTATCACTAACGATCATACAACTTCATCAGAAACAAACACCCCAAGATGGCCAACATTGTCGGTATACCCAAAGTACACAAATGTATGAATAAACCCCATTTAGACCCATCATTTCTGGGTCCCATTCAAAACTTTCAATATTGGGGTGGTTATTGACCATTGGACCAAGCATATATATAACAATGTCCCACATATGATTAAGGACTCTTGGGACTTCCTAAGTAAATTGACACGGACATTTGGAGAGGATATAATATTGATCACTATTGATGTTAAGGATTTGTTTTCAAGTATACCGAGCACTATTGGACTAGAATATTTCAGTAATAGCATGCAAAAATTCTCTGGATTAACTTGGGAAAAGATTAACCTCATAGTGGATATGATGAGTTTGGTCCTGCATCATAATTATATCCAATATTTAGGTGAAAATTTCAGACAAACCAGAGGGGTAGCAATGGGTGCATCTTGTGCACCCATATTTCTAACATGGTCATGCTAGAGTGGGAACAGAATTTTGTATTCACTAGTGAATATTATAAATATATATATCTCTACTCTAGATTTCTGGACAATTTGTTTATTGTTTGGAATGGACCGAGTGACATTATACCCGAATTCATCACATATATAAACAATACGACAGAGTTTTTGAAATTTACTTTTCAAACTAGTAAAGAAGGGATACCTTATCTAGATACTTACATTATTAATGAAGTATGTGGATTTTCTTCAAGATTATATAGAAAACCTACATTTTCTAATGATTACATCCATTTTGGAAGTAACCATCCTCCACATATTTTTAAGAATGTTGTTAAGGGACAATGCATATGCAGCCGGATGTCATCAAAAGAACAGATATGGTTAAAGAATTGGATTGTATATATAAGATGTTCATTGATCGTGATTACCCCAAAAAAATGTTGGAGGATGTAATTGAGTACGTCAAAAGCCAATGGGGTAATAAATATCTCCCACTTTTGGGGCAAGCTAGACCAAACAAGGAAACTTACCAACAAGAGAATAGGAAGGTATGTCATTATGTTCAATGCATACACTAATATAGTAAAAGAGATCTTACGTAAACATTGGGACATCTTAACCAACACAGAGGCGATAGGTTCAATGGTGGGGAACCATCCAGTTGTTGTACTAAAAACATCTAAGAATATCAAACAGATATTAGAAAGTGGATCACATACAAAGAATAAGGACAATGTGAAATATGGTATGAGTAAATGTGGTTCTTGTCGACAATGTAAATATATAAACGAAAGAAAAATAATTCATCTCGATAATGGCATGAAAAGTAAGTGTAAATGCGTAGCTGGTAATTGTAATGAGAGGGTGGTATACCTTGCTACTTGCACCTGTTGCTCAGCTTATTACGTAGGGAAGACCGAGAGAAAATTAAAAACTCGTATTTATGAACATATGTACAAAGTGGGCAAAGGTGACACTAAAAATGCACTTAGTAAGCATGTAATTGATAAGGGTAAAGAGCATTCTTTCAAGTTCATTATTTTAGACAGGGTAGAATCAATATTTGACATTGGTAATTGGAAAGTATATCTAAGTTTATTAGAAAGTAAGTGGCAGATCATTCTTGATGCTACCAGCCCCCCTGGCATCAATGAATATATCAGTTTAAAACCCTTTTTAATCATGAGATAAGAGCAGATAGTGCTCCTATAGGTAACGAACATTATTATAATCAATTTATGAACAATTATCAATTAATACATTACATACATTACAATCTTCATAAACATATTAAGTAATTGTATATTATGAGATGTGTAGTGTACCTTAAGCTTTTAAAATGTGTTTTATAATATGTGTTGTTGTCTATGTGTAGATTTTATCATTACATACAATATTTGTCACATTCATTTTATTTAAGCACTTTATTTAAGCATTTTTTAAGAGATTCTTAGATATATTTATTTAATCATAGTATTTAATATATCGTAATTGACAGTTTTGGCGCCAAAATTTTGGTATAAATGAACCTATTTTTAGGTGTTTATTGGTTCTGATGAAGTCTGAAACAGTCAGATGAAAGCGCTTAACCTGAACTTATTCTTTGTGTCTAAATTGTGACAACTTTTTTATCGTTGGAATAAAGTAATTGTCAGTTTGACATTTGTCTCTGGTTCTCTGTTCGAGCTACGTGGTTTTGGGTTTGTGAGTTGGATTTTGAAGAACACAAAAGAACCAGCCCCCACTAGCCAAAAGATAATTACACAGAGGAAATGTTTCAGTTTACAAAATAGCCTACAGACAGCAAGCATTAGAGAGACAAATGAAAGTTTTTAAACAGATAAGGATTTGTGAAGATACTGAATAGACAAAGTTCTTTATATATATTAAATTTTAAAAACAGTAATCTATAAAAATAATCAAAAAAAATCAAGATACTTATATTTTGAGCTCAGTTGCGGTCAACAACTTCTCCAGTCTGCACTGTGTGTAAAGACAGAAACCTATCTAAGTTAGGGCTTAAAAACCAGAACAGCTTCTTTTTTTTTTTTTTTTTTTACAAGAACACAAAAGAACCAGCCCCCACTAGCCAAAAGATAATTACACAGAGGAAATGTTTCAGTTTACAAAATAGCCTACAGACAGCAAGCACTAGAGAGACAAATGAAAGTTTTAAACAGATAAGGATTTGTGAAGATACTGAATCGACAAAGTGCTTTATATATCTTACATTTTAAAACAGTAATCTGTAAAATAATCAAAAAAAATCAAGATACTTATATTTTGAGCTCAGTTGCGGTCAACAACTTCTCCAGTCTGCACTGTGTGTAAAGACAGAAACCCTATCAAAGTTAGGGCTTAAAACCAGAACAGCTTCTTTTTATTTTTTTTTTTTACAAGAACACAAAAGAACTGCAAAATCCAACTCAAACCCAAAACCACGTAGCTCGAACAGAGAACCAGAGACAAATGTCAAACTGACAATGACTTTATTCCAACGATAAAAAAAAGGAGGAATTGTCATTTTGATACCCACCAGTACCAAAATGAGATACATGAGATCTTATTTCATTCAGGCAACTATGAGGAAGTGTCCCTTAATCAAATTCACATTGGATACCATAGAATCGACTTGGTCATTGAGGAGTATTTGTTAGATAACCGTATCACCAACGATACATAACTTCATCAGAAACAAACACCCCAAGATGGCCAACATTGTCGGTATACCCAAAGTACACAAATGTATGAATAAACCCCATTTAGACCCATCATTTCTGGGTCCCATTCAAAAACTTTCAATATTGGGGTGGTTATTGACCATTGGACCAAGCATATATATAACAATGTCCCACATATGATTAAGGACTCTTGGGACTTCCTAAGTAAATTGACACCGGACATTTGGAGAGAGGATATAATATTGATCACTATTGATGTTAAGGATTTGTTTTCAAGTATACCGAGCACTATTGGACTAGAATATTTCAGTAATAGCATGCAAAAATTCTCTGGATTAACTTGGGAAAAGATTAACCTCATAGTGGATATGATGAGTTTGGTCCTGCATCATAATTATATCCAATATTTAGGTGAAAATTTCAGACAAACCAGAGGGGTAGCAATGGGTGCATCTTGTGCACCCATATTTGCTAACATGGTCATGCTAGAGTGGGAACAGAATTTTGTATTCACTAGTGAATATTATAAATATATATATCTCTACTCTAGATTTCTGGACAATTTGTTTATTGTTTGGAATGGACCGAGTGACATTATACCCGAATTCATCACATATATAAACAATACGACAGAGTTTTTGAAATTTACTTTTCAAACTAGTAAAGAAGGGATACCTTATCTAGATACTTACATTATTAATGAAGTATGTGGATTTTCTTCAAGATTATATAGAAAACCTACATTTTCTAATGATTACATCCATTTTGGAAGTAACCATCCTCCACATATTTTTAAGAATGTTGTTAAGGGACAATGCATACGTGCAGCCCGGATGTCATCAAAAAGAACAGATATGGTTAAAGAATTGGATTGTATATATAAGATGTTCATTGATCGTGATTACCCCAAAAAAATGTTGGAGGATGTAATTGAGTACGACAAAAGCCAATGGGGTAATAAATATCTCCCACTTTTGGGGCAAGCTAGACCAAACAAGGAAACTTACCAACAAGAGAATAGGAAGGTATGCGTCATTATGTTCAATGCATACACTAATATAGTAAAAGAGATCTTACGTAAACATTGGGACATCTTAACCAACACAGAGGCGATAGGTTCAATGGTGGGGAACCATCCAGTTGTTGTACTAAAAACATCTAAGAATATCAAACAGATATTAGAAAGTGGATCACATACAAAGAATAAGGACAATGTGAAATATGGTATGAGTAAATGTGGTTCTTGTCGACAATGTAAATATATAAACGAAAGAAAAATAATTCATCTCGATAATGGCATGAAAAGTAAGTGTAAATGTGTAGCTGGTAATTGTAATACAGAGGGTGGTATACCTTGCTACTTGCACCTGTTGCTCAGCTTATTACGTAGGGAAGACCGAGAGAAAATTAAAACTCGTATTTATGAACATATGTACAAAGTGGGCAAGGTGACACTAAAAAATGCACTTAGTAAGCATGTAATTGATAAGGGTAAAGAGCATTCTTTCAAGTTCATTATTTTAGACAGGGTAGAATCAATATTTGACATTGGTAATTGGAAAGTATATCTAAGTTTATTAGAAAGTAAGTGGCAGATCATTCTTGATGCTACCAGCCCCCCTGGCATCAATGAATATATCAGTTTAAAACCCTTTTAATCATGAGATAAGAGCAGATAGTGCTCCTATAGGTAACGAACATTATTATAATCAATTTATGAACAATTATCAATTAATACATTACATACATTACAATCTTCATAAACATATTAAGTAATTGTATATTATGAGATGTGTAGTGTACCTTAAGCTTTTTAAAATGTGTTTTATAATATGTGTTGTTGTCTATGTGTAGATTTTATCATTACATACAATATTTGTCACATTCATTTTATTTAAGCACTTTATTTAAGCATTTTTTAAGAGATTCTTAGATATATTTATTTAATCATAGTATTTAATATATCGTAATTGACAGTTTTGGCGCCAACATTTTGGTATAAATGAACCTATTTTTAGGTGTTTATTGGTTCTGATGAAGTCTGAAACAGTCAGATGAAAGGTCTTAACCTGAACTTATTCTTTGTGTCTAAATTGTGACAACTTTTTTATCGTTGGAATAAAGTAATTGTCAGTTTGACATTTGTCTCTGGTTCTCTGTTCGAGCTCGTGGTTTTGGGTTTGTGAGTTGGATTTTGAAGAACACAAAAGAACCAGCCCCACTAGCCAAAAGATAATTACACAGAGGAAATGTTTCAGTTTACAAAATAGCCTACAGACAGCAAGCATTAGAGAGACAAATGAAAGTTTTTAAACAGATAAGGATTTGTGAAGATACTGAATAGACAAAGTTCTTTATATATATTAAATTTTAAAAACAGTAATCTATAAAATAATCAAAAAAAATCAAGATACTTATATTTTGAGCTCAGTTGCGGTCAACAACTTCTCCAGTCTGCACTGTGTGTAAAGACAGAAACCTATCTAAGTTAGGGCTTAAAAACCAGAACAGCTTCTTTTTTTTTTTTTTTTTTTACAAGAACACAAAAGAACCAGCCCCCACTAGCCAAAAGATAATTACACAGAGGAAATGTTTCAGTTTACAAAATAGCCTACAGACAGCAAGCACTAGAGAGACAAATGAAAGTTTTTAAACAGATAAGGATTTGTGAAGATACTGAATAGACAAAGTGCTTTATATATATTACATTTTAAAAACAGTAATCTGTAAAAATAATCAAAAAAAAAATCAAGATACTTATATTTTGAGCTCAGTTGCGGTCAACAACTTCTCCAGTCTGCACTGTGTGTAAAGACAGAAACCCTATCAAAGTTAGGGCTTAAAAACCAGAACAGCTTCTTTTTTTTTTTTTTTTTTACAAGAACACAAAAGAACTGCAAAATCCAACTCGCAAACCCAAAACCACGTAGCTCGAACAGAGAACCAGAGACAAATGTCAAACTGACAATGACTTTATTCCAACGATAAAAAAAAAAAGGAGGAATTGTCATTTTTGATACCCACCAGTACCAAAATGAGATACATGAGATCTTATTTCATTCAGGCAACTATGAGGAAGTGTCCCTTAATCAAATTCACATTGGATACCATAGAATCGACTTGGTCATTGAGGAGTATTTGTTAGATAACCGTATCACCAACGATACGTACAACTTCATCAGAAACAAACACCCCAAGATGGCCAACATTGTCGGTATACCCAAAGTACACAAATGTATGAATAAACCCCCATTTAGACCCATCATTTCTGGGTCCCATTCAAAAACTTTCAATATTGGGGTGGTTATTGACCATTGGACCAAGCATATATATAACAATGTCCCACATATGATTAAGGACTCTTGGGACTTCCTAAGTAAATTGACACGGACATTTGGAGAGAGGATATAATATTGATCACTATTGATGTTAAGGATTTGTTTTCAAGTATACCGAGCACTATTGGACTAGAATATTTCAGTAATAGCATGCAAAAATTCTCTGGATTAACTTGGGAAAAGATTAACCTCATAGTGGATATGATGAGTTTGGTCCTGCATCATAATTATATCCAATATTTAGGTGAAAATTTCAGACAAACCAGAGGGGTAGCAATGGGTGCATCTTGTGCACCCATATTTGCTAACATGGTCATGCTAGAGTGGGAACAGAATTTTGTATTCACTAGTGAATATTATAAATATATATATCTCTACTCTAGATTTCTGGACAATTTGTTTATTGTTTGGAATGGACAGTGACATTATACCCGAATTCATCACATATATAAACAATACGACAGAGTTTTTGAAATTTACTTTTCAAACTAGTAAAGAAGGGATACCTTATCTAGATACTTACATTATTAATGAAGTATGTGGATTTTCTTCAAGATTATATAGAAAACCTACATTTTCTAATGATTACATCCATTTTGGAAGTAACCATCCTCCACATATTTTTAAGAATGTTGTTAAGGGACAATGCATACGTGCAGCCCGGATGTCATCAAAAAGAACAGATATGGTTAAAGAATTGGATTGTATATATAAGATGTTCATTGATCGTGATTACCCCAAAAAAATGTTGGAGGATGTAATTGAGTACGTCAAAAGCCAATGGGGTAATAAATATCTCCCACTTTTGGGGCAAGCTAGACCAAACAAGGAAACTTACCAACAAGAGAATAGGAAGGTATGTGTCATTATGTTCAATGCATACACTAATATAGTAAAAGAGATCTTACGTAAACATTGGGACATCTTAACCAACACAGAGGCGATAGGTTCAATGGTGGGGAACCATCCAGTTGTTGTACTAAAAACATCTAAGAATATCAAACAGATATTAGAAAGTGGATCACATACAAAGAATAAGGACAATGTGAAATATGGTATGAGTAAATGTGGTTCTTGTCGACAATGTAAATATATAAACGAAAGAAAAATAATTCATCTCGATAATGGCATGAAAAGTAAGTGTAAATCTAGCTGGTAATTGTAATACGCAGAGGGTGGTATACCTTGCTACTTGCACCTGTTGCTCAGCTTATTACATAGGGAAGACCGAGAGAAAATTAAAAACTCGTATTTATGAACATATGTACAAAGTGGGCAAAGGTGACACTAAAAATGCACTTAGTAAGCATGTAATTGATAAGGGTAAAGAGCATTCTTTCAAGTTCATTATTTTAGACAGGGTAGAATCAATATTTGACATTGGTAATTGGAAAGTATATCTAAGTTTATTAGAAAGTAAGTGGCAGATCATTCTTGATGCTACCAGCCCCCCTGGCATCAATGAATATATCAGTTTAAAACCCTTTTTAATCATGAGATAAGAGCAGATAGTGCTCCTATAGGTAACGAACATTATTATAATCAATTTATGAACAATTATCAATTAATACATTACATACATTACAATCTTCATAAACATATTAAGTAATTGTATATTATGAGATGTGTAGTGTACCTTAAGCTTTTTAAAATGTGTTTTATAATATGTGTTGTTGTCTATGTGTAGATTTTATCATTACATACAATATTTGTCACATTCATTTTATTTAAGCACTTTATTTAAGCATTTTTTAAGAGATTCTTAGATATATTTATTTAATCATAGTATTTAATATATCGTAATTGACAGTTTTGGCGCCAAAATTTTGGTATAAATGAACCTATTTTTAGGTGTTTATTGGTTCTGATGAAGTCTGAAACAGTCAGATGAAAGCGCTTAACCTGAACTTATTCTTTGTGTCTAAATTGTGACAACTTTTTTTATCGTTGGAATAAAGTAATTGTCAGTTTGACATTTGTCTCTGGTTCTCTGTTCGAGCTACGTGGTTTTGGGTTTGTGAGTTGGATTTTGAAGAACACAAAAGAACCAGCCCCCACTAGCCAAAAGATAATTACACAGAGGAAATGTTTCAGTTTACAAAATAGCCTACAGACAGCAAGCATTAGAGAGACAAATGAAAGTTTTTAAACAGATAAGGATTTGTGAAGATACTGAATAGACAAAGTTCTTTATATATATTAAATTTTAAAAACAGTAATCTATAAAAATAATCAAAAAAAATCAAGATACTTATATTTTGAGCTCAGTTAGGTCAACAACTTCTCCAGTCTGCACTGTGTGTAAAGACAGAAACCTATCTAAGTTAGGGCTTAAAAACCAGAACAGCTTCTTTTTTTTTTTTACAAGAACACAAAAGAACCAGCCCCCACTAGCCAAAAGATAATTACACAGAGGAAATGTTTCAGTTTACAAAATAGCCTACAGACAGCAAGCACTAGAGAGACAAATGAAAGTTTTTAAACAGATAAGGATTTGTGAAGATACTGAATAGACAAAGTGCTTTATATATATTACATTTTAAAAACAGTAATCTGTAAAAATAATCAAAAAAAAAATCAAGATACTTATATTTTGAGCTCAGTTGCGGTCAACAACTTCTCCAGTCTGCACTGTGTGTAAAGACAGAAACCCTATCAAAGTTAGGGCTTAAAAACCAGAACAGCTTCTTTTTTATTTATTTTTTTTTTACAAGAACACAAAAGAACTGCAAAATCCAACTCGCAAACCCAAAACCACGTAGCTCGAACAGAGAACCAGAGACAAATGTCAAACTGACAATGACTTTATTCCAACGATAAAAAAAAAAAGGAGGAATTGTCATTTTTGATACCCACCAGTACCAAAATGAGATACATGAGATCTTATTTCATTCAGGCAACTATGAGGAAGTGTCCCTTAATCAAATTCACATTGGATACCATAGAATCGACTTGGTCATTGAGGAGTATTTGTTAGATAACCGTATCACCAACGAATTATAACTTCATCAGAAACAAACACCCCAAGATGGCCAACATTGTCGGTATACCCAAAGTACACAAATGTATGAATAAACCCCCATTTAGACCCATCATTTCTGGGTCCCATTCAAAAACTTTCAATATTGGGGTGGTTATTGACCATTGGACCAAGCATATATATAACAATGTCCCACATATGATTAAGGACTCTTGGGACTTCCTAAGTAAATTGACACCGGACATTTGGAGAGAGGATATAATATTGATCACTATTGATGTTAAGGATTTGTTTTCAAGTATACCGAGCACTATTGGACTAGAATATTTCAGTAATAGCATGCAAAAATTCTCTGGATTAACTTGGGAAAAGATTAACCTCATAGTGGATATGATGAGTTTGGTCCTGCATCATAATTATATCCAATATTTAGGTGAAAATTTCAGACAAACCAGAGGGGTAGCAATGGGTGCATCTTGTGCACCCATATTTGCTAACATGGTCATGCTAGAGTGGGAACAGAATTTTGTATTCACTAGTGAATATTATAAATATATATATCTCTACTCTAGATTTCTGGACAATTTGTTTATTGTTTGGAATGGACCGAGTGACATTATACCCGAATTCATCACATATATAAACAATACGACAGAGTTTTTGAAATTTACTTTTCAAACTAGTAAAGAAGGGATACCTTATCTAGATACTTACATTATTAATGAAGTATGTGGATTTTCTTCAAGATTATATAGAAAACCTACATTTTCTAATGATTACATCCATTTTGGAAGTAACCATCCTCCACATATTTTTAAGAATGTTGTTAAGGGACAATGCATACGTGCAGCCCGGATGTCATCAAAAAGAACAGATATGGTTAAAGAATTGGATTGTATATATAAGATGTTCATTGATCGTGATTACCCCAAAAAAATGTTGGAGGATGTAATTGAGTACGTCAAAAGCCAATGGGGTAATAAATATCTCCCACTTTTGGGGCAAGCTAGACCAAACAAGGAAACTTACCAACAAGAGAATAGGAAGGTATGTGTCATTATGTTCAATGCATACACTAATATAGTAAAAGAGATCTTACGTAAACATTGGGACATCTTAACCAACACAGAGGCGATAGGTTCAATGGTGGGGAACCATCCAGTTGTTGTACTAAAAACATCTAAGAATATCAAACAGATATTAGAAAGTGGATCACATACAAAGAATAAGGACAATGTGAAATATGGTATGAGTAAATGTGGTTCTTGTCGACAATGTAAATATATAAACGAAAGAAAAATAATTCATCTCGATAATGGCATGAAAAGTAAGTGTAAATGCGTAGCTGGTAATTGTAATACGCAGAGGGTGGTATACCTTGCTACTTGCACCTGTTGCTCAGCTTATTACATAGGGAAGACCGAGAGAAAATTAAAAACTCGTATTTATGAACATATGTACAAAGTGGGCAAAGGTGACACTAAAAATGCACTTAGTAAGCATGTAATTGATAAGGGTAAAGAGCATTCTTTCAAGTTCATTATTTTAGACAGGGTAGAATCAATATTTGACATTGGTAATTGGAAAGTATATCTAAGTTTATTAGAAAGTAAGTGGCAGATCATTCTTGATGCTACCAGCCCCCCTGGCATCAATGAATATATCAGTTTAAAACCCTTTTTAATCATGAGATAAGAGCAGATAGTGCTCCTATAGGTAACGAACATTATTATAATCAATTTATGAACAATTATCAATTAATACATTACATACATTACAATCTTCATAAACATATTAAGTAATTGTATATTATGAGATGTGTAGTGTACCTTAAGCTTTTTAAAATGTGTTTTATAATATGTGTTGTTGTCTATGTGTAGATTTTATCATTACATACAATATTTGTCACATTCATTTTATTTAAGCACTTTATTTAAGCATTTTTAAGAGATTCTTAGATATATTTATTTAATCATAGTATTTAATATATCGTAATTGACAGTTTTGGCGCCAAAATTTTGGTATAAATGAACCTATTTTTAGGTGTTTATTGGTTCTGATGAAGTCTGAAACAGTCAGATGAAAGCGCTTAACCTGAACTTATTCTTTGTGTCTAAATTGTGACAACTTTTTTTATCGTTGGAATAAAGTAATTGTCAGTTTGACATTTGTCTCTGGTTCTCTGTTCGAGCTACGTGGTTTTGGGTTTGTGAGTTGGATTTTGAAGAACACAAAAGAACCAGCCCCCACTAGCCAAAAGATAATTACACAGAGGAAATGTTTCAGTTTACAAAATAGCCTACAGACAGCAAGCACTAGAGAGACAAATGAAAGTTTTTAAACAGATAAAGATTTGTGAAGATACTGAATAGACAAAGTGCTTTATATATATTAAATTTTAAAAACAGTAATCTGTAAAAATAATCAAAAAAAAAATCAAGATACTTATATTTTGAGCTCAGTTGCGGTCAACAACTTCTCCAGTCTGCACTGTGTGTAAAGACAGAAATCCTATCAAAGTTAGGGCTTAAAAACCAGAACAGCTTCTTTTTTTTTTTTTTTTACAAGAACACAAAAGAACCAGCCCCCACTAGCCAAAAGATAATTACACAGAGGAAATATTTCAGTTTACAAAATAGCCTACAGACAGCAAGCACTAGAGAAACAAATGAAAGTTTTTAAACAGATAAGGATTTGTGAAGATACTGAATAGACAAAGTGCTTTATATATATTAAAATTTAAAAACAGTCATCTGTAAAAATAATCAAAAAAAAAATCAAGATACTTATATTTTGAGCTCAGTTGCGGTCAACAACTTCTCCAGTCTGCACTGTGTAAAGACAGAAACCCTATCAAAGTTAGGGCTTAAAAACCAGAACAGCTTCTTTTTTTTTTTTACAAGAACACAAAAGAACCAGCCCCCACTAGCCAAAAGATAATTACACAGAGGAAATGTTTCAGTTTACAAAATAGCCTACAGACAGCAAGCACTAGAGAGACAAATGAATTTTTTTTAAACAGATAAGGATTTGTGAAGATACTGAATAGACAAAGTGCTTTATATATATTAAATTTTAAAAACAGTAATCTGTAAAAATAATCAAAAAAAAAATCAAGATACTTATATTTTGAGCTCAGTTGCGGTCAACAACTTCTCCAGTCTGCACTGTGTGTAAAGACAGAAACCCTATCAAAGTTAGGGCTTAAAAACCAGAACAGCTTAATTTTTTTTTTACAAGAACACAAAAGAACCAGCCCCCACTAGCCAAAAGATAATTGCATAGAGGAAATGTTTCAGTTTACAAAATAGCCTACAGACAACAAGCACTAGAGAGACAAATGAAAGTTTTTAAACAGATAAGGATTTGTGAAGATACTGAATAGACAAAGTGCTTTATATATATTAAATTTTAAAAACAGTAATCTGTAAAAATAATCAAAAAAAAATCAAGATACTTATATTTTGAGCTCAGGTGCGGTCAACAACTTCTCCAGTCTGCACTGTGTGTAAAGACAGAAACCTATCTAAGTTAGGGCTTAAAAACCAGAACAGCTTTTTTTTTTTTTTTACAAGAACACAAAAGAACCAGCCCCCACTAGCCAAAAGATAATTACACAGAGGAAATGTTTCAGTTTACAAAATAGCCTACAGACAGCAAGCAGTAGAGAGACAAATGAAAGTTTTTAAACAGATAAGGATTTGTGAAGATACTGAATAGACAAAGTGCTTTATATATATTAAATTTTAAAACAGTAATCTGTAAAATAATCAAAAAAATCAAGATACTTATATTTTGAGCTCAGTTGCGGTCAACAACTTCTCCAGTCTGCACTGTGTGTAAAGACAGAAACCCTATCAAAGTTAGGGCTTAAAAACCAGAACAGCTTCTTCTTTTTTTTTTTTTACAAGGACACAAAAGAACCAGCCCCCACTAGCCAAAAGATAATTACACAGAGGAAATGTTTCAGTTTACAAAATAGCCTACAGACAGCAAGCACTAGAGAGACAAATGAATTTTTTTTAAACAGATAAGGATTTGTGAAGATACTGAATAGACAAAGTGCTTTATATATATTAAATTTTAAAAACAGTAATCTGTAAAAATAATCAAAAAAAAATCAAGATACTTATATTTTGAGCTCAGGTGCGGTCAACAACTTCTCCAGTCTGCACTGTGTGTATATCTATCAGTGTATAAAGAGTTTATTCTGAGTAAATTATTTCTACAGCAGTTGTAAAATTTGCAGTGTAAATGGAATGTTGTTTCTTTATATGAGTAGTGATTCTGTTAAATTGTATATGTGTCAGAGTGATGAAGCTCTGACTACACCCCAGATGATCCAGATTGACGAGAGGCTCAGGTGATGGAAGAGCTGGATGGGGTTGGGGGGGTGGGAAGGTGTGGATGATAATGGCTTGCCCATTCTGGAGTGGGAGATTGATGGTTGTAGTTAGCTCTTCAACCACTCATCACCATGCAGGTAGAGACCTGCTGGCAATGGCTATGACCATGCACTCGAGAAATGGGCTTGGTCCAACCAAGCCAATAATGGTAGTACTCAACAACATGTGTGTGTGGAAGCATGCACATGATGATGGTGGAAATAGATGAGCCTTCTAGGTATGACATGGGTGTTTGTGTCAGCGACAGAAAAACCAAAGCCTTGATGGCTGCCAGAATGATAGCCCAGCAATTGTCTCTCACCACTTAGGGAGCACATCTGTTGGTAATGGCTCTCAGCCTGGAAAGAATGGGTGGGCCAGGAGACTGCAGAGAACTGTTTAGCAGGCAACAAGGAACCAACAAAAATTAAGAAAAAAATTATACTTGTTTCTATAAGAACAGAAAGATACCTGGATCTGGATCTATTTGAAACATAAAGATTCATGGTTGAATTAGTGAAAACAGCTTTGTTTGATGACCTATTGAATGTAATTTAAAAAAGAGGACTGGCAAAAAAAGCATAGAAGAGGGCAATATTAACTGCACTAAATAGACAGCCAGCCAAAGTTTTAAGTACAGTATTTCCTAGATTGACTTAGTCTATTTGTGGAAGGCATGAATCGAGCGCACAGCCTATCCAGCTGACCTGAAACTGAGGGTTTCAAGCTTGGGTTGGTCAATTTTAGAATTGTATGCTGGTGCTCACCAGATGATAATGTACAGCTCACTCAAAAATGTAATAAAACGTGTTATATAAAGAGTTGACTGTAAACAAATAATGTCTACAGCAGTGCTACAAACATTTGTTTGTAAATAAAATGTTTCTTAAAAATGAGTAGTATATCTATGAAGTGGTATCTATTTCTTTAGTAACAGAATTATGCCCATGTTAGTAAGAGCAGTTTTATTTATTGAGCTACTGAATGTAATTTATAAAGAAGACTGAGAGAAACCCAACCAGACAGTGCTTGCCCTTTGTGGAAGTGGACTTGATATCCAGTGCAGCAGTTAAAAGAGAATCATCCCCAGTGAGGGGTGAAGACCTGGGAGAAGATGCTAGGGATTGTTTCTGACAGAGAAAACCAGAGAAACCTACCAACAGAGACTGTTTCACGGCAGTAAAAGTCTGATTGTAAGACATTGATTTAAGGAACTTGCTGTATTTTATTTAAATTACAAGACTTTGTTTTTGATTGGAAGAACCTTAATTTTACTTTTGCAAGCTTCAATATACTGTTATTTGTTTGTATCTAATAAGTCATGCTTTTAATATGACTGGAATTCCACACTACATGCATAGAATACACTATGTAAGGTCTTTTGACTTCACAGAGAATGTGTGCAAACAAGTCAATTAGAGTTTCCATGCAATATTGGCATTGATCCAATTTCATCCAAAGATGGTGTCAAAGTCCACTAATGGTTTGTCTAGTCGCTACTTCTGTTCATGAGTTCCATAGAAAATAGGCTATGACACAACCAATGATAGGATGATGTCTAGTATGGAGACTTAATTGGTGGCATCTCTGAAACGTGCAAGTGGTGATGTCCTTTTTATCATCTGTTACCTCTGATATTACTGGACTTGAGTCACTGCTGATTGTGAAATCACTGGGCTGAAAATCACAACCTCCAACTTTGAGGTCATGCTGCTTTGCTGTGCTTCCAGGATGTGGGGGGGGGGGGGTTATAGTGTCCTACATGGCAGAGTTAAATTACCTTTGAGTCATATGAAAAAGTAATGATGAAGGAAAATGAAACAATCAGTGGCTACTGTATAAAACAGACAATCAGTGGCTACTGTCTTGTAGATAGGGGACTGTGTGGTGTGGTTGTGACGCAAGAGTTCAAGTCTTAGACACTGTTCTCAGTTTACTGATCATCTGAAGCCCCATCTTTGACCATCTTTGACCATGATGAAGACTTGTGAGTACTGACAAGTACCTACTGTACTTTGTCTTGTCTTGAATGTTAGTTTTTAATTATTCTACTTTTTGGGTGACTAAGGATAGAAAGTTATACCTAGTTAACCTACTCTGCACTCTACCTACTGTACTTTGCCATCACCTAAATTAAAATTGTATGTGTTCTACTTTTTACTCTGCACTGTACCTTCTGTGCTTGCTGATTTGTAGAGTCTAACTACTACTCATGTTAAACCTGCTTTTATGTATATCACTATCAGAGATTTTGTATAATTAGCTATGTACTATGTCAGTTTAATTTTATGTATTAAGTTTGGAGCTTTTCTCCCCGGGTTTCTGCTAAAAAAGGGCTTGACCCAGCTGGACCACCTGGTCAACAAATGTCAAATAAATAATAAAATAATAAATGGGTAGAAGGGGTGAAAAAAACTTTCTGCAGTGTTGCTAGGAAGTACTTGATGGCCTGGGAGTGCCACAAAACAGAGACAATGCTCCTCTGGACTGAGAAAAGCTACATGAGGGGGCAAGCTACTAAGCACGGTCACTGTTTCTAGTAAACATTCCTTCAGAGTTTATTAAAAGTGTTACTTTACTCCTTGTTCAGCCACTAATTCTGTTAAATAAGCTAAGACAAAACAAAGTGCTTAA
This sequence comes from Protopterus annectens, assembly GCF_019279795.1. Classification (NCBI taxonomy): domain Eukaryota; kingdom Metazoa; phylum Chordata; order Ceratodontiformes; family Protopteridae; genus Protopterus; species Protopterus annectens. The sequence continues at coordinate 1,141,743,783 of NC_056743.1, read as the reverse complement.
GTTGTAGAAGTAAAGCAAAATAAGTTTTCACAAATTATGAATATGACCAGAAAAAACTGTAACTGTAAAGAAGTAAGTCCAGTCAAAGGCTACAATATTGCAGACTTGTTTCTTCATTTTATAAAGCACTTGCTCATTATAGCATTCTTTCTATCTTCAGGATGAAAGGACATAGCTTTGGTCCTTACATTTACTTTGACTATCCAGTTACTTGTCTGACAATAACAAAATGGTAATCTGGTAAAATGGATGCCCAGACCCCCTATATAGTGAAGTCACTTGGCCCACAATGTTCTGTTTTAGAGTAATAATTTCAACCCTTTATATTAGGTACACAAAGGACATTGCACAAGATATGCCAGTAATGTGATATATTGATGACTATCTATTGTGACATGCTGAAAATATTTAGCTACTGACAAAATTCATGTAAACTGTCTGGATGACCTCATTAAATAGCTGACTGATGACCACCTAATGTTGAACACAAAGGAAAAAAAAAACAAAGGTAAACCCTTTTGCAAAAGCAAAGATTTTTACATGCAGGTGATCTTCCGAGTCTTCTCCAAACCCTCACACAGACTGGCTTTGCACAAATGACTTGAGGCTGAACTAATGAAATTGCTGCAATTTTTTCTTTTTTGAGAAAGAATATCCAGGCTGGTTGGTCAATCTCCCTGTTGAAATTAGACTGGAAAATAAAACTGAGATAACCTTTTTATTGAAGGACAGTTGTGAGCACATATTTTAGAGTTTGACCAATCAGCAGAAAAATAATGAACAAGCAATGCTTTTCATAATGTGGATATGTATAATATTCAATGTATAATAACGAATTGTACTTAATTAAATTACTTGGAAAATATAATAGAACAAGTGGGATCTCAATCTGCTTTTGTACTGAGAAGGGATAGAAGATTGTAAGATTACCGAGGAAGTACTGATAACAAAAGCAGTCAGGAAATGAAAGAGTAGCAGTGATACATAGAAGTGTAGTCACTGCAACCAATGCAAATTTATTAATGACAAAAAAGTTGGTAATATTTCCCAAGATGTGGACAAGTATATGAAAAAAGGAAGATATAATTGTGGCCCAATGGGGTGATTTACTTAGCTATATGTGAAACTTGACCTGTGTTTTGCATAGGAAAAACAGAGAACGATCTTCGTACTTGAGTTTACAAGCACAGTTACAGTATAATAACTAATGATGGAAACTATGCTTTCAACAAACGTGAAGAAATGTATGAATTTTATAATATATATTTTTAGTCTTGGAGAAAGTGAGATATAATCGAAGGGGAGAAACTGAAAAAAATAAATTAGAAAATTGAGAGCTTATTTTTCATATCTGACATGACACAGCCTCTCCACTAGCATCAAATGTGCATTAAAATATATTCAGAAAGATTATAATTTGAGCTTGGAATGGGTGTTGATTTGATTTGTATAATTTAACTTTTTTTTTAACTAAATGTGTATATAAGTGGTAATGGTCCCTTTAGTAGGTGTTGGATGTATTTGGGTTCATCGCATGATACTGTAGGGTTTAAATGTGGAAAGTGCGGTTTTGATAGTTATACTCTTTTTGATGCTAAGTTTTAATTTTTTGATAAGTCTGGAACTGTCATTGTTCAGTGGAAGTGGACTTGGGTTTGATTTTAGAGTACTAAGATTCACATCCAATCTCTTTTTGCATTTTTTGTAGAACAGCTGCAACACTCACAGTCTACCTTTTAAAATTTACTTCAAGTCCTGAAGGTAGTAGTCAGAAATATGTGAAGCAATGAACTGCAAATATAACATCAACAAGAGCAAATTACTACTGACAGTGCACTTTTTGGTAATTCTGCAGGAATTAGTCAGTTAAGGCTGCAACTACATTTTCATAGAAAACAAAGAAGTGCCTGAGTATACTTTGGAGACATCCAGTTCTCTTATTTTTACATGAGTGATAGACTTTGTTGTGTATTTCTCAATGCATGCCAAAAACTAACTTAAATGAACATAGTTTTCATACAGGGTCTAAGAACAGCAGTATAAGATGATATTACTGAAAATGGAACCACTGTGCAGATTACTTAGTGTGTTTTATTTATCTGTTAACAAGGTATGCTAACAGCCTTTTATATGATGATGAATGTTCCATTATAAAAATAGTATAGCAACCACTATTTTGGCCATAGAAGCTAAATTATGACACATTTATCATAGAAAATTACTAGACTATTGGCCCTGATGCCCTTACAAGCCTAGTCAAGAGTTTATTCCATGTTTAGACAAGTCAACACCCAAAGCCCCTATCCAGCAGGGACACGGGTGGAATCCCAGGGATGTCTTTTCTGTTTCCCATCCAGTTATCCAGGTTGCATTTGAAAAGGGATGAGGTATTCTGCTTGACATGGAGAGGGAGTCCATTGTCTTGGTATTTTAAGTGTGCACCTACTGCACGCAATGCCAGAACTCTAACCACTGAGCTATCTGTCCATCCGTCTTCCTATTTTTAATAATAACTAATTCCGCCTAAAACGCCAGTTTTTTTTTTTAGCGATTCTGTGATTTAAAAAGTTTGTTAATGTATACAACTCCACACAGCTCCTCGTGGTGTCCTGCAGAGTGATACAGGCAACAGAGAGACCCAAGAGAAACTTTTCCAGATTTAAGTATTTTTTTCTCTGTTTTTTTGCTCCGACTGCTTTTTCCCCACCTAAAAATTGAATTTCTAACTGATCTGTGCTTTAAAAAGTTTAAATTGCATTTGCCTTCTGCTTTTTACAGTTTTTGCACGTGTTTTATATCAATTTAAGTCGTTTTTGTATTGTATAACTGTTGTAGGCTACACACTAAAGTGCGCTAGCCTGTTTATAGCATTTACAGTGTTTTCTGTGTGTTTTTCTGCTGTTTCCTGAAAAAACAAAAAACAAACAAACAAAAAAATTCTCTTTTCCCGCCTTTGCTGAACTAGATTAGTCCAGATTTCAGGTTTTGCTGAATTCTGGACTGTGGTATATTTTCCTGTGTTGCCCATATCCTTACTTGGATAGGAGGAAGCTTCTCTGTTCACCAGTGAGAGTGGGGAGCTTTGAGCAGCCTATCTGTCCCTGGAGGAGTGGTCTTAGCCCTGAAACTAGTAGCTTATTGGCTGTTTTGGGTCAATTCCTATCTCTTTCAGTTTCCCTGCTTCAGAACCAGCATTTGTGCGGTTTTGCATGATTTTGCGCATAGCGCAGCATCGGGCAGCGCCGCTTAAACTGATTTAAACTATTCCCGGCTTCACAAAGTCTGCTCTTCACTTTTTCCCTTAGAACTGTTCTAAATCTCAAAGTAAGCACTCTATTTTCATTCTAAAGCCCTGCAGTTGCTCGTATAAGTAATCTTATAAGTAAGCACTAATAAACTAAAGCACTACACCCTCTTATACTCCCTTTAAGTACTTGGCTCCCTATTAGCCCTTTTTGATCAGTCAAAAAGTAGTTCCTTATACTATTCTGGCATGTCAAAAAGTCAGTTTTGGGTTTACTCTCCAGTCCAGCTGGTGAATCTGGGAATCTTGAGGCAATGTTACAACTGCCTTATGTACACAGACCACCCTCTCCTCCTCCCAACAAGCTCAAATATATGTGAGAGATGCAACTATATAGCCAAACTAGAGGCTGAGCTTTCTCAACCCAATACTGGCGCAGTCAGTCAGGAGGAGAAGGTAACCACACACACCACAAATCCAGTCTCACATAGACCTATCGCAACAGAAAACCAAACACATAAACACACAGAAACATACTCGGAGGCTCTAAATAAAAATCTGCCCAAGCAGCAGAGACTTCCAAAGCAGACATCCAAGCAACCACTACCCCACAACAATACCCACGTATCACATAGTTCACAAAGTCAGTGTGCCACACAGTCACAGCCCTTAAGGCTAAACAACACACCTAATACACTTGTAATAGGTGACTCTATTGTCAGACACACTGACGTCCCACTCACCAGGCTGAACAAGGAGAAGGTCACTGTAAGCTGCCTGTCGGGTGCCAGGATCCGCCACATAACTCAAGCACTCAGGTCACTCCAAAGCAAGTACAAATATGACTCCGTCATTGTCCATGCTGGTGTGAATGACCTGAGACTTACCTCCCTGGACTACATGAAAAGAGATATAGTGGAGCTCTCTGATCATGTAGCCCAGGCCGGTATGACCCTGACCTTGAGTAGCATCTTACCCTCACCAAGAATGATGCCACAGTATAAAGACAAAATGATCAATTTTAACAATTGGCTAAAGTATTGGTGTCATTCAAAGGGGTTCCAGTGTCTGTCAGCCTGGGATGACATGCTCAACAAGCCACTTTGCTTCGCTAGGGACGGCTTGCACCTGTCACCCCTGGGCTTTCGAATACTGGCTAAGGCTCTTGCCACCCCCATAGTGCCTTTTTTAGGCAAGGCTCAAAGACAAACCCACCTCCATAGACAACACAAAGAAAAAGAAACTAAGGGTAATGCTGCTCAACGCCAGAAGTCTAAACCTCAAGATGCATGCACTCGAGGCTCTCCTCAGTATGGAGAATATCGATATCTGTGCAGTAACAGAAACCTGGTTCAAGGCTCCCGAGAGCACCCCAGCACAACCAGGTTATACCTCATACCATGCTTTTCGGCCCCAAAACTTGGACCGAACCACAAAAGGAGGGGGAGTATCCATATTCATCAAAGATACCCACACCTCCAGGTTAGTGGCACTGCATGAAGCATCGGAGACCATCCATGTGCAACTAACAGTGGGCAAAACTGCCTTTCAGTTTGTAGCATGCTACAGACCACCCTCCCAAACTCAGGAACCCCACTCGGCTTTCCTGAGAACACTGGAGAATATGAAGGTCTCTCCAAACACCATTATATTGGGTGACTTCAACTACCCAAACATAGACTGGGAGCACTACTCAAGCCCCAACACCCTCACCCAGCGGTTCCTAGAATTTATAAACTCAAATGCTATGGAACAACTGGTCACCACTCCCACAAGAGGGGAAAACATATTGGACCTGATCATCACCAACAATGGGGACTCTATGTTCCATACCAGAGGTATACCCCTCATTGGTAAGATCTGACCATAAATTAATCTCACTGGACATCCATATCCCATCCTCACCCCCAGCCAAGGAAACCACGGTGAAGAACTTCTCAAAAGCAAACTTCACACTTCTCAAAAGCGAGGTGGAATCCTTCAAAGCCCCCGGGCCAGTGGAAAATGCATCCCAAACCGCAGAATCCTTTAAAAACGCTTTCTATGGACACCTACAGGAATGCAAGGATCATGCTATCCCAAATAAAACCAAGACTCATTCCTCCAAAGGCAGGAGACCTGTCTGGTGGACCCCAGCCATAAATAAGCTGTACAACAGAAGGAGGAAGCTACTACATGATAGAGCAAAATCCCAAAAAGGGAAGGCATCTCTGATCAGTACTAGCAAGAAACTATGATCCCTCATAAAATCATCTAAGGCCAGCTTCGAAAGAAAAATTGCACAAGATGCTAAAGATAATCACAAGGCCTTCTTTAGTTATGTCAGGAACCTGGGTGGCAACTCCCAGATATGCTCTGAGTTAGTTCAAAATGACAAAAAATACACTGAACCCACAGACATTGCCAACATCCTGGCAGACAGGTTCAATGCAAACTCCCCCCCCCCCAAATGAGCAAATGTCTATCCCAACAGAGTGTAGCCTCCCTGACATCACAGATGCACAGGTGAGAGCTGCCCTCTCCAAAGCAAAAAACACAGCATCAATGGGACCAGACGATGTCCCGGGCTGCGTCTTACACGAACTCCAAAAAGAACTGAACCCTCACATAAAGTCACTGTTCAATCTCAGCCTTACTACAGGATATGTACCCAAGGAATGGCGTACAGCAACAGTGGTCCCACTCCACAAAGGTGGTGCCACAACGGACCCCGGAAACTATTGCCCTATAAGCCTGACTAGCCTGGTCTTCAAAGCTATGGAGCGTATCATCATGAAACTCATAAACAAAGACATTGGGAACCTCCAAACACTGGATCCTACCCAATTCAGTTTTGTTAAGGGCAGATCTTGCCTCTTGAACCTGGTTGACTTCTTTGAAACTATCACCAAGGCCATAGATGAAGGGAAGGTAGTCCACACAGCCTACCTGGACCTCGCAAAAGCCTTCGACACAATACCCCACTCGGGCATCATAAATAAGCTCACCAGCTTAAATATCAACCCCTATGTCACAAGATGGGTTGCAAAATGGCTCAGGGATAGAACACACATGGTCAGAATTGCAGGTGCCATGTCAGACTCTAAACCAGTTACAAGTGGCGTCCCACAAGGCTCAGTCCTAGGACCTCTCTTGTTTGGTATATATTTCTCTGAGGTACAGGCTAACATGGGAGGACTATGGCTGACCAGGTTCGCAGATGACTGCAAACTGGGTGCCATAATCAACTCACCAACTGACACAAGCATCCTCCAAAAGGGTCTCACAGAGACGGATAACTGGTGCCAGAGCCATGGCCTAAAGCTAAATGCCAAAAAGAGCATAGTCATCCCCTTTGGGAAAAACAAAGTGCACACAAATGACCACATAGGTGGTAATCCATTAAGTACGGAAGAAGTAATTAGGGATTTGGGGACCCAAGTAGATAGCAATCTCTCCTTTGACAATCACGTTGCCAAAGTGGCTAGAAAGACCTTCTGTATAGCCCACCTTATCACAAAAGGGTTCACATCTAGATCAAGAGAGGTCATTGTGCCCCTCTAATCATCACTCATCAGGCCCATAATTGAATACAATGCCCCATTTGGGATGTACCTTACCCGACACCTTCAGCAACTGGAAAGACCCCAAAAGTACCTCACCAAGAGGATCAAGGGACTCAAACAGATGCCCTACACAGTTAGGCTAAAGAAACTCCAGCTCTACTCAGTTGCTTACCGCCTACTCAGAGGCGATCTGTGCCTGACGTATAAAGCCATGTCCAACCCAGAATTAATGGACATGCTCCACCACAGGAAATCCAAATCCCTTAGAGCTACATGCTCCAGGGACTTAAACCTCAGCACAGAAATAAATAGGACATGCTGGAGGGGCAGATTCATATCCCAGAGGCTCCCCTCACTCTGGAACAAAATCCCAATCCATGTTAGGCAGAGTCCCTCAATGACCCTCTTCAAGACAAATCTTGACGAGTGGATGGGAGATCATAGGGTTACCCCTGGGATCTCTTCTGTGTCTCTACTAGACAGAAGTACAGTAAACTAACCTCAAAAGGGCTATCTTCTGTGACCTACTATACAGAGGCACAGTCAACTAATCTAAAAGGGTGGCGATAGCCAAACACACTCTGGCTAGGCTTATAAATGCCCTAGGGCAGATAGCCTAGTATCAGCCTATGAACCTATATATAGTATCACATTTTTTCTCATGGGGAAAAACAGCATCAACATTCATTTTACTGAAATGTTTTTTTTTTTTTTTAAATTGAAAAAGATAAATCCTTATACAGTCAAAGTGGTAGCTTTTATAACACCCTTACAAAAGCAAAAAAACTACTTAAAACAACAGAAACAGGAACTAAACAGCTGATCTGCAAACCTTAAAGGATCTGCAGTGAAATGTTTAGCACTGCATTGTATCAGTAAGCTGTTTTTTGCTGTTAGGTACAGCTACTCAGAATAAGTTTGATATGCACAGAGGGTGCATTAAGTAAACATGTCTAGTGTGTGAAGCTGCTAGGTTCACTGAGCATAAAATCCTTAGTGATTAACAGAAAAGAGGTGCTAAGAGGTCATAATATCATGGGACTTGTGCTGATATTTAACAAAGGAACCATCACTTTTTATGTATAAACATCTCCTCTGATTTTAATGTGTTTGTCCCTTGATTTCACATGCTTCTTATTCACTGAAAATGGGACAAAAGTAATTAGGATTTAGCAAATCCATCTTTGGTGGGGAGCTGACAGTGAACATTTCTGTATGCTCTACATTTTGACGTTTCTGTGGATGTTCTTCAGCTTGGCTCTCACTGACTGCTGTGTCATTCTCCATGGTTAGAACTTCATGCTGATAGGAAGTCACCATTGTAAAAAACTTGCAATTGACCTCTTCAGGAGTGAAACTCACCAGGCTTCTTGATTTAGCCACCAAGGAGTTAGCACTTGAGGCTGATGTTGGAGCACTACCATTTTGTGCCTTAGAGATGGCCACATATTTCCCAGTCATCTAGGTCAGTTTAGATCTGCTTTGAGAAAGAATCTCAGCAGTGCTTGAGGCTGTGGCTGGAATTTGTGTTCTAGCGGTATGCTGGGATAGTGCATTGTTAATATCCATTTTCTTCATTGTTAGGTTAAAGACTTTACCTGGAATATCTGTTGCAGGAATACATTTTCACTGGCTGAAAGTCCCCACACTTAAATTGCCCTTTCTGCCTTTGTTTTGCAGAATGCTTAAAGATGTCAGAGGCTGAGCCCTTACAGCATATTGAACATAGTTCTGCAAATGATTTTCTTTTAGCAGTAACCTCTGTGGAAACATTTTGAAACCATTTGAATTTGTGGTTGTCAACAGTGAATTTGCTTCCCTATTTTTACCATTATTAGAAATCTCCATTTTTGACAAAGTTAAGCATCTTGAGGATGGTATGCCAAGGTGGGAACTTGGTAGATAATATAGCTTAAGTCTATTTAACTACTACAAGGTACGGAGCACCTAAGAATTTGGCATTATGTTTGATGGTACTCCATTGCATTACTGTCTCTCCCTGTTTTACATCTTTGCCGTTTCCATGCTTGAATCCTAGCTGGTATTTGCCTTATGATAGATTAGTGTTCTGAGACCACTGTCTGGGTTTCTTGCAGCATTAATGCCTGGTGTGACACTGTTGATTCTCTCAGTCTTATTTTTGTCATCAGATTCTGTAAGTCCTCATTATTTTTTGCAGTTAAAATCTTGAGTTCTGCTGTATCTCACAGTGCCCTCAAAATAAGTCCTGCCACGTTGTCAATTTTAACTGCTAATGACTCTGAGATATAAAAGAGTGCAGCTGACCTTGTGGCTGGTTGATACAGGGTATCCCAGCTGGGAATCCTTCATTAATTGCCTGCAAGTTTTCAATATGAGGCAGCTTTTCCCTTATGGGACACATTTTCTTGACCTCAAGGAGCATTACTTCCTGTCCAATGACTCAGCAGTGTTTTGTATTTTTGATGGCTCAAAAGTAGTGGTATGCAGGGGTGTAGCCAGGATGAGTACTGACTAGCAACAGTTTTATCCAGTTCTGCCACTTTGATCATTTCTGACAGGATTTATTTTACTTAAATGATCCTTTTCATTTTATTTCTTCATATGTTGGATACTAGGATTGTTTCAAAAATTATATAACTTTATTGAAATTTTCCTGTCAAAAATCTTCTGACAACATATCCCACTATGTAGACAAACCAACACAGAGACTGGAGAAGCTGCAACGCTTTATTCTGGTACCTCGGCTAGATGCCTTCAAAGGAATAAATGCATAGTGCTGGTTGCACCTTAAATATTTTTTATAAAATCAATTAGTGTAATTAACAGACACCTTAATTGACCAAAAAGATTTAAAGAGACACAAGCTATATAAACCCATGTGACAAATACAAAATTTAAATATCAAAATTTTGTACAAAATACATAGAAAACCAACTTCAAATATATAGCATCTAATATTATAATATTTAAGGTGCAACCAGCACTATGCATTTATTCCTTTGAAGGCATCTAGCCGAGGTACCAGAATAAAGCGTTGCAGCTTCTCCAGTCTCTGTGTTGGTTTGTCTACATTCGTTTTCTGTTTGCTTGGTTGTTTTGCTAACATATCCCACTATCTCAGACTGAAAGATGAGTCATTCTAAGACCAATACTATGGACACTTCTCTCAAGAAAGAAATGTTATCTTTAGCAACTAATATACAAGAAATGTTGCTGAAACTGGATAGGATGGATACAAAGATAGATATCTTTGAAGAGAAATGCTCAAAACAGATGGACTTAATACATAAAGAACTACAACTACAGAAATTTCAGATTTCAGATATTGAACAATCTCTTAATGATGTAGATGGAAGGTTACAGGAGGGAGAAAATAATATTGAATTTTTATTAAAGCAAAACACAGCACTCCAGAATAAATTAGAAGATCTAGAAAATAGATCTCATAGAAACAACTTTAAGATTTTTGGTCTACCAGAAAACATAGAAGGAAATAATATGGTGAGTTTTTTTAACTTCTTGGTTTTCATCTGTTTTAGACCTTCCAGAAGCCCTTTCATATGGAATTGAAAGGGCTCACAGATCACGTGTTACATCTTCAAAAAAAAAAAAAAAAAACTCACCTAGATCAGTGAGATTTATGTCTACACAAGATAAATAATTAGTTTTGAAAACTGCCTGGGCCAAATCACCAATAAAAATAAAAGACAATATTATACACTTTGACAATGATTATTCAAATGTTGTTATTTCTAAAAGAAAACTTTTCAGCCTTTACTTAAAGAACTAAAGAAAAATCAGATAAAGGTGCACCTCTTATTCCCAGCCAGACTGAAACTATTTCTCATTGATGGCATAAAAATATTTGATCTGGACTCTGCAGTAACATTTGTAAAGCAAACAAAATTGTAGATAAACTAGTGGATATGGAATGGTCAAACATCTCCCTGTAAAGAATTGCAGAGAATACCAGATGGAAATCAGCTGAAAAAAAAGAAGAATCTGAAAGATAAATAACTGTCTTAACCCAGCAAAATGTGTTTATTTTCCTTTCTTTTTCACTTCTCCTCGTTTCATTTTGAGCTAATGAAGCACCTGGAATTGATTGAGAGGATATCTTTGGACTGCCGCGCTTTGTGCATTAAAGGATAGAAAATGGAATAGGAACTTGCATACCTGTGTCTCCGGATTCCACAGTGTGTTGAAACAACTACCTAGAGGTAAATTAGTTTGAACTTGACTAACTTTGTGTTTTTTTTTTTATACAGCACCTCTGTCTATTTGTTCCTTTGGATTGGTTCTTTTATATGAGGTATGCATTTGTCTGTCACATAGATGAGATGTGTTGATTTTATTGAGACATGTTTAATTGCCTTATATGACTCAGTTTATTTTTGGCTTAATGGTTCTCATACAAGTGTATGTATTTTAACATTCAAAAGAAAGCTCTCGAGACGCTTTTCGATATGTGAAGCTCTTTCCAAGGCAATTCCCGCTATTAAACCACCTTTATAGTTCCAAAGAACTGATCTCGAGCCATTTCAGTGCTGGTCACTTCTCTGGGTTTTAGCGATCATCGCATCAAGTGGATGAGGAAATCCAACCTTTGACCTAGCCGAGGAAGAACAGGATGGAATGCTGAAGCACTAATAGCGTAACACTGTTTACGGCTGTTACATCCTTTAAAAGCTAGAAAAAATTAAAAAATTTCAGTACATTTTACTACTAAAGACCTACCATATTCAAATAAATGTGTCTCTATTTCCACATATGCCACGGGACAACATATTTGTTTTAGTCCACTCATTTTTATTCTTGAACAGCTCCTTTGGCTGAATTCAGGTAAGGAGTCAATATAATAATTCAGATATGCTCTTCTTTCTCCTTTATTGTAAATATAATGAGAAGGGGAAAGAATATAAGAAGAAAGGAAGGTGGAAGAGGGAAAATAAATAGCAACTATTGTTTCACTGCTGATTTAATTGTTATTAGCTGCCCTTGCTAGTTAAATGCCTACATTTAAAATATGTGCTTTCTAAGAGACAAGATACAAACAGTACTTTACTTAAAACAGGACAAATGCTCATTTCTGTAATGTGTTTTTAATGTCACTGTCATTGAGTCTTGTTATTCATACACAGCTAAAAGTATGTGAAATATTTTTAATGTACAGGGATCCTTATTTATTTGTCTTCAAAAGTAATCTGATACAAAAGCATAATATTTATCTGTAATTTTTAAGTTTGGCCAATTGGTAACAGTATTACATCAATCTTGTATATATGTTAAAAGGCAAGTTTATGATTTCTATTACTTGAGTATTTTGTATACATTTTATTTCTATGTTAAAATACTAAGTGCTTTGACAGATTAACTATTTAACAGTTTCTTCTTAATGTTGATATCATACCTATTAACAAACTTTAATGTTGCAGACATTGTCTTAACTGATTTTAGCATTAGTTGTATATAAACAAAAAAAACATACTAAATAACATAGGGCAGTGACTTTTATTTTGACATTTACAGTAAAAAGAGAATATAACCTATGTTTTAAGGCAAGAATTTAACATTAAGTAGAACTGCATAAAGCTGTGTATTTCTATACAGCTCTCTGAGTTGTATATCTCCAATTCAAGCTTCTTTTTCACTTTTACTATAAAAGTTATATTATGCTTAAAATGTTCATATACCTTTCTAATGAGTGTACTGTTTATTCTTATCAAGAAATACTCTTAAAGTAGCTTGCGAACCAAGATTTTAAAATGTAAGGCTTAGTACAAGATAAATTATCTACAATTAATGCCTCACCTTAGATCTTATATATATATATATATATATATATATATATATATATATATATATATATATATATATACATTCATTCACTGAATCTAATCTACTCTTATAATATGTTTTAAAGGGAAAATTTGGTAATATATAATTACATAAATTGTCAATACATTCTAACTCAAAATGCTTCAGGGGAGGGTTAGCATTTAAGAGGAAACCAGAAGAAATGACTTTCTCAATTTCCATTTCAGTTCATTTGATTTCTATTTGGTAACATAATTTCATATTGTTATCACTTTACTGTCTTACATATAACTTGACAATAACCTGTAGATATTAACATAATTTATTGTAATCTGAAAAATAATAGTATCTGTGAAATATTTTTTCTGTAAATAATAGGACACATGGGATACATATATCAATGTGTTTTATTTCAAAACAAAAATCATTATAATCTTGAGTAGTGGTGGGGGGATTCAACTGTTGGTGGTAGGGTGGTTAATGTAAACAGGTTTCCTGTTTAAGTTGGGAGTTTATTCATACTCCATGAAAAGGGTAAGGATTTCTAAATTTTTCATATCTTTGTACATAGTTAAATTTTGTTCTTATTCGGTGTCTGGATTTTTTAAAAAAATTGATAAATGTTTTTGCTTCACTTTTTCTAGACCACAGATTTTACAAAACCTATCTTAATATTATTGGTATAACAACTGTTGTTCATAAAATCAATATATCAATGATTATCACCCAACTAAGCCCAAAACATTGTTACTCATGTCACTTTTAAAGTGTGCATCAATCAATATTGCAAGAGGGGAAGTTTATATAAATACCTGAAACTCTTTAATCCTGATGTATTTTTACAAGAAACACATCTCTTAAAGGATGACATAAATAGACTTAATAATAAAAAATGTTTAGTAGTATCCAGCTCTTATCATCATCATCAGAAAAAAGGGATGTTACAATATTATGGAACAATTCTTTACCCTATACTAAAATAATAGATACATTTAATGATGATAAAGGCATGTTTTGCACTATTACACTGGAACTTAATAGGAAAATATATACTTTAATCAACATATAATGAATTCCTGGTATTGGTATTCACACAAACAACACTTAAACCAAATAGTACAGTTATCTAAAGGAATTATTATCTTAGCAGGAGATTTTAATTTTATAGTCAATGAAAAAGACTCAACTGCCCTTAGCAAGAGAAGAGTATCATTATCAGCAAAGAATCTAATTGAATTTGCTGACACATATATTAGAGACATCTAAGATTTTGCTGATCCAGGCTCTCTTTTTTACATGCATTTCTCTAATAGACATGGTACACATTCTAGAATTGATAGGGTTTATAGCTCTAATCTGTTGATTAATAACCTAAGTAAAGGTAAAATACATTTGTCCCCATTATCAGATCACACTGCAATATCTTTTGAACTATTAATCAGCTCAACCCACTGTACCCAAATTAAAAGAATTCCAGCCTACTTAACCACTTTATCAGATTTTAAAGACGTTCTTACATCTGAAATAAAACATTTTATTACTCTTAATAGTACTAAAGGCACATCAGACATATATGTTTGGAATGCTTTAAAAGCATATCTTTATGGGAAAATAACAAGTTGGTATATTAATAAAAAAAATTGGGATAAGGAATTAAACACTCTTCAAGAGAAAGCTGATAAACTAAAATTACATAACCAAATAAACAAAACTAATTAGATTGAAGAAATTAATACTTTGAATAGTTAATATTTAGAAATTTTGAATCATACGACTAAGATTAGTTTAAAGAGATTTAAATTCATAAAGTTTTCTACCAACCCTAAGTCATTAAATAATTTGGCTATAAAGACTAAGTGACTTAGTAAGTTTTATCATATTAAAGAGATGTATTCAGATAAAAAAGAATAAAGTAACTGAAATGGGAGGTATTCTAATTGAGGTCAAAGAATATTTCAACAAAATTAATCAGTGCTCTATTCCATTAGATTCTAAAGATCTGATAACATTTTTTATTAAAAATACATCACAAATAAACTAACAGAACTACATATTGATGTTCTATATAAGCCAATCTCATTGTCAGAAATCAAACACCAAATTAATATTTTAAAACAAAACAAGGTTCCAAGAAATGATGGAATTATTCTGGAAATCTATAAAATAATACCCAAAGAAGATTTGACCTTACCACATCAAGTTATTTCACAATGTCAAGATTTAATTAATATACATCCCTCATGGAAATACTCTTATATCCCCCATATTAAAGACTGATAAAGACCCTTCCAGATGTTCCTCATATAGACCAATCTCTTTATTGAACATAGACTATAAAATATCCATGTCTATTTATGCTAACAGATTAAAAAAGTCCTTCCATTTCTAATCGACGAAGATCAAACAGAATTTATGCTGAATAGAAACATATATGACAGTATTACGAGAGTGCTAACAGTTATAGATCATGCTTATAATTCAAAGAAAATTTTATCTCTTCTATGTTTGGACATAAACTGTGCTTTTGATTTGTTTAACTGGGACTACCTTTTTATACATTAGAAATATTTAATTTTTCTAATAGAGTCATACAACTTATAATGCATCTTTATAAAGGAAGTCAGGCATATAAAAGATCATTCTTATATCTCTCAAATATATTGATAAACAGAGGAACTAAACAAGGATGTCCCCCTTTTTTCTTCACGCTTTACTCTTATCACGGAACCTTTAGCCAATTGTACAAGGATGAACCCTGACATAAAGGGTTTTAACTTAAATTCTGAAGTATCTTCTAAAGTACAAATGTTTGCTGGTGACATCCTCCTTACTGTCAATGGAACAAATGAAACTTTACAAAATATCTTTGATGTTATGAAACATTTTCAAAAGAATTCTAGTTTAATGTTTAATGATAATAAAACAAAAATACTTTCCATAAACTCAAACACTAAATTTTGGGATCAGAAATTTATTGATTATTTGGTCAAAACAAATTCTTTGATTTACTTAGGAATTATATTAACTAATAATATAAATAACATAAGATCAAATTATAATAATTGCATTTCTTCTATAAGAAACCTAATAACCAAATGGAATCAATTTCTGTTTACAATGCATGAGAAACTTTCAATTATTAAAATGATCATATTGCCAAGATACTCTATATTATACAACCCACATAATTAATGCCACCATTGATAAAAGAATTTAACAGGATGATCTTGAAGTTTTTGTGGGATCCAAATAAACATGTGACATATTGGTCACTAGGAGGAGTAGGGTTGCCTGAAATATAATCATATTCTATATCCTCAGTGGTTAAGACCTTTTCTCTTCTAATTAATGAGCATCATTCAGCTAGATGGAAACAATCCAAGAAACTCTCTGCTTTAACACTTATGAAAAGTCTAACTCTAATAGAATCTTAATTTTGAATAATCCATTTATTTGGATTTAAAAAAAAATATTTCATGTTAATCAAATTCCCAAACAATTGTCCTTACTACATGAAAAATGTATTAAAGGATTTTCGAAATTTTATATTTAAAATTTAAATTACAAATATTGGAATTTTATAATGTTCCCTATTGGCTACACAAAATATCTTATTTCAACCTTTAATTTTTCTGATATTATTTTGCTTAAGGAAAATAATCTTATTTTTTGGTATCAGTTTTTGAAAGGAGATAAATTAATCTCTTTAGAATACCTAACAATAAAATATGATCTAAACAAAAACTTATGGTTATAGCTCCAAACATATAGACAATTCATGACAGATAAAATAAATTATATTCCAATAAACTCAAGAACACCACTACCCAAATTAATAAACTTTTTAACCATCCTCACTCATAAAGATACATTAAATGAGTGTAAACTTTCAAGAATTTATAGAATCATCAACAAGGAAACAAAAAGTATATTGGATAATTATTGGAATTACTTTATCTTAATTAATAATAATAACCCACCTTCTGGTGATGATAAGAAAATAATTCTGGAATCATCCAAACAAACTACATCCTCACTTAAATGGAGATTATACTCATGGAAATTTCTCAACAGAGTATTTTATACAAACCATAAACTAGAATTGATTAGTAAAGAAAAGATATTGTGTTGGAAATATAAATTAGAGACCAAAGCAGATTGATCACACATTCTATGATTGTATAGCTTTGGAACAATATTGGGATAATAGTAATACTTTTCTTCAAATCCTGTTCGCTGATAAATTTGTTTTAGCCACATCTCTGATTTTATTTAACATTCTGATTCCTAAATGTGTCAGAAGAATTAAGTATCATTTTTATTGTCTATTTTGACAGTTACTAGAAAAATCATAACCATAAATTGGAAATCTGAATCTTCTCCTTCATTTATAGGATTCAAGAATGTCCTTGCTGAACTATGTCAACTAGAAACAATGGCTATTAAATCTAACACTATTAGAACATCTTATTCTTATAATCTGTGGTTGAATCTAAAAACTTTACTAGAAGGCAAACTACACAATCCCTAAATGTATTCTCAGTTGGTCTTTTTTTTTTTAGCGGATTGTTAATTTGTTTATTAGACACTGATGTAGATGCTTTAGTTGTTGTTATATTTATTTGTATAAGTATTTTCTTTTTCCACACACAATTTCTTTAATGTACTTCTCAGTGCGAGTCTTGTATTGTTAAAACTTAATAAAAATTGTTATAAAAAAGTAGTGGTATGCAGGTGTTCCTCTCTGAGGGTGGATACTGGAGAGATCAGTGATTTTCCTCTATCTCTGGAGTCAGTGTATTGTGAGAGAATTGCATATAGATACATTCAAATAGTTTGAACACTGTTTTGGCATTCTTTGGTACCCCAGATTGCAGCTGATAAAAGCATCTTGCTATTCATGAGTGCATAACCTGTGATCTTTGTCATGCTGACATATCCCTTGACCAAGTGCTGTTGTTTGCATAATGTATTTGTCATCAGAAATATGCCATCTATTAGTAACAGTGATATCATCCACATCTTTTCTGTGGTAAATATGAGCACAGTAGCTTCATTAGCATTCTGTTCGGCAATAAAGTCCAGAAGTTCAGTTTCATGTATTGAAAAGTATAATGGTACAAAGTCCTGCAGAGTGGTGAGTGTATTGTTATGTTGGGCTGTAGTAGTATCTCATGCTCAAGCCATAACCTGACATATGGTTTTATGACAAGGGGCATCAGCATTCCCTTAGGGATATCATTTAATGTGTCCTGCACAATCTTGCTACAGCCACATTCCCACATCATTGGTGTCAAACTGGCTGCAGTATATACCATGGGGTCTGTTTAATGGTGAGGAGTGCTCTTTCAAACCAGCTGCTCACCTCTGAGTATTGTAATCATAACTGTTCTACCATTGGCTAATGTTATAGCACAAATCACCATGCCCAGCTCTCAGTTAACTTCCTCTTTCTAGTCTGTGTAGTTACTGATTACAAGCCATGGCTTGCCCTTCTGGGAAGAGCTGTGCTCATAAAATTTAGCAATGTTCCCTGTTGGGAGTGCATGTAAATTCTGTAGGATGCTTGGCTTCCACAATGCTGCATGTGTACAGGTGGGTGTACCTCAATTTACCTTTCTGTGGAAAATAACTACCACAGATGTATAGATCTTATCAGTGGACATTGTGGACTCAAATTTCAGGCACGTCTATTTAAACACAATCCTACAAACAAAAGTGCACACACTCAGACATTTAGTTTACTGTTTCAGTCTTATGCTATGTGTGGGATTTTATAGGTCAGGCCATCCATCCATCCACAACCCCTTTATCCCATTTTTCCACATGGGGTCAGGGAATAATATTGTTTATTGTATTTTTCAGTTCTGGCTTCCACTGATGGAAGTATGCAAGGAGCTCTAGCTTTCCAGGATGTAGATGTGTACTGGGTAGCTGGTGTGGATAATCAGGCCAGGATATCATGTATATTTATGTGTAACACTTTGGAAGTAGTTACTACCTGTAATCTTTTACTACCTGTATGCTTTGGCTTTTTTCAGCCTTAGCTTGCTTCTTTTATGGTTTGAGACTGATGCCATAACTGCCACTCTAGACTGAACACAATGCTAAAAGTAAAGTTCATCTATGTAACTTTCTATAGATAAGAACTGGTAAGGACATTTATTTAGTTAGTTAGTTAGTTATTTTTTAATGCCATGGCTGTTGCAAGCCTGCTCTGCATGGTCCTTCCAATTGCTACTACTGTTTGCTATTTTCAATAGTCCTGTATATGCCACAAGGATGTACATGGAGTGTGTATACTTTCATTCCAGCTGCTATCCATTCATGCAACAGGGAATGCTGTTTTGTCTTACTGAGGGTTTTGACCTTCATATTTAATAATGTTTGTGTTTTTAGGGCCTTCATATTTCACATCTGTTTGCAGCTCACATTTTCAGTAGGGAGTTGAGGAAAATATGTAATTAATGAGAGCGAACAAGTTACTTAAATCTTTCACGCACCTTTTTACTTCAGTGCAGTTATCCCAAAAAAAAAACCAGATAAGTGCTGTCATCATAGCCCAGAGGCATGAAGCCCAAAATATAAGTCAGGTGACCTAGGATCAAGAAGTAAACCAGGCAATGAAGGAGCCAGCAGAGAAGGATGAGATTCAACAGCTGGCACGAGCTGACCCATTCTGAAGAAGCAGTTCATCCTATCTTCTCAAGTGCTGCCATCAAATGGAGGGCAAATATACAGCAATGTAGCTACAGGTGGCAGGTGTGTATGTGGCTCTGGAAACTGCATTCATACACTAGCCTTCCTGAAATGCACTTGGCAGCCCTATTGGCTGAAATGCTTGCAGGGCTAAATGACTAGGCCATGTGTATAAAACCCTCATGGCTACATAGGAAGTGACCACACTTTAACAGGCTCTTACCCTGAAGTGGAATGAATAGCACATGATATTGTTGATGGACCAGATGGATGTCAGACACATTCATAAAAAGAACATTTTAAAAACAGAGAAAATCTCTAAAACAACAGAACCACTTTTTGAACACACATGTATTTGTTTGTTTGACTACTTATTTGTTAACTGGGTGAGTGGACTGTTGTTTTGAGCCATGAACAGGACCAAGGGCAGAAGAGTGCAAATTTCATTGTATACAAAATTTAGCAAATTAATCAAAATTAAGCATGAGATTAACATAAAGAACATTAACATCAAGTTGAAAACAGTTAACATGAAAATGAAACTTCATTGTTATAAAAAAAAATCAGAAACAACAATGTAAGACTGATTAAGGAGAAGCTGCATGCATGCAAGGACTCAGTCAAGTGGTCAGTACATTTACATATTAGCCATATATATAATTACTCAAAGTGCAACCCTGTTCCTGTGGCATAGAGGGACAGAGTTGGACTATGGCCCAGCTGACCCAGATTTGATAACAGCCTCAAACGACTGACAATGCAGCAGGTAGTGATGGACGTGACCATTCCATGGAGGAAGGGATGGCAGTCCTCTGGGCATTTCCTGTGATAATCTCTGGTGGAAGCTGGGGACATTATGCTGTTAGGTGTGGTTTAAAGATGGAAAAGGGATGGGAACATGTGTGAGCTTCACTTAGGCAGGGGAATATGCCACACTTCTCCATTGTATGCCTGCCCCTCAGACATAAGCAGAGTGGGAGCTGCAAGGGAGAAGGGAATTATGGGAATGCCAAAAAGCTAAAAAAAAACTTGGCAGATAATTAGCAGAGTCCCCCCCCCGATGTCCTTAGTATCCATGTTCAGGTTAAATTGCAGAGCTAGTCCAGGGGTGAATTGGAGCACCAGCAGACCTAACAATGGACATGGGACACTGGGACAACTTGTCAGTATGAAGCAATGGAGAAAGAATATCCACCCCCAAAAAAGGCAATGTGCGACAGCAGTAAACAAACTGAAATGTCTCCATTTACATTTGAAATCATAAATATGACTAAATTCTAAATGGACTAATATCATCCGTTTTGCATATATCATGGAGGTAATTTTAACACATAAGAGGCTAATATGGTATTTTTCAATTTGGAAAAAACAATTTTAAAACTCTGGAGGCTGCAATCGGATATTTTTTTCTTCTTTTTTCTTTTTTGGAGAAAGCATTTTGACATGCAGGGCTCCCATACATAGTCACAGGAGTAATTTACCCAAAGGATTTGCAATCAAAATGTAATTTATGGATAAATTGAAACAAATCAGTGGGGAAGCTGAATCTCAAAAATATGAGGCTTCTTATGCAAACCAATGAAAAAGTTACCACCAGCATGAATTCTTTCATTGAAACACTATTTGCCTTAAAATCTCTGATGACAGACAATTATTTTATGAATAAATTTAAACAGATTTTTCAATAAGGTGAATTAATTATTTTTTAAAGAAACAGAAAAAAAAGGTTTCAGAGGGATTTCCATACTATGGTGTAATAAGCTTTGGAACTAGTGCTATCTCAGTTCATGTGTTTTTATATTATTATATTTATTTTACTCAAATTTAACTTTATACCATTTCTTTGGACAAGATTGGAATGATTTAATAAGGTGAGTATTATCAATTATTTAGATATTGAGCAAAAAGCATAATGATAACCAGTTGGAGAACAAATGTTCTCGAGCACAATAATAATGCATTGATGTCACAAAAAAAAACAAGTCCGCTGCCTCATGGAAGCCTAATAAGCTGACATAAAGCAGAGACTGAAGAGAAAACTAACCACAACTGTCTTGTTTATCCTTGCTAAATGTAGCATTGATGTTTAGTGTGCATACATTTTTTTTAATGTAAATAAAAAATAAAAAAAAAAACTCAGGAAGCAAAACTAACCACAGCAGCAGTTACTAGGACTTGCCATTTTATTTTCCCCTGTCTAAGCATGGCTTAAAATGCTATGTTTATTGAGGTGGGAAAAATACAGAAAAAGTAATGCAATTACATGTGCATGTGTGTATGTATATGACTGAGAGAGAGAGAGAGAGATTGGGGGGGGGGGGGGCACTTCTACCAAAAACTTCCTTGCTCCAGAATTTTCAACAAAATCAATAATAATGGGTTCATAGGTGTGTACTAGGTTAATGGCCCTGGAGCCTTTACAAGCCTAGCCTGTAGGATTACCCTGGCATCGCGCCACCCAACCTTAGTTTCCAGTGCATCTGTTGAGTAGAGCCACTGGAGTGATCCCTGGGTTGAATTTTCTATTTCCCATCCACTCATCAAGATTTCTCTTGAAGAGGGCCAGTGAGGTGCTCTGATGTTCTTTGTGTTTCACTGTTGCAGTCATTACATTTGGGTAATTTGCTGGCAGGTTGCCCTCAGTCGGCCTGATTAACAAAGTCTTGGGTCCTGCGTCGGTTGATGTCCCTTCTTCCATGACGTCAGGTCATCAAAGGTATAAAGCATGCAGCCAATGTCATTACCTCAGTCTTTCTTGCCGTGCGGTGTCTAAAGCAGAAGCAGTTCACAAGTGCTGGTCATCTGACTCCTGAAATTTTCGTTTTCAAGTTTCAGAACCGAAGTCTTCAACTTAAAGCTAAGTACCCAGTTGGGGAAACTTTTTCTTGCTCTTTACCAATGTCGGTAAAAGTTAATAATTGCATTACTTGTGGAAAGTAAATACCTCATAAAGATTTTCATCTGTACTGTATTCCTTGCCTAGGCCCTGACCACGATGTACCTTGCTGTCGGTTTTGTGCTTTATTTAATCAGCACACTATCCATCGTCGGTACATTTTTGCCTCTAAATATTTCGGTTCTCGGTTTAATTATCCAGACATGATGTCAGTTAGCCATCCGACTACCGGAATTTCAAAAAAACGCAAAGATAAAGACAGAGACAGGCCGTTGAGGTCCAAAACTGCCGATTACGCTTCTCCTAAGCCAGTTGCCAGTTCGCCAGTACTGAGTGAGGTGCTTTCGCAGCCCCTGATACCCGCTACTTCTGACTCGCAGGCCTCTACTGAGACTCATTCGGAGTCCGGTATGCCACGAGATACTTCAACTATGGAACCCGTGGATGTCTCTACCTTGGATGGGTCCAGAGCTGATGTACAGGCACTGGCTTCTGAGGGTGTATTCAGGCCTACAGACTTGCATATCAAACCAGCTCCACCTTCAGTACTATAGCCTAAATCTCGATCTATGTCGAAAAAAACTGATGCCCAGACCACATGTTCAGGCCCCTATGCCTAAAAAAGAAATGATCAAAATGGCTGAAGATCTAATTACTCTAATTAGGGGTAGTCAACCCCCCCCCCCCCTTCTAAGAGGCCTAGGCCTAAGCTTGACTATGAATCTTCTGATCAGGATTCTGTTTCTTCTGACTCTTCTAATGACCTGGATTTGTCTGTACCTACTTATGAGGATTCTGATGCAGAGGATTCCATCCCCTATGCTTTCCCTCATGAGGATTTCTCTTTTGGTGAAACTTTACATACCTTATGTGAGCATTTCCACTGGGAAAGTCAGGAATTATCTGATTAAAAAAAGAGGCTTAGGAATTTTCTTCTTTTACCGCAGCATAGGCCTTTGGCTATACCTCCTGTACTAGACATTGTTGATGATATATTTTCGGAATCCAGTATGGCCCCTGATTCCCTGCCTCCAGCTCCTTGTAAACCTGACAGATATTACAGGGTTCCTGAGTTCCACAAGTTCCTTTTCAAAAATCCTGTTGCAGATCCTGAAACCATTTCTCAAGGGCCTAAGGGCGTTAAGGCTTCTACTGCTAAAAATCCTACCCCTAATGATAGAGACTCCAGGGCGCTGGATAGATGGGGTAAAAAGGTTTATACTTCTGCAACCTTGGCTATCAGGGCCTTAAACTGCCAATTTCATATGTTAAAATATCAGCAGCATATTATTGGACTGCTTAAACAGAAAATGATGTTGATTTCTGACTGTGTGGAAAATAAAGATTTACAGGATTTATTGCATTCTGCTGAACAAGTTGGAAAACATACTTTGCAATGTGGTTTTGATTCTTTAGAGGCCTCTTGCAGGGCCACTGTTACTGTGTCTGTGCTTAGAAGGCATGCTTGGCTTAAGGAGCAATCTCTGCCTGATCATGTTAAAGCAAAATTGTTGGATGCTCCTTTAAATCAGGACCATCTGTTTGGCAGTAAGGCTGAAGAAGTTTTAAAAAAGATGGAAGATAAAGCTAAATCTATGCAAACTGTAAAATATTTCTTACAAGTGCAACCTCCAAGATTTAGTAGACACTGGCCTACCAAGAATTGGTCCTTTTCAGCCCCTTCCAGATCCTCTCAAGCCAAATCCAGACACACCAAAAGCACCATATTTCAGTCCCAAGGGACTCTCAGACCTAGGCAATGGGGGGCCTCCACTTCCAAATCTGGAAATAACAAAGACACCCCTATGGTAAACAGTCTCAGTGACTTTCCTTTAAAATTACCAAGCACTTACCTTTTAGCTGCCCCTTTGGGGGGAAAGATTGCTTTTCATGCAAAAAACTGGGAACTCATAACCCAGGACAAATGGGTTTTAAATATAGTGTCCCAGGGATACAGATTTCATTTCCACACATTGCCAACACCAAAAGGGTGGCCAGACCTGCCCCCAAATCAGTGGGCAGAGCCTCAGAAACAAGTGCTTTCCCTCTTAAACATGGGGGCTATTCAACTGGTACCAGAAGAGGAAAAGGGACAAGGTTTCTACTCCAGGCTTTTCCTGGTACCCAGAAAAGACAAATCATGGCATCCAATTCTGGACCTGTCTACTCTAAACACCTTTCTGGACATTCCAAAGTTTAAGATGCTGACACTTCACCAGTTACTTCCTATGCTAGGCAAAGATGCCTGGTTGGCAACTCTAGATTTAAAAGAAGCTTACCTGCATGCCCCAATCAGGGAATCTTGCAGAAGATCCAATAAATTTATTCGATACACTCTAGCGCATCGGCCACAGTAAGCTGGAATATTTAATTGTAGGACGAACAGGGTAATTTATGCAATAAAATGTGGATGCAACAAGTACTATATTGGTCAAACTAAAAGGATGTTCAAAGTGAGGTTACTAGAACATATGAGAGACATTAGAAATTATAAAGTAGAGAGTCCCTTAGCTAAACATTTTTGTGAACATCATGATGGACAGTATTACACTTTACAAGCTACTATTTTGCAACAAGTGGCTGCTGATGAATCTGATATAAATGTTGTTGTGAAATTGCTTTTAAAAAAAGAAACTGTTTTTATTCTGAAATATGGTACTTTGTTACCTAAAGGTCTTAATACAGATTGCTGCTGTAGAAGTGTGATGTAAAGTGAATATCAGCATTTTATTGGTTAATTGATAAATTGTTTTATTGACATGTTGATTGATGGGATTATAAAAAATGTATGAGGTGTGTTTTGTGTTACTCCTTGAAGGCTTACTGTGGCCGAGGCGCTAGAGTGTATTGAATAAATTTATTGGATTTTACTGGTCCTGTTGTTGCTTGGTGTAATTCAGCTGTTATTTTTGTTGTTTTCTCTCTCAATCTTGCAGAAGATACCTCCGCTTCAAAGCAGGCTACTTGCATTATCAGTTCTCTGCACTGCCCTTTGGCTTGTCTACTGTGCCCAGGGTATTCACAAAGTGCCTGGCTCCATCCAGTAAATGCATTTTACAGGCAAAGAAATATCCAAATATGTCCATACCTGGACGATTGTTTAATTCAGGCAGAAAACCAGGCCTTACTTCTAAATCATCTGGTGTTTGTAAAAATGGTTCTAACTTTTCTAGGGTACACCATAAATGAAAAGAAATCACAACTGGTACCCTCTCAACAGATTACATTCTTGGGTGCAAGCTTGAATACAACTGCCCAGATGTCTTTCCTCACGCCAGAAAAGCAAATTAATTTGGTAACTTACTTCAAACAAGTGGCCACAAAAACTCTGCTATCTGCAAGACAAATATTGCAAGCCTTGGGGTTCATGGCCTCCTGCATTCTTCTAATTCCATATGCAAGACTGCATATGAGGAAACTTCAGTGGTACTTAAAAAGTCTATGGAGTCAACATTGTCACAGCCTGGAAACAATGATTCCTATCATGCCTAGCCTATGCCTGGAGTTCCTGTGGTGGGCAGAGGCCTGCCACCAAAACAAGGGACTGCCATTCACGCTACCCCCTGCTGCCCAAACCCTAACTACAGATGCATCGGACTATGCATGGGGGGGGGTGGGCTCACCTGGCAGGGAAATGCATTCAGGGCAAATGGAACCTAAATCAAATGCACCAACATATCAATCAAAAAGAAATGTTAGCTGTACAGAATGCTCTGATAGCCTTCAAGGACCACATTCTTCCAGGACAATTTATGGTAAAGACGGACAACACTACGGTTATGTGGTACATAAAAAAGCAGGGGGGCACACATTCCTACCCCCTCTGCAGACTAGCCATGGCATTGTGGAACATGGCCTTTTGCTACCAAGTGCACCTCCAAGCTCAATTCCTGCCATGAAAATTAAATACACTGGCAGACAGACTAAGCAGAAATCTCATGGACCCACATGAGTGGAGACTGGAACCATGGATTTTCAACATGTTGACAAGCAAATGGGGGAGCCCAGACATAGATCTATTTGCCTCCCCCCAGAACTACCAGTTGGACAAATTTTGTACAAGGACTCCCCACAAAAAAGCCTGGAAAGTGGATGCTCTGTCCTTCAGCTGGAAAAACCTATCAGTCTACGCCTTTCCCCCTCTGCCTCTACTCTGCAAAGTTCTGTTAAAAGTCAAACAGGACAAACCAAGAATGATTTTGATTGCTCCAGACTGACCACACCAACACTGGTACCCGCTCCTGCGCAGTGTGTCACAAATATCTCCATGGCACCTGCCTCAGACACCTTCCTTGCTGTCTCAGCAGGAGAACCAGACTCTGCACCCTCAGCCCCCAACATTGAACCTTGCAGCTTGGCTAATCACTTGAATTCACCTTTAGCATCCCTCAGCAAACCTGTAATGGATATAATTTTGGAGGCGAAAAGACCTAGTACTAGAAAATCTTATGCTGACAAATGGAAAAGATTCTATGCTTGGAATCATTCTCAAGGAATGAGCACAGCAGCACCCAATTTACCTCAGATTTTACAATACTTAACTGAGATGCTTCACAAGGGCCTGTCTTTTTCCTCCATTAAAATCCACGCTTCAGCCATTTCAGCTCATTATAACACAAAACCTCCCATCTTCTCTCATCCTCTGCTCAAGCAGTACCTCAGAGGGGCCAAAAACTTGAGACCACCCAGGAGAGCTCCAACCCCTGCCTGGGACCTTAACTTTGTATTGGAGAAACTCACTCTACCTCCTTTCGAGCCATCTGCTACTGCAGACTTAAAATTTCTTTCTTGAAAAACAGCCTTCCTTCTAGCAATCATTTCAGCTAGAAGGATATCTGAGTTACAGGCCCTTATGGCAGTGGAGTCTTTCATCATCTTTCATGCGGACAGGGTGTCACTCAGGACCAATCTGTCCTTCATGCCCAAGGTGGTATCCAGTGTGGCTCTTAATCAGTCCATTCATTTGCCAACTTTCTTTCCCAATCCACAGAACAAAGGGGAACGGATTCTGCATTCATTGGATGTGCACAAACAACTTAGATTCTACTTGGACAGGACTAAAACTCGAAGAAAATCTGAACAACTGCTGGTAGCATTTGCTGCAGGGGCAGAGGGAAAGGCTATTTCGAAACAAACCATTTCTAAATAGATAAGCCATTGCATTCATTTCTGCTATAAGTACCATGGAAAACCTGTCTCCCAGGGGATCAAATCTCATTCCACCAGGGCTGCATCGACTTCTGCAGATTTTCTCAGAGGTGTTCCTACCAAGGATATTCTAAAAGCTGCTACCTGGAGTTCAGTTCACACTTTCACCAAGCATTATCATTTATCAATTTTCTCTAAATCCAGAGCTGGCTTTGCCACTGCTGTCTTGCAGGGCCTTATAGCTGGTCCTAATGCTGTATAAATCCATCCTCCCAACCATAGCTTTGGGAATCTACCCAAATGTAATGACTGCAACAGTGAAACACGAAGAACATAGTACAGTTGTGTACACTTACCATAAATGTAGATGTTCGAGTGTATTCACTGTTACAGTCCTGGTTACCCTCCCTCCAGCCCCCTGTTTTTCTATGACTATACCTCTGCTTTCTGTTACTATGCTTAAAAGCCATTTTGGTGTATTTCCTTTTGGTTGGAGATATATTTTTGTGTTTTAAAATTTTTATTTTGCTCCCCCTTTGGGGGGCACCTGACATCTGGGGCAAGAAAAACTGAGGTAATGATGTCGGCTGCATGTTTTATACCGCCAATGACCTGACGTCATGGAAGAAGGGACAGCAACCGATGCAGGACCCAAGACTTTGTTAATCAGGCCGACTGAGGGCAACCTGCCAGCAGATTACCCAAATGTAATGACTGCAACAGTGAATACACTCAAACATCTACATTTATGGTAAGTGTACACAACTGTACTTTTGACATGTTTGGAAAATCTATTCCTTAGCATGGGCAGTCTCTGTGTTTTGAACCTGTCCCTCCAGCACGTTCTGTTGATTGTGGTAATGAGGTTGAGGTCTCTGGAGGGTATGGTGCTGAAGGATTGGGATTTCTTTAGATGTAGCATTTCTAAAAGAGCTGGGTCAGACATGGCTTTGTAAGTCAAGCAGAGATCGTCTCTAAGTAGGCGATATGAGACAGAGAATAGTTGGAGTTTTTTTGAGTCTGTCTATATAGGACAAGTTTTTAAGGCCTAGGATCCTCTTTGTGAGGTACTTTTGCGGCCTTTCTAGTTGTTGCAGCTGTCCAGTGAGGTACATGCCAAATGGGGCATTGTACTCGATGATTGGCCTAATGAGGGAAGAGTAGAGGGAGACAATGACCTCTTTCTTCCTGGATGCAAAACCCTTAGTAATGAGATGTGCCACATAGAAGGACTTTCTGACCACAGTGGCAATGTGATGGTCAAAAGAGAGGTTGCTGTCAACCTGTTTTCCCAGATCTTTTATAATGCCTTCTGTGTTCAGTGGACTACCATCAATGTGGTAGTTCATGGGAGCTGGGTTTTTCCCAAAGGGGATGACGACACATTTTTTGGCATTGAGCTTAAGGCCATGGTTCTGACATCAGTCATTGGTCTCAATGATGCCTTTCTGTAGGATGTCACTATCACTTGGGAGAAAGATGTAGACTCAGGGACTATTTTTAAATGTGGCAACTGAAAAGGTATAATTGACTTGCTGTAATATTTAGGCATTTACCATAAAATGAAATATTTCTGAGTGGCAGAGCAAAACTAAAGGTCCAAATCAATGTAATTCTTCAAAATCTGGGACACCTAAGAGGCATGGAGGGTTGTAATGTCTTGAACTGTATAAATTGTCTTGATTTGTTTGATCACAATTAGATATCTGAGGTGTGTTTAGTCAGTGTGTGTGTGTGTGTGTGTGTGTGTGTGTGTGTGTGTGTGTGTGTGTGTGTGTGTGTGTCTGTTTTTGTGTGATCATTAAATCATTATCATTATGTAAATTATATTTTGATGTAAAATACTTCTATAAAAATACTTACTTATGCTACAGAAACTTTGAAACATTATGCAGGGGAACGATTTTGCATCATAAATATAAATAAATATACTAATACAGACTATGAAACAATTTAACAGTACAATAATGCCCTCCAACATGAGTGTTGGAGGAGAAATAACGGACCTTCCAGGGGTGTGGTACCCCAGGCAGCAGATTATTTCCCCCTGAATAACATCACCTTTCTCAGACATTATTGTTTGCTTACTGGATATTTAGTCAGATATATTACATTTCTGATTATCATGGAATAACCCTGTGCTCCTTCACTATTTTATAACTTGTACCACACATTCTCTATTAGTCTATGTTCATGTAATGACCATCATTTCTGAACACTGACTGCATTATTTGCTGCCCAGTCAATGTATGGCTTCATCTGGAAAAGTAGATTTAACAATTGTGAAAAGCAAGTTTTAGGATGTAACGAAGTGTCTGTAAGTTGTAGATTATGCTGAAAATATTATTCCAAATGCTATGAAATAGATGCATTTAACCACTGTGTTGAGTATTCATAGGTTCATAGGTTCATAGGTTCATACTAGGCTATCTGCCCGAGGGCATTTACAAGCCTAGCCCATCGTTTTGTGGCTTACGCCACCCCTTTATTATGGGGAACTATACCCATTATTTTGCTGTGCCTCTGTCGAGCAGTGACACTGAGGTAATCCCTGGGGTATATCTGCGATCTCCCATCCATTGGTCAAGATTTCTCTTGAACAAGGCCAGCGAGGTGCTCTGCCTCACATGTACCGGGATTTTGTTCCACAGCATAGGGAGTCTTTGGGTGATGAATCTATCCCTCCAGCACGTCCTATTAATAGCCGTGTCGAGGTTTAAGTCTCCGCCCTTGTGGCTCTGATGGATCTAGATTTTTGAGGTGAAGCATATTCATCAAATCTGGGTTTGACATGGCCTTGTATGTCAGGCAAAGGTCACCTCTGAGCAAGCGTGGCGACTGAATAGAGCTGGAGTTCTTTCAGTCGGGCAGCATAGGACAGATTTTGAGACCCTTTATCCTTTTGGTGAGGAACTTTTGTGGCCTCTCCAGCTGCTGCAAGTGTCGGGTCAGATACATTCCGAATGGGGCATTGTACTCAATCATTGGTCTGATGAGTGATGAGTAAAGGGAGACTATGACCTCCCTTGATCTAGATGAGAATCCCTTCATGATAAGGTGGGCAATGTAGAAGGTCTTCCTAACTACTTTAGCTACATGGGTGTTGAATGACAGACTACTATCAACCTGGGTCCCCTGGTCCCTGATAACTTCTTCTGTGCTCAGTGGATTGCCACCTATTTGGTAGCTAGCGGTAACCTTGTTTTTCCCGAAGGGTATGACTATGCATTTTTTGGCATTTAACTTTAGGCCATGGCTCTGGCACCAGTTATCCGTTTCTGTGAGACCCTTCTGAAGGATATCTGTGTCAGATGTGTTTTCTACTATGGCACCCAGTTTGCAGTCATCTGCAAACTTTGTCAGCCATAACCCTCCTGTGTTTGCTTGTACTTCGGAAAAGTAGATGCCAAACAAGAGTGGGCCCAGGACTGAGCCCTGTGGGACACCACTTGTGACAGGCTTTGAGTCTGACATGGCGCCAGCAACTCTGACCCTGTGGGTTCTGTCACTCAGCCAGTTTGCAACCCATCTTGTGATGTATGGGTTAACATTTAAGCTGATGAGTTTTTCAATGATACCCGAGTGGGGTATTGTATCGAAGGCCTTAGCCAGATCGAGGTAGGCTGTATGGACTGCCTTTCCCTCATCAATGGCTTTGGTGACTGTTTCAAAAAGTCAACCAAGTTTAAAAGGCATGATCTGCCTTTGACAAAGCCAAACTGGGTTGGATCCAAAGTCTGCAAATTCCCTATGTCTTTATTTATGAGGTCCATTATGATCCTCTCCATGGCTTTGCAGATAAGGCTTGTCAAGCTAATGGGGCGGTAATTTCCAGGGTCGGTGGAGGCACCACCTTTGTGAAGTGGGACCACAGTTGCAGTGCGCCACTCCTGGAGTGCGTATCCAGAGGTAAGACTTTGATTAAACAGCTGTCCTAGCTGTGGGTTTAATTCCTCATTGAGTTCGTGGAGCACACAGCCGGGGACACCATCGGGTCCCATGGATGCTGTGTTTTTTGCTTTGGAGAGAGCAGTTCTCACTTGGGCTGGAGATGTTTGGGGGCTGCAATCGTTTGGTATAGATATCTCACCTTTTGGGGGAGGGGAGAAGTTTGCACTGAACCTGTCAGCCAGTATGTTGGCAATGTCTGTAGGATCAGTAATCTTCACATCATTTTGAACTAGTTCTGAGCATATCTGGGAGTTTCCTCCTAGGTTTCTAACATAGCTAAAGAAGGCCTTATGATTGTCTTTTGAGTCTTTAGCTATTTTTCTCTCGAAATTTGCTTTGGATGATTTTATGAGAGCTCTTAGTTTTTACTTATAGTGATCAAGGGTGTCTTACCTTTTAAGGATTTTGCTCTATCTTGTAGTAGCTTCCTCCTTTTGTTGTAGAGTTTGTTTATGGCTGGGGTCCACCAGACTGGACGCTTGCCTTTGGTACAAAGAGTCTTTGTTTTGCTTGGGATTGCCTTATCCATGCAGTCCTGCAGGTGCTGGTAGAAGGCATTTGTAAGTGATTCAGCGGCTTGAGTACTGTTTTCCGCCGGCTTGGGTGTCTTAAAGGAGACCACACTAGTCTTTAGAAGTGTGAAGTCGGCTTTTGAGAAGTTCTTTACTGTGGTCTTTTTATTTCAGGTGGGGTGGGATGAGGACCTCCAGCGAGATTAGTTTGTGATCTGATCTCACCAGTGAGGGGTATACTTCCGGTGTTGAACATTGTGCTCCCATGTTCGTGATGATGAGATCAAGTATGTTATCTCCTCTTGTGGGGATGGTGACTAGTTGTTCCATGGCATTTGAGTTTATGAATTCCAGGAACTTTTGGGCTAGGGTGTTTGGGCTTGAGTAGTGTTCCCAGTCTATATTAGGGTAATTGAAGTCACCTAGTATGATGGTGTTTGGTGATACATTTATCCCTCTAGTGTTTTCAGGAAGGCCATGTGAGGTTCCTGAGTTTGTGAGGGTGGCCTGTAACATGCTACAATTTGCAGAGCAGTCTTGCCTATGGTTAATTGCACCTGGATGGTCTCCGATGCATCGTGCGTTGCCACCAGTCTTGAGGTGTGGGTGTCCTTGATGAATATGGATACCCCTCCTTTCTTGGTATTGTCCGGATTTTGGGGCGGAACGCATGATATGAGGTAAAACCTGATAGCGCTGGGGTGCTCTCAGGAGCCTTGAACCAGGTTTCTGTCACAGCACAGACATCGATGTTCTCCATACTGAGAAGGGCCTCGAGTCGTGCATTTTGAGATTTAGACTTCTGGCATTGAGCAGCATTACCCTTAGTTTTTTCCTTTTTGTGTTCTAGGGTGGTAGGTTTAGAATTTGAGCCTTGCCTAAAAAGGCACTATGGGGGTGGCAAGAGCCTTTGCCAATATCCGGAATCCCAGGGTGACAGGTGCAAGCCGTCCCTTGCGAAGCAGCGTGGCTTGTCCAGCATGTCATCCCAGGCAGACAGATACTGGATCCCCTTTGAATGACACCAGTGTTTAAGCCAATTGTTAAAGCTGATCATCTTATCTCTGTATTGTGGCATCATTCTTGGTGAAGGTAGGATACTGCTCAAGGTCAGGGTCATACCTGCCTGGGCTACATAATCAGAGAGCTCCTCAATGTCTCTTTTCATGTAGTCCAAGGAGGTGCGTCTCAGGTCATTTACACCAGCGTGGACAATGACTGAGTCATATTTGTACCTGCTGTTGAGAGACCTGAGTGCTTGCGTTATGTGGCGGATTCTAGCGCCCGACAGGCAGCTTACTGTGACCTTCTCCTTACTCAGTCTGGTGTGCGGGCCGTCAGTGTGTCTGACTATGGAGTCACCAATGACTAGTGTGTCTGGCATTGTGTTTGGCCTTAAGGGCTGTGACTGTTTGACACTCTGACTGTGAGGTCTATGTGTTGCAGGTGTTGTGTTCTGAGGTGGTGGTTGTTTGGGTGTCTGCTTTGGTGGCCTCTGCTGTTTTGGTAGATTTTTGATCAGAGCCTCCGAGTATGTCTTTGTGTGTTTATGTGTATGATTTGAGGTTGTAATGGTACTATGTGACACTGGGTCTATAGTGTGTGTGGTAACCTTCTCCTCCTGACTGGTCTTGCCAGTCCTATGTTGAGAGAGCTCAGCCTCCAGTTTGGCCGTATAGTTGCATCTCTCGCATGTATTTGTGTTTTGTGGGAGGAGGAGAGGGTTGTCTGTGTACATGAGGCAATTGTAACATTGCCTCAATATTCCCAGGTTCACCAGCTGAGCAGGAGAGGACACTAGCAACTGATCCCTCGACATGCTAGAAGGATAGACAAAAACTTTAAAAAGATTCGGGGACGTGGGTGACCGAGAAATGGGGGGTTGCCTTTTTGGGGTACTATCTATGACAAGAGTTCCGTATCAAGGTAATAAGTACTGTAGGAGCAAGTGCTAGGTTTAACAGATAGAGAATAGTCTA
This sequence comes from Protopterus annectens, assembly GCF_019279795.1. NCBI lineage: Eukaryota > Metazoa > Chordata > Ceratodontiformes > Protopteridae > Protopterus > Protopterus annectens. The sequence continues at coordinate 1,141,710,010 of NC_056743.1, read as the reverse complement.
CTTGGAGTCAAGTAGAGATGATCTTTTTAGTTATAGGATACGCTGATTTGATCAGTAGTATAGTTCGAGGAAGGTAGTTTTAAGGGAAAATTTGAAGAGTGGACTTTAGGTAGCCCGAATAGTTTAAACCTGCTTAACCGGCGCTGCCCTAGTGTGCAACAGTGGCAGCTCCGCGCTAAATCGCGCTAAATCGCGCTAACGCGCGTTTACCGCGTTTTATACCAGGGGGCTGGAAAAAGCTAGAAACTGGCCCAAAACGACCAATAAACTACTAGTTACTGGCTGAAACCTCACAAAACTGGACAAAAGGCAGCTCAATGCTTCCCACTCCCACTGGTAAGCAAGGTAACTTCCTCTCCCCCAAATAAGGCAAGGAAACAGTACACAGGAACTACAACCAAAGCCCAGGAATCAGCAACTCTGAAACTGGACTAAACTAGTAAAGCAGGAAAAACAAGAGATATTTTTTCTTTTTTTCTTTTTTTTTTCACAAAACAGGCAGAAACAGGTACAGCAAACACTTATAAATGCTATGAATCAGCTACTACAGCTTACACAGAAGAATTCTATTGAAAATGTTGCAAATATATAAGCAACAACCTCAATCAGTAGTCGACACCTAAAGAGCTATTGAGAATATGAAAAAAAAAAGAAAATCTTATATCATTTGAATACAAATATTGGTGGATTTGTTCAATCCTGGGGACAGTCCCTTCTTTCAAAGACTGATGTTATTTCATTTTTCAACTATTAGTGTCATTAGGATAATTTTAGATACTGGAGAATTAATATTATTGAAAAAAAGCATACTTCTTAGGGAGTGTGATAGGAAACTACAAGGCAGGCTGGAGAGATTTACTGCTTTTGTACTAGGATGCTGCAAGGCAGGATGGAGAGAGTTTACTGTTTTTTTATTTATAACAACAGCATTATTATTATTATTATTATTATTATTATTATTATTATTATTATTATTAACAACACATACGGATTTTCCAAGAAAGGGATGGTTTTTATGGATTAACAGTTGTGATCTAGGAACTCAACCCTGTTACAGATGATGATGATGATGATGTGCGTTTGTTGGGGAAGGGGTGGAGGGGTGAATATACTTATCTAAGTTATAGGTTCATACGTTCATAGGAGATTAATAGGCTAACGGCTTACCAGCCCTTGCAAGCCTAGCCAATATAACCCAATTATACCCAACATATGGCCCCTAGGGGTAAGACAATGGCATGGATTTGTGCCTATGTATTGAATATCCTATAAATTGCCCTGTTCACAAGGGACATAGGCACTACCCCAAGTGTGAATTTGAGATTGCCCATCCATTGATACAAACCACATTTGAAGAGGGCTGTGCTTAATGTGAATAGGAAGCCTGTTTCAAAGGAGGGGCAATCTCTGAGACACATATCTGTCTCTCCAGCAAGTTTTGTTTGAGTCACTGACTAAGTTTAGATACCTAGATCAAGTGACCATCATGCTGTTTGACTTTTGGATGTGTAACAGCTCCATCATGGCTGGATTTGTGAGTGCCTTGTAGGTCAGGCATAAGGTTACCCCTTAATAGTCGGTAGTAGACAAAGGGATAGGGCTTTGGGATAGGGCTTTTAGTCTATCTGCATTAGACATATTGTTTACACCTTGTATTTTCCTTCATGAGGAACCTCTGAGGTTACTGCAACTACTGTAAGTGCCTAGGTGAGTACATGTCAAATGATGCATTGTACTGGATTATTGGTCTAATCAAGGCTGAGTACAGCTGGACTATAATTTTCTTGGATCTGTATGCCATACCTTTACTTATAAGTTGTGCCACACAGAAGGACTTCCTCACCACTATGGACACATGGCAGTCAAAGTTCAGACCACTATCCATCTGTGTACCTAGATATCTCAACTCTGAGTTAAGTCTTAAGGATGGGCTATTTATGTATTAATTTGTGGGTCTATGTTAAATGAACAAACGATCAAAATGTCAAGTACAACATACTCGACAACATTTGATCACTCGTTCATTTAATCGGACACTCCAAATGCTGAAATTTGGAGTTCCGAAATGTTTTGGTTGGCCATCCCAGTCAGTGTAGCATGCGATGTAGACACACTACACTGTTCGGAATGGCTACATCACAGGCTGCTTAGTTTAATATACAAACTCCAGGATCACTGTACATTGGGGAAAGAGCAATTTCCCGGTAATCGCTTGTTTATTTTAAAAGTAGGTGTGTTAGTGTTTGAATGATGTGAGTGTGTAGGGGTTTGTATGCTTTGGTTGTATGTGTGTGTGTGTATTTTGTATGTTAGTGTAGGGGAAGTGTGGGACAAACAAAATCTTTCGATTTTGTTTGTTTTGGGCTTTTAAGGGTTTAAGGTTTTGAACTTACGATCATAATGTTTCAGTGTTGTATGTTGTACTCGACATTATGATCGTTTGTTCATTTAACATAGACCCTAATTTGCAGGGGTATTTGACTTCCCAAAGGGTACTGTAATGCATTTCTTTTGCATTTACTTTTAGGCCCTGGTTCTAGCACAAATCATTTGTCTGATCTATACCCTCCAAAGGATATTTACATCACTAGGGGATTCAATGATTGTCCCCAGCTTGCAAGTTGGTTGGCAAACTTTGTTATCCAGAGGCCTTCCACATTAGTCGTGACTTCAGAGAAGTATATTTTGAACAGGAGCAGTCCCAGCACTGAGCCCTGTGGCACACCACTAGTAACTGACCTCTTGCTGGGTCTAGATTCACCCACATTAACTACATGTGCCCTGTCCATGAGCCAATCGTCTAGCCATCTGGTGACATAGGGATTTATGCATGGTTTTGTGAGTTTATTTATAATACATGAGTGGGTAATTGTGCCAGATGTCTTGGTCAGGTCAAGGTAGCCTGTATGTACTATTTTCCCTCATCCATGGCCTTAGTGACTTTTTCAAAGTTCAGCAGATTCAATAGACATGACCTGCCCTTGACAAAGCTGAATTGGTCCAGTCCAGTGTTTGGAGGTTTCTGATTTCATTATTTATCAGGTCCATGATTATTGTTCACATTCCCTCTTACTTATCAATAGGATTTTCTTTCTTTTGTTGTACAACCTGTTAATACCACGGGTCCACCAGGGTGGCTTGCTTTATTTTGTTCTGGTACTTCATTTTCATGCAGTTGTTTATGCGGTCATACAAAACTTTTGTGTATGTCTCTGCATATAGATTTCTGTGTTTTCTGGCTGTGGGGGAGCTTGGAAACTATAGATTTTTTGTGTTTTCTGGATTTGGGGGTGTTTGGAAACTATTTTAGCTTTATTTCAAGGGAGACCACTTTTTGATTTGGTCTTACCAGTGAAGACATCACATGGGGGGGTACAGTACTCTTCCATATTTGTGAGTATCAGATCAGAGGATATTTGTTCCTCTAAGTAGGAGTGCAGACTAGCTGCTCCAGGGCGTTTGAATTTACAAAGTCAAGAAATCTTTGGGCTCTTATGTTAGTTCATGTATGCATCCCAGTTAATGGAGGGGTAGATAAACTCACCCAAGAGTATGGCATTGGGCTGGATGATGAGTGATTCTAGTAACTTCAGGTATGATGTATAGGTTTCTTGGTTCATGGTGGGGGACTTATAGCTAATGAAAATATGGTAATGGATTTTCCCATGGTTAATTGGACAGGGAGTAACTCAAGCATGGCATATTGTTTGAACAGCCTTGAAGTGTGCGTATCCTTTATGTCGATAGATACATCTCCACCTTTTGCTCTTTTATTAAGTCAGCAAGATCTTTTTGATCTACAAATGAAGCACACCATTTGTTGATGTCACTGGAAGTGAATAAGAAAGCCATGGAGCTCTCTGTCATCACTGTCATTTGTATGTGTCAGTGATCTGAAACAGTAGAAGTAGGAATCGTCTCATGTACTGTTCCATGACAGCACTGACCAGCAGGCCACTGCTATCAAATGGCTGAAGTTATTCTACAATGACAGAGTGGAGGCTGAAGAATGTGAGATGTTGCTGAATCCTTCGCAGTCACTGAACTTATTCCCAAAGTGTTTGCACTTACATAATGTGATTGTAAGCAACTCACTTAACTAGGTCAGTTTACCTCAGTCATTCTGCAAAGCATCAACAATAAATGAACTAAAAACAAAATAGTTAAAGAAAAAGAATGCATCTGAGTTAGTTTTTGAATGTTTTTTATTATGTAATTTTAACATAATAGACTGGAAAGTTTAGACTATCCTCTTAAAACAGGAAACAATATAACAGCAAGGCTCATATCTAAGACTGTCACTTTAATAAACTTGTTATAGTGATATTATTATGTATGACAGCAAAATATATGAAGTTGTGGCACTCAACTAAATTGATAATATATGTTGTCTGTATTTATAACTATACAGAGAGAAGACAGAAAAATACAATGTAACAGGTATGGCAGTGAAGAAAGATAGACGTAAAACAAAGTAACAGTCATAAAACATGCAAAACATCTACTTCTGATATACATAAATGTACATAAAATATAAAAATCCAAAGGATACCTCACATGTATGAATCACTTTAACAACAATAAGAATAATTATGATGCTAAAGAAAGGGCATATAAAGTCAACATCCAGTAAATGTCATCTAAAATTGTATAATTCAATGCCAAACTTCATGTTTAAAAAAAAATCATTGATTCTCCAACCATAACTGCTTTGCTATATTTACTCAGAATGACAAAAAATTCACATTCAATTCTATGGATCATTTCAAGAACACATAATAAATTGGTTTTGATTACAGACCTAATTATATTTTTCTATGTTCTGTTGCTATAAATTGACCAGGAGAAGTGAAGTGAGATGGCAGAGTGCCTGAGAATGAGATTTAGCCATATCAACCTTACCTCTTTACTAAATATGGAAAACATCTTTTTTTAACAAGTAACTTACTGTATATACTAGTATCTAACAGATTATAACAAAAAGAGTAAAGACTGTGAGCTTCATCCTGTAGTCCCGGGTTTGAGTCCCTTAACAGCCTAGCAAACACATTATACTGATTATTTTTGTCTGTTTTTCTTCTACCTGGTTCTATTTAGTTGAATGTCATGACTCCAGATATTTACCCAGACAGTAAAGTTATTATGCTGTTCACTACGGCACACCTATATCATTTCAGGTGACAGCAGCTAAGCTCTAAGTATGAGGAAGCATGTCATTAATGTGTTACTGTGGTGCTTTCCCACTCACTGTTTCCTGCTTGGCAGAGGTTAAATGGAAATTTTGGGCCATGAAACTCTTTACTTAGTTAAAGTTACGTCCTCATCCTCATTTTTAAAATGCGAAATTATTTGTCAGGTGGCTTGTTTATAAGAACTCATTGTTCCAGCACATGACATTACAGCTTTTAGGATCACTGCTAACAATACATGTTTTGTAAAACTGCTTTAATTGTGGAACTTGTATTTTACTTCTCAACACTTGTACCTTTTATAAAGCACCTAAAATAATATAGTTGAATATGCAACAGAATTCTTCCTAAATACTAACATTCATTTTATATCCCATTCAAGCAGGCTCACTAGGAGCAGAATGCAGAATTCTAAATGTCAATTTCGCAGGTGCTGTTATATCCATGCATTTATGCAGATATAAAAGAGATATTTAAATAATAATATAGTAACCTCAGAGGTGTACTGATGTTCTTTATATTCCAAATGTTTTTGACTTATCTCATTATGAATGTTTCTTAGCTGTGTGAAGTTTAATGTTTGCAAAATTTCAGTTAGGTAAAGTAACCCTTTTCCTGACACTTTGGTACAAAGTTAAGGTTAGTACTCTGGCAATTTTTTCTGCTGGATTGTATAGTTTTCACAAACATGTTAAGTCATAATATTTCATCAAAAGCGTTACCTTCTGTATGGAAATCAAGTGCTCAGTAATGATATATCCTAATGTTAGATTTGCTCTTATTCACCACACAGAAAATCAAATGATCTAATTCAGAGGCATTACTGACTTATATTCTGAGGTATTTGTCAAATCAGCAAATTTAATATTGCCTCAAATTACAGAAGGTGCTTAGAAAATAAACACACTCCCCCGGATTCACTAATCCTCCATGTAAGACTTAATAAGTCTTACTCGGAGGCTGCAGTTGAACGGTTTGACGTCAGCGTGCCATGAATATTCATGAGGGTACGCTGACTCAACCGTAACTCTTACACGGACTGAGTAGGAAAGCAGGGGGAGTGTCCGACTGTCGAGCAGTCTAAATGTGCACTCCCCTGCAAGGTTTTAAAAAGCATAATGTCAACACACAAGAGCGAGTTCGCTCAAATGTACTTGCACCCAACACCACACTCCCTGACACTGTAAACCCCCATCACACTTATATAAAGTAAATAATTATATATATTTTTTTAAATCCACGATATAGCTTCCCGTATTTGCGAGTGTGTGCCCATTGCTTAGCTAGAGTTAGCAATTCTGACATGGAAGAGCATAAGAAAGAATGTTTATGCAAATCACACCAAATTACAATAGCGTAATGGTAGAGCGTATGCACAAAGAGAAGGCATTCACGGTTCGAGTCCCACAACTCCCTTCTTATTTATGTTTTAAATCAGTATTTGAAATAATACCAGGCATATATGATTAAAATTTTATTAAAAGCAGTGACATGGCCAATGTATCAGTGAACAAAATAAATGTATTTAAAGGACCCAGATATATAATAGCCTGCTGTTAAGCAACGCTTTACACAGCTAAACACAGGTGCCCATAGTTTAATAGCGCTTTACCCAGCTAAACAGAGGTGCCCATAGTCTAATAGCACTTTACCCAGCTCAACAGAGTTGCCCATAGTTTAATAGCGCTTTACCCAGCTAAACAGAGTTGCCCATAGTTGAATAGCACTTTACCCAGTGCAATAGAGTTGCCCAAAGTTTAAAAGCGCTTTACCCAGGGCAATGTGTTTGTGTGGACGTGCGCGCCGCACCAACCAGGGCACCGTAGGGCACCGTGGAGCAACGTTGAGCTAAGTTGCTTAAACACAGCCACACCCCCTAGCCTGTCTAGACAGTATTAAAATAAAAGAATGACAAGGTTCGAACCCAGAACCCTGTGTATCATAATCAAAGTACAGAACCACTAAGCCATGACAACATAGGGGAAGCAGCCAGTATTAACATTCATAAACTTACGAATGGTAGTTTAACCATTACTAAGCAGGTCTGCAGTCAGCCGAGAATTTTACAAAATGGCCAATCGCAAAAAAGTGCGGGAAATGTGGCATATTTAAGCCCCATAGGTGGGAATACTCATCATAACTGATTGTAGCTCACATTTGCAGTCAAAATGGCAGGTGCAGGAGAGGGTTCACGCTTCTGAGCGCAACGTTCGGGCATCGAGGAGTCCAAATACATGGTTTGGTTCCTTGTCCACCATCACGAGTCAAGACTCCTGCAGGGCCAGTTCTAAGGGATGGAGTACAAGGCAGAGGCTTGGAACCAGTTAGTTCATGACCTCACCAGTGCCACAGGCATTCCTCGGACTGGTGAGCAGGTCCATCACCACCATACAGACCTGAAGAGATGAAAGCAGGACCGCCTGAACTAGTGGATACAGGAGGCCCGTGGGATGCAGAATACCCCACAACTGAGTATGTAGCCATGGATTGCAGTATGTAAGAATTGATAATGGAGTATGTATAATGGATAGGTATGTCTCAATATCCCTTCATTTACTTTTCAGCTGCAGGTGACCGTGCTACGAATCCGCAAGCCTATGCTGATAGGCTGCTAAGGCTGCGCCGCCAGGCAGGTTAGTGATTATTCTGTATGTATTGTTATATAAAATATGGGAGGAAGCATGAAAGAAAGTGTTGTAGTCCAATAAAACATAGAATTGCCTGAATAAGTCCTCTGCATGTACTATCAGATAAAAACATCAGAGAGGCAGAAAAAGAGTGTAGAAACCCATTAAGAAAGGTAACTTATGTCTGGAATAATATCTCTGCAGGCACTGTCATATAACATAAATGAGTGAGCCTGAAAAAAGATTGTTCTAACCTATTAATAAAGGTATAATATGTCTTGAACATGCCTGCCATAAACACCGTTCAAACAAATAAAGGAGTGAGCCTGTGGAAAAGTGTGCAATGTCATTAATAAAGGTCTAAAACCCAGAGTGTGTCTGTATCACAGAGTCTGAAATGTAGTTGTACCCTAGCATTATACAAACAGTGCTGTTTGAAAATGTGCTGGCAACCCAGAGTTATGCAGTCCCATATAAAGTGGGTGATGGAAGTGCTAGTAGCTTTGAAACATATATACAGTCCATAATAGTCAGCTACTGGCTGGCATGAATAAGTAAACCTGGCACACATGTAGCATGTAATTATTCACCAGAAATGTGAGTGTGTGTCAAGAAATGCAGGGTTCTGTACAAATCGAAGTAAAAATGTCATGTGAAAACATCCCAGATATGTAGATAAAGAAATATAAATGCAAACAAGAAATATGTAGCAGTAACATCTGCATCCTGGACAGTTAGTATGTCAGATATAGGTCAGGCATATATTGAACTAGCCAAACCCATGACACAACCTAATGTATGGTGGCAAGTTTAATAATACAGGTAGGAGATATACACTTGCAGTCAATGGGAATGTAGTGTAGACTAAAAGGTCATTATAAGGTGTTAACCGAGGTTTTTTCTACACCCTGCCGTATGTGCATAAACCATGCAATTCCACACCTCAATGGGTATGTGTAACCTTAAATATTTGTTGGGACATATGTCCTATTGTTTTATAAATATTTGCATTGATGTTGATGCATGTGCCCTGTTCAAACACCACGTTCATGGTGGCCTGTTGCTACCAAACATCCCTGCATGCTGTTGGAATATCCACTGTCGTTCAATATATGCATGTGTTATGCTTGCTGTTCAACTGTTGGAACCTTGGTGTGTTGGGTTAATGGGAATATTACTGCATGCTGTTACAACTAATCTGGAATGTTGTTGTTTATGTTGTAATTAAACACACCTAATCACAGAACGTATGGGAAGGCCAGTCCCAGCGGACCCACCTGTCCCTCCTCAGTTGGCGAGTGCACCTGGCACCAGTGGCTCTGGTGCCCAGCCTGGGCTCCCCTCTTCCATTGGTCCTGTGCCACCTTCAGGTGGAAGCGCTGCAGGGGATGGGGCTTGTCCCCCCCATGCAAGCGTGGGCGGAGGAGGGCCACCTGTCACCCTTGCTAGGGTCCGGGCTGTGGTGCGTAGGGAGATCCAGCGTTCAGTCACTGATCCCCTACTCCAGCTCGAGGCGAGAGTGGCGCGTCTCTCAGGTGAGCCTGCCCATCCTACACAGACCTCAGCACAGCCACCCTTGGGGCTGTGAAGGTGCAGTGGTGACTGCCCATGGGTGGGGAACTCAGTTCCACTGTTACCATCTGTGGGTTCATAGGCTTGCGATTTCCAAACATCCTTCCCCATCAATTGTGTTCACCCACCCCATGTGTCAAACTCCGCCCCTGTATGCATCTTGTTTGTCTTGTCTGTTTACCTTCCCAACCTACCTCCCCAAATATACCTACTTCCTCTACCTCACATTCCACTCTCACCTGAAAAAAAAAAAAAAAGGGCAATCTGTTCCCACAAAAAAATTACGCCCCATACATAGCTGCCCAATTCACACACATGTCCGCTGGACATGTAAACTGATAATTCTAATTGGCAGTACAACATATTTTGTTGTCCTCACCCCTCTCTCAGGGGTGGAAGGTTTCAAATTTCACACCAAATTACAAACATATGCACAGCTGTTGCTGGTAAAGAAATGGGCAGCTATGGACCTTCCCTACACCCATCCTGCACATCTCGAGCTGGTTTCCCTACTGTCTTTCCCTCTTTGTGCCCCCTTTTTCACCACTTTCCTATCTCCCCATTTTCTTTTCTTTAAAAGAAATTAGCGCGGAGGTTAGCAGGAGTAAGCACTTTTAAGCAGTAGTTAGCGGGGGTGCGCGGGTGTGAGCTTGTGTGCGCTTAGCTAAGGATTGCTAAGCATCGCGCAAACCCGTGCGCAACTGCTTAAAAGTGCCTTAGTCACTCTGTATGACAAAGCCCTTGTACTTCTCAGCAGCAAAATAAAATACTCTTGTCAGTCTTGAACCTGGGACCTTGGACTCACCAGTCTGCATGAAGTACCACTACACCACAGCATATATACAATAACTTAGTGCTGAAAGCAATATATCATGCATTACCATGAGTGAATGTAAAGGGAAAATAGGAATGGCATAACACAAATCTTGTTCTGTGGGCCTTAACCAGCAGGTGTTGTTGAATTGCATGACATGACTGTGAAAAGAGAATCAGCCATGCTAGTAGGGAATAAGGTTACAGTAGCAGCTTACAAACCCCACATAGTATCAGAGCAGGATAAACACTGGCATATTTGCATAGGTCACAGGCCAGACTCCCAACAGTGACTGCTCTACAGTGATGACCCTGATTTGTAAACAAATGTTAGCTGTGCCCCTCTGACTCCCTGTGAAATGTACTAACAGTAGGCAGAAAGGTGTTGAATCTCACTTAATGACAAATGTCAATAAGTGAGAGTAGGCACCGCTTGCACGTCAGAAAAGGTGTAGTAATAGATATGCTCTGAATCCTCCAAAGTCTGAACTGCAAGATGTCTGAACTATATGACAGGTGTATCCCAGTTATATGTACCTTTCCCTGAGGCTGTTCAAATATATACGTGAGAGTATCTGAGGCCTGGAAGAGTCAGAAACACACAGGCATATCAGCTTGTCTGCTGTTACACACTCTGCAAATAGCT